>NW_023339751.1:163615-170344 GCF_004916995.1 Morone saxatilis | reverse complement strand
TTAAGAATTCTCAGACAGTAAAGGGAAGGGGCCAAGCCATAATGGTGTTTAAAAAACAAAAAGCAGGGTTTAAAATTCCAATTCTAAAAACAGAAATCTTGAAATGGGGAAAATGTTCTTAACAATATAAACTGTAAAATATTTTTAAAGATGTATTATAAACCAAATAAAAATAAATGATGATAATAATAAAGATAAATTATATATTTTTAGCTTGATGTTTAAATATTTTTCCATTTCTGGAGCCTTCCCAAACGGTCCCTTTATTTTTTGAAAGTGTTCAAGACCGGGAAAGCTGTTCAAGTGGTTGTAAACAGGGGGGGCTCCGGTGGCTCCGGGTAGATGTCGGGTGCCTTTCCTCTCCCGGTTTACTTCCCTCTTGTTACCCCCGGTTAACACATTCCCAACCGCAGCCCGGAGGGGCCGTTCCCAAGGGGGCTCCCGAAAGACCCAAACCAGCCGAGCGAACCGAACCCGAAAACCCGAACCCGACACCCGCGGGGTTAACAGCATGGGAATTTGAAGACGGGGGGGAGGGGCTCCGGTTTTCCCGGCGGGTGGCCAACAGACCGCAGGTTCATCCACCCCGGACGGAGCTGGGCCGGAGCACCCCGATACAAGGGATCCGGGTACAACTACCAACACACACACACAAACACACAAACATATATATTTAAATATTTATATATGTTATTTATATATTTTATTTATTTTATTTATATATTAAATTATATATGTTATTTATATATTTATTTATATATTTATTTAAAAATATTTATATATGTAATTTATATATTTTTATTAATATTTATTTATATATAAAATATTTATTATATGTTATTTATATATATTTATAATTTATTTATATATTAAATATTTATATATGTTATTATATTTTTTATTTATATTCTATTTATATATTAAAATATTTATATGTTATTTATATATTTTTATTTATATTTATTTATATATTTATATATTTATATATATGTTATTTATATATTTTTAAATATATTTTTATATTTATATATATTATATTTTTATATTTATAATTCCACAGTCACTGTTTGTTGTTTATGTGTCAATAAAGATTTATGGAGGTAAAAACGGGCCCGGTGCTGCAGCTGATCGATTATTGATCAGTGTTTCTGTCTGATTTATTGATCAGAACGAGCGGATTTCAAACCGGAAACTAAACTTTTTTTTTTTTTTTTTTTACTTTATTGAAAAAATACTTTTGGACAATTCAAGATATTATGAGTCAGTGTTTGAGTATTAAACAATAAATAACATACACGACACAAGAACAAAAATATAATATTAAAAACTTTATAGAAGCTCATTGTTTATTTTTTGTTGTTTATTTTCATATATATTTATTTATTTATACATATCTGTATACATATATTTAAATATATATACAGATACAAATATCTGATATGTTAAATGTAACATAAGATTTAGTTTTTTTATGAATGTAAAATCTGAAATAATAATAATAATAAGAAGAATAATAAGGTAATAAGTACAATAAGTACAATAGGTACGGACGCAGGTGTTCCCTGTTTAAAACCCTTTTTATTGATTGTATATATTTAACATTATATATATTATAATAATTATAAGGGTGGTACAGCATAAAGATATTGTGTGTAGTAACAACGTGTGTCTCCTCAGCAGCTACAGTGGGAAGGTCTTCCAGGTCACTCTGCTCTCTCTGGGAGGCTTTCTGCTTCTTCCTCTCCTCATCGTCATCCTCATCCTGGAGTCTCCCATCCACCCCGAGGTCTTCAGGTGAGTCAGTGAACACACCTGCTGCTTTAATGATTGATTAATATCAGCCTGCACAGGAATAATCAGCACTTAATCAATAGCACCCTTCATTATTTATATTGGTGAAATGGAACCAGTCAGTTAATGGTTGAAGGAGATTAACTAACTAGTCAGCTAACGATTGAGTAACAGCGACTAGAACGATCACTGATGCATGTGCTGCCTCCTGCTGGTGGCTCTGCGTCCTGCAGTCTGAAGGAGCCCCCGCTGATGAAGGGCTGCTGGGAGCCCAACCTGAAGCTCCGAGAGGCTCAGAGACTGTTTGAAGACCAGATCGTCGGACCGGAGTCCATCGCCAACATCGGAGGTTAGTGCGGGCTTTACTTTATAAACGAGGAAGACCATGGAGACGACTGAGAGCTGACAGATGTTTGTCTCTGCAGATGTTTTGTTCGCTGGAACAGCCGACGGGAAGATCGTGAAGCTGATTGGTCGAAGGATTCACACGGTGACGAGACTCGGAAAACTGCCATGTGGTGAGAAAATAACCCTCCATAAGCCCCGCCCCGTTGTGCTCTGTGCTCCAATCACAGTTGAGCAAACCTCCGTCAACTTCCTCCTTTCCTGTACTTAGATATGCTATATGCTAAGCTAAACTATGTTGTAAAGCTAACTTAAGATGTGACTGTATGTCTCTGTTATTGTTTAATTGAGTTTATTTCACTTTGTTTAATGTTTAGTTAAAACGAGGTTAAAATAGGGTAAAACTCAAATATTAAGTTTAACCTAAACTAACAAAAAACAAAAAAAGCTTCATTTGAAGTTTCTTAAAATGACAAACTTTTAACATTTAAGTTATTATTATTATTATTATTATTATATATTTATTTAACCAGATAAATCTTAAAATTGTAAGTTTGTTTTAGCTTTAAGTTAAGTTTAATTAGGGTAAAACGTAGCGTTTTATTTTAAATAGATTATATATATAAAATAAATATATTTTATATCACTGATATAAAATATATTTATTTAGTTATATTATAAATTAAAGTGAATATATTTTCAGTGTGAGGAAACCACTGACCTGGAACCTGTTTGTTGCGTCATTCTGGAGTTTTTGTCGGTTTCTTAACAAACACAGCGACGTGTTGAAACCTGTCGAGGGTTCAAACTCGACTCTGCTGCTGTTTCCTGTTCTGCTCCTTTCAGCATAAAAGTCTAAACAATAGGACCACGGCTGAATATTGGCAGGTGTTTCCTGAGTTTTTGGAGCACGTTCAGGCCTCCATACAGGCAGAAATGAACTGAGACTGTTGTTGTAGTGGGAGGATGAACAGGTCTGTCAGGTTGCCTCTGGGTGTGTCTGGAGTTTCTCCAGGTTGAACAATGTGCGTCCTGCAGGTTCCAGAGAGGAGGAGTCCACCTGCGGGAGGCCGTTGGGGATCAGAGTGGGACCCAATGGGACTCTGTTTGTAGCCGATGCTTACCTGGGTCTGTTCGAGGTCAACCCCACCACAGGTGAGTGCAGCTGGATTATTTATTATTTATTTATTTAACGCTTTGAATTCTTTATTAGGAGTGGATACGATGGATTACTAACGTTGCTGACAATAAATGAGCTGAAGGGTCATTGAGGCACATTAGCTCTGTGCTAACACGACTGCAGCTAATGGACGGCTGCTTTCTCTTTCCCTGTGTTTTTCGGGGCAGGTGATGCGACCAGGTTGGTGTCGGGCGGTCAGGTGGTCGCAGGCAGGAAGCTGTCGTTCATTAACGACCTGGCAGTGACTCAGGACGGGAAGAAGGTGTACTTCACCGACTCCAGCAGCAGGTGGCAGCGCAGGGACTATCTGCACCTCATCATGGAGGCCACGGCCGACGGACGGTACGGAAGGTTTCTAACGCTGCTTAAACTGAACTAAAATCCAACCGATACATAAACAAACACTTTCGTCCTGTCAGCGTGATGGAGTACGACACCGAGACCAGAGAGCTGACGGTGGTGATGGAGAACCTTCGGTTTCCAAACGGGATCCAGCTGCTGCCAGACGAGGAGTCGGTGCTGGTGGCCGAGACCACCATGGCCCGGATCCGCAGGTAACACACCTGACTCACCTGTACGGCCGCCACAGTCGGCTCCAAGGCTGCGATACACAGAGATTTATTCTCTGTAAAACACCAGATATTCTATCTCTATACGCTGAAGCTTCAGAATAAAGTTCCACCATGAACTGCTTTAAATCAAAATGTGCTAAAATAATAATATAAACTAATAAAGCACAACAAAGTGCCTGATTAAAGAAAGATGATCTCTGAGGATCATATATGATGACGGTTATGTAATGCCGCAGGATGTCAGCGATGTTGGCTCTCTTTGTTGCCACGGAAACGAGCTGCCGGCCTCATTTTAAGTGTGTGTGTGTGTGACTGCAGCTGAATATTAATATATCATATAAATTATTACATTATACTGTATAAACTGAATGTGACGTTCACTGTCCTTAAAATATTTAACATCAGTCATTAAACTGTAATTAATGTGTTTGATTAATATATGTTATAAGTATAATATATATTAATCACATGTTCATATCACAGGTGATCAATGTCAGAGATCATAAAATGATCAATATGTGATATTGATCCAGATCAGTAAACATGTCTTTCTGTACCAGAGTCCACGTTGCCGGTCTGAACAAAGGCGGGATGGACACCTTCATTGACAACCTGCCCGGTTTTCCCGACAACATCCGTCCGAGCTCGTCCGGAGGTTACTGGGTGGCCATGTCCGCGGTGCGGCCCAACCCCGGCTTCTCCATGCTGGACTTCCTGTCCCAAAGACCCTGGATCAAGAAATTCATCTTCAAGGTAAAACAGACAGAGAGGCACCAGGTCCAGGTTTCTAGCTGGTCCTGGACTTTCTGGAACTTCAGGGAAACATTCAGAACCTGGAAAGTGTTTTTCCATGTGCATTGTTTGTCTTCATCATCCGTCCCTGACCATGTCCTTCCTCCTCTCCTCGCCCCTCGCCTCGCTGTCCTCTGCAGCTCTTCAGTCAGGAGGTCCTGATGAAGTTCGTCCCTCGGTACAGCCTGGTCGCGGAGCTCCACGACGGCGGCATTTGCACCCGGAGCTTCCACGATCCCAATGGCCTGGTGGCGGCCTACGTCAGCGAGGTCCACGAGTACGACGGGAACCTGTACCTCGGCTCCTTCCGCTCGCCGTACATCGCCAAACTCGACCTGCGCAAAGTCTAACGACACGTCGACGGACGCACAGACAGACATTTGGGACTGTTTCGTCTTTAACTGCAACGTCGCGATCGAGGTGAAATAAAAACCGCCGGATGGCGGTCGGTCAGAGTTTTTGTTCCAGGGTGACATTTTGTTTAAGGGAGGGGCTCAGAGTGCGTGACGCGTTCATGTTAGTCGTCTCTGTTAGCGGCTGGGTATCGAACCTCAGTACCGGTCCGATTAATTATAAACAATAACAATTAAAATTCTTGTTTCAGTTAATTTACGAAGACGTATGACAAAGAAAAATAGCAAATATTCACATTTTAGAGGTATTTTGACTAAAATTATTTGTTTATTATCAGAATAGTTGCCGATTTATTTTTTATTGATCGACTAAGAAATGAATTGATTAATATTTGCAGCTGTAAGATTGATCATCTTGTTCTTTGATCGGATAATTCCTGAGTTGAATCCTCATTTCTGCAGTTTTTGTATTTTATGTAACTTTAGCTTCTTTTCTCGATTTCAAAAAGGTTTTGTAGAAATGTGTGTTAATACTGAGTTATTGATCGGCACAAGTATCGATACCCAGCCCTACGATCGCTCTTACCTGATGAAAAGAAAGAATCTTGCACTAACTTTCCAGCTAGCTTAATTTAATTTGAATTGCTCGCTAACTGGCTCACTCTGTCACTATAGCACCATAAATATAACTCGAGCATTTTGATGCTAACGTTCCTTTTTTTTGCCTGTTATGGGAGACAGAAGTAATTTCTCGCTACCTCCAAGCTAACTTTGTACGGTTCAGGTTACCATTGTTTCTGCTACTAGCTGCCATTTCTCACTTTAATATGTTAGCTAGCCTGTGATTAAAAAAACAAAAAATAAGAGTAATTCTGCTGGTTTACTGGAAATGTCCACATATTAGCTGCAGTAACCTCGAGGCGACTGCATCCTCTGTACAATGGAAACTTGAAATTTTAGCTTAATTACTTTGAAGGACACGTTGTATTATTAAAGTTAAATCAGTATTAGGAAAGTGTCGTAATTATAACTTGGATGTAAAAGCTTTTTATGTTAACAAGTTAAAAAGTTAACAAACATTATTTAGCATGTTATTTTGTCGACGTGCTAAACAACTAAATGTTTTAAATATTTTATTATAATATTATCTGATCTCGACATTAAAACTCAGTTAAACAGTATTTTAACAACTACTGGATGCTAACGTGGCTGCAGAGTTTCATCAATTCATTTAATAAGGAGATTTACCCGTTGTTTCACTAACAATATGTAACACAACAAGAGTGGCTAATCTAGGCTATTAGATATGCTACATGCTCAGCTAATCTATGTTGAAAAGACAAAGATAAGAGACAAACATATATTTATATATTAATTGTTAACTGGCTACCTTCTGTTGACATTGTGTGAATGTAACATTATGCTGCTTTTATGTTTTATTGTAAGTTTGAGTTTCCCGCTAAACAGTGTTCACGTCTTACAAAACTTCCTAAGCCCCGCCCCTTTCTACTCTGTGCTCCAATCACAGTTGAGCAAACCTCGTCGACCTTTTGTTTCTTAACTAAACTAAAGCTGTCGTTAACTAGTGTGCTAATCTTTGTTATGCTATGTGCTTATCTCACCTACGTTGAAAAGAAAACAACATATAGAGGAGCAACATATAGAGGAGCAACACATAGAGGAGCAACATATAGAG
>NW_023339751.1:160687-163515 GCF_004916995.1 Morone saxatilis | reverse complement strand
ATAGAGACAACATATAGAGGAGCAACATATAGAGGAGCAACATATAGAGGAGCAACATATAACATATAGTCACATCTTTAAACGCTAAATATACTTTATATCATTAGCTAGCATTAGCTGGCTAACTTTACATGTGACATGTCTCCTGTATCTTCTGTCTCTATCTCACCACAGTAGTTAGTTATCGTAATTACGAATCTCTCTCTTGCAACTAGTGTTTACGTGTTCTTAGGACAGGGAAGGCTAATGCTGCGTTCACACAATGTCGGCGGAGCTGGAATACCGGGACCAGTTGGTAGGTGGTTAGCCGTAGCGCTAACTTTGTTGTCACACAAAACAAACAAAATGTCGTTGTGTGACATATTTGTAGCATTTCTGAAACCAGGAACAAACAAACATTGTGTAGCTGCTTTAAAAGGAGCTGCATTGATCGTATTGATCAGTTTCTGGAGATATCGTTAGAGATATTGCCGATAACTCGAGGCTGACGTGAGCAGTTGTGGTTTTTGTAGATTTATTAATGACGTTAATGTGTTAACCAGTGAGCAGCGTAATGTGACGGCTCAGCCACACTCATTAAACCTGTTTATGTAAAGGACCCAGGTTGAGAGGAAGTCATTTTATAACCGATCAATGATCAATGATGACTATAAATTCAGAGCAGATGTTTGTTGTGTTTGTGCCAAATTCAGTTTTAGTCTCACAAGGATCTTTTTGCACTGAGAGGTTGAACTTCCTCCGACGTCGTCCGAGAGCTGCTGTGATTTCTGTCATTAGTTTTTGTGTTTTTGTTGTTTTTCTTTTCGACGACGTGACGACAGAAACTTTCCGTTATTTAAGCTTTTCAGCTTCTTTAGAATAAAAACTGAATAAAATCTGCAGTTTGAACTAAAATGATATCTGAGTGTTTTTATACGTGTTCAACTGAAGTTCTGCTATTGGAACAGATAAACTAATTCCCCCCGGGATCAATAAAAGGTGGATCAATGTATGTTATTATTCTTATTAAAACGGCTAACTGAAGAATAGAAGTGTTAATGTTAATAATTGGATGGAGCTAATTAATGAAACAATACAGTAATATAATGAAACATTAATTTATACACTAAATACTGGTCATTCTCTTTTTCACATTAATGACATCATTACCAATCTGTGAATGACATTTTAAGATCAATAAGAGTTCAGTAGAAGAATATAAAAGGTTTATTAAACTGCTGTTGTACATCCTCCTGACCAGCAGGGGGCAGACTCAATAAGGACAGAGAGCTATCTGCACCGACCGGCTGGTTTTATTCACAGGTTGGACAGATGATGAGGTGTCGAGCAGCAGGTCTGGACTCCATCAGGGTGAAGATGATGAGGATGATGAGGATGATGAAGATGAAGGTTGGTTTCAGGGTTTACAGAAGAAGACCTGGGTCTTGGTCTGGTTCTGCCAGGGAATCAGCCAGACCTCAAAGTGACACTGAAACGTCTGGGAAAACACAACAGGAAGTGCATCTTTCACAATAAAGTCCTTTAAATACAAACTGCACTGAACACGTTCGATCTTATTGGATCAGATATCAGACCTGCTGAAGACGACCTTTAGGCTGAAGGTCACAGTGGGACAGGTCGTTGTTGTTGTCTCGTTTACGGCAGACGGTTCTGGAAATCTCCAAATCCACGATGTACCGAACCCCCTTAACAACCTGAAACCACAACAGAGTCAGACATAATCAATCAGATTATTATGATTCTGCCAATTCTTGTACCTTCAATGTTCCAATAATCCATAATAATCAATCAATAATCTATAATAATGACCTCATTAGAAAAGGGTAAATTAAAGGATTCTGGAGAGTTCCTGTTCACCTGCCGTTGACCTTTGACCCCATAGACGTACCTGCCGCTGCGCTCTGATGACGTTGGAGGGTTTGAAGAGGAAGGCGTCGTTTGATTGGTTGTTGAAGGAGTAGGCGGCGCCGAGAACGACCCGCTGGAGGCCGGGGTCGTCCCTGCTGATGTTGGACGGAGATCCGGGCATCGAACCGCCCGCCACCGTGGACGCAGCTGCAAGAGAAGAGACGTTGTCGTTATTTCAGCCTCATATTGATCCGTTTACTGACGTCACTGATTATTGGCTCGAACTGCCGCACAGGTTAAAGGTGAATATCCACTTGTGGCGGGAACGCCGGGGCCGGACAGAAACAACCAATCAGTTCTTCTGCAGCGTCGATCAGCTGGAAGACTTTAATCTACAGTTTCCAGTTTATTTGTGTTTCTTTTCAAATATTTGTCAGATTAGCTCGAACAAACACTGAACACCTCCTCGTCCCGTTCACACGCTCAAAGAAACACATTTTCTGTTTACTTTTAGTTTTTGTACAAAATATTATTTCATTAACAGAAGTTATCTCAGGAGGTTCAGTAAAATAATGTTTCTCAGCTGGTTTTAGTTTTAATGAACAGTGTCTCAAACAGGAAACTCAGGTGTCTGAGTGCCTTTGAACGTAGCAGCAGGAAGACTGATGAGGCATCCACAGACAGTTTGACCAAAGAGCTTTCGTATATTGACAGAAAGAAACTGAAATAAAATAAATATTGAACTTTTTCTTCTCGTTGTGAAAGATTTGATGAAACAAGCTGCAGATATTTTAGATTATTTCATGCTTTTATTCTGAAACTGAACAAACAACGGGCAGAAACAAAAGCTGCGTGTTTTACTTTGAAATCAGTGAATAAGTTCATGAGTCAACAGTTTGAAGCTTCTTGTCTCTGTTTCGTTTCCACAAACAAAACAAAGAAAACCTGAAACATTGGGAAGTTGTAAACGCCGAACGGGG
>NW_023339751.1:159928-160597 GCF_004916995.1 Morone saxatilis | reverse complement strand
AAGAAAACAGGAAGTTTTTTACCCAGAACGCCGAGCAGAGAGACGAGCAGCAGCCTCTTCACTCCCATCATGCACTCTGTTTGTTTCCTGTGAGGTGACACTCTGACCACACATCAAACGTGACATCACTTCCTATCAGTGAAGACACTTCATGTGTGTCATCTTGCAGTCTGAAGCTTCAAACTCAGTTTCCCTGCATGCATTGCAGCTGATCAGTAACAGACAAGTGTGCCAATATTGATTAGCATTCAATCTAACACACCTGTTATCAGTTTAATTAAATATGATTGTAAACAATCAACAACTTGAATCAGAACAATCAGCTCATAAACTGAATCTTTATATTAAACTAAATATTAAACTAAATATTATAGTAAATATTGATTACAGGAAACACTCTGGTCGTCCTGTAAACTGATTGTAGGACAGAAACACTGAATGTGCTTCTAGTGACCGTTAAAGCTCCAGCAGAGTTTACAGCACTCTTAGCTCTGTTAGCACTGTTAGCTCTCACAAACCTTAATTTAAACACAAACACAAAGATTTTAGTGGAAATACGACATATAATTTTATTAGCAAGCAATTAAAAAAGAAGAAAAACAACCAATCACAGAGCAGCTCTGTTTGTTTTGCAGCTGGGCAGGAAGTGTGTTTGTGTGTGTCTGTGTG
>NW_023339751.1:157809-159731 GCF_004916995.1 Morone saxatilis | reverse complement strand
GTGTGGGTTTTTGTGTGTGTGTGTGTTTGTGTGTGTCTTTCCTCTTGATGGAGCTTGGCTAACAGTTTCCACCTGCTTCCAGTCTTTGTGCTAAGCTAAGCTAAACAAGTTGAACTGGTGAACACCGGCGGTCACATGGTAGAAAAATACTGATGTCAAATCAGGAGAGTCCTGTATGCTTTGGAACTACACTTCCCATGATGCTTTGGGGTGCTTTAGCCAATATTCAGTCTCCATTAAAAGTCTCCTGTATTAGCTATTAGCAGTTCCTGTTTACTCTGTACGGAAGCCCAGAGCCGCCAAGGTTGCAATATTTATTTTAATGACGTTATCTCCAGACAAGCACTGTTACCTCGAGATAACGAGATAATCAATTAAATTAAAATAATCAATCTTATTACTTTTAATGTTTATCAGAGATTAGCATGCATAGCTAGCATTTGGTTCAACACAGAAGACGCAGAAGTTTATGAAAATAATCTTAACAAGTTTGTTTTTGTTTTTTGTTTCTGTGTTTGTGTTTTTTGTATGTTTGTTTATTTTCTGTCCTTATTTCTTTCTGTGTTAACTTTTAAATGTCAGCTCGGCTACTTTCAGCTTCACAGAAGAGATTTTATAAGACAAAGAGAATTTAAAAAGAGGACAAGATTTGAATAATATTCAATAAAATAAAATAAATAATTATCTTAAATTAACTCAGTTTTACATTTTGATTCCAACCCTTCACTTCAGTTATGAAACCTTAAGATTATAATTATCTCGTTATCTTAAGAAAACAAAATGTTTTCACAAAATATTGTTTTTCCTGATTAATTATCACCTTTTTTTCTCAAGATAACGAGAAAAATGTACTTGTGATCCTGACAAAACGGCTTTAAAAGTAAATAAAATAATAAAAACATAACTATTGTGAGCATGGCTGCTTTAGGCTTCCGTACTTTCATACTGAAGGAAACATTTATCCTCTTTTTTCTAAGTGGATATATGGAGGTTTATTGTGGACGGACTTCAGAGATAAAGGTATGGTCAGGAAGCGTCAGTCACACTGAATCTAAAGAGATGAGCTTCCTGTCTGTGTGCTTAGAGCTGATTGAGTTATTGATCCGAGAAGCAGTCAATCAAATATATATATATGTATATTTCCAACCACATGACCTCTAGTAGCCTCCGTATTGTGACAAACAGGAAGAGAGGAATGTTCCTTCAGATTAAAGCTCCACCGATCTCATGGACAGGTGTGTGTGTGACATCACAGCCGGCAGGTGTGACATCACAGTCGGCAGGTGTGTGCATGCAGGTGGATTTATGTAACAACATGGCCGACACTGGTTGCAGCCCTTTAGTTCACTGTTCAGCTGCCGAGAATGAGATAGAGACCGAGCTCCCGTTTCCCAAACAGACCTCAGACCAGATCGACCAATCACAGAGCTCGTTTACAGTCAGGTGGGAATGTATGGAAGCCCGTTTCTCCAGTTTCTGAAATCTGAACCTTGAGATTAATTATGAGATAAAAAGTCACTTAGCATATTTTTATTTGAATTATTAAGGTTAAGTTTTAATTTTGTTTTTTTATTTACTGGCGGGAAATTACTTTTTATCTCATAATTTTGAGTTTGGGGTTTTATTTATTTTTTTATTTTTTTACTGGCCAAAATGGGCTTCCATATGATTCAGATGCAGGTAAGGAAGTGAAAAGCAGGATGGATGAGATGGAGTAAAGTTATAGTTATATTATAAATATGTGTTGGACGTGATGAAGAGGAGACATTTTTAAACTAATTATATGTCGTTATGTTAAATTCACCAGACTCCATTCATTAAAAACAGCCATTTTACCTCTCAGAGTTCTGTACACAAACTGTCATGGCTGTGGCTGTTTTCTTGTGTTTCCCCCTCGCTTGTGCCAGCCAGCCAGCCAGCCA
>NW_023339751.1:149912-157784 GCF_004916995.1 Morone saxatilis | reverse complement strand
GAGACAACATTCTTAGTGGACTGATGAGAATAAATAAGGTATTAACGTGTGAATCTTCTCCCAGCGGTTATGCTGTGCTGGTGGTGAAAGGTGTGGGGCCTCTGGCTATGACATCAGGTGTGAGGACCAGGAGAGGAGGGAGGTCCTCCCTCTAAAAGAAAAGTGGGGTGGGGAACAATGACCACAAGGACCAAAGCTCAGAGGTGAGACTGAGGGGAAATCTCCTAACTGTCATCGCGGATCCTTCTCTCGCTCACACAAAGGCTTTGATTCTCCATTGAAACAAAGACAACTTTTTACTTGAGCCTAAAGTACGTATATGCTCAGTATTCAAACAGGGCTGGACAATCGATCTCAAATGCAGTATCAGGAGACGTGTCACCAACCAGTTTCCAGTTCATAGGAGAATGTACAGTTACACATGGTTTTGTGAATCGAATCCAGGTAGGTTTTCCTTCCTCACTGTTGCTCACATGCTGGATTCGTTTGTCCTAGATTCATGATTCCCGAGGTCCTGGCGCGGACCATCCGCGGAGCGTCGCGCGCCACGCTCGGCGCGTGGGCCTCTCCGCGTCTGGGACTGGACTACGGAGCGACTGGATTGCCTTCGCCTCGCGTATGATTGCTTTGTAGCTGCTTCTCACTATTTAATTAATATGGACTGTCAGCAGTGGTGCCTGGAAGTTCGGTGCTGGACCATCAGGTAAGATATGTGCATAACCACGGTCCATAACCGTGCGTTTCGTAAATGTGAAGACATGTGTTTCTTATTTGGTCCCAGCCCTGTACTCTGGCCAAGGGGGAGGTGGATTATCAAAGATTATGAGAGGGTCGACTGCTTGTACGCACCCCCGCGGGCGAGGCCCAGCGCGACCGCCTGATGGGGAGGATTTTACTGCTCTGCTTCATGGAAATATAAAGCATATTGTAGTATCTGACTTTGACCATTGGAGGGCAGTGAAGAGTCAGTTTAACTATTCTACACCTCCTTCTGTCTGCTCCTCTTTTACTCCTCCTCTCCTGAAACCAGCAGCTGGCAGCAAACATAGACCTGAAAACTGGTTTTCCTGCGTTCCACAACTGATGACAAGATATCAAAGGTTAAGTTGGAGCAGAGAGAAGGGCTTGGTTTTTTGGCACAACTTCAGTTTTGATTTTAGTTGTTTTTACGTTATCTCTCCTGCTCAGCTAACGTTTAAAAGAAAAGTCTGAGGAGAAAACTACAATAGCACTAGCAGATCAGTTGAATTAATGAAAAAGTATAATCGATCACTCAATTTCCGTTAAATTCGAAAAAAATATAAAAAATATGACCAACGAACAGATGGGGGTCAGTCTGATCCCTGCTGGGTCCTAGTGCTGGACCCCCTGCTACCTCCCCATCTACATCAATAAAAGTCCTGACTGTTGTGGACCACATCAGACCCCAGATCAGATTAAACATTTAGATTCGGTTCTCCCCTTGAGATGCGATTATAAAAATCTAACCTCTGGATGGTGTGTTAAGAGTTTATTGTTCTGTTTTCTGCGTGTTAGTTGGACACTGTTAGCTTTGTACTGCGTTCTCATGTCCTACATCTTGAAATCCTTCCTCAATAAAACATAATTACACACGACTGTTTGAAAGCAGTGACGTCAATGTAAACAGAAACCATTTCAACCAATCAGAGCTCCACTTACTGAACTTTAAGCCATGAACTTCATCCGAATGTAGCTTTCTCCTCCTGTCCTCAGCCAGTCTGCGTGGAAACGGATTCAGTTCATCAGAGTGTGTGTGTCCTCACTTCGCCATGAAAGTATGCAGTCTGACTGGTTGGACTGAAGTTCAACATGCCCTCGTTAACAAGAGTCAGTCTGAGCTGCATTCACAGGATCAATTATTGTGAACAGAAAGCTGCTCACAGGTCAGACTACTACAGGATCAAATTCAGCATCTCTGAAAACTTGTTGAGACCTAGTTTTCTTGTATATCTGGACTAGTGGGGAAGAGTTTGACTTCTTGTCAGAACTTTAATAATTATTGTCCTGGCCCAGCTCATGAACCAGGACAGACAACAGCAAGAAACACACACTCACATACACAGCAGGCCCTGCGGTGACTGTATGTATCTACTTTTTGCAGGTGATGTAGAAGTCATTAGCTTCAGCAGAGGAATAATCAGTAAAACCAAACATGTTGATAAATAGGAATGTCCCGATTAGGGTTTCTTAGTCCCTGATTGGATCCGAGTCATTTAACATTGAATATCTCCCGACAGAGTCCCAAAATAGTACTTATAGAGGTCAGTGCTGCATACAGGTCAGAGGTCAGTTCGCTTTATTTGATTCGGAACAACGTGAACAATAATGATATTATTGTTATTTGGGCCAGTGCTGTAGATGAAGGTCTGCAGTAACAGTAACAATAATTATATTGTTACTGTTACGACTTGTTGCTGCAATAGCTCTCATTAGCTGAAACCACCACAGACCTGAAAGCAAACTGGTTCAGAATCCACGTCCTGGTTCAGAGTCTGCGTCCTGGTTCAGATTCCTCCCGGTTCAGAGTCTTCATGGTTCAGAGTCCTCCTGGTTCAGAGTCCTCGTCCTGGTTCAGAGTCCGCATCCTGGTTCAGAGTCCTCGTCCTGGTTCAGAGTCCACGTCCTGGTTCAGAGTCCTCCTGGTTCGGAGTCTGCGTCCTGCAGTCTGTTTACTCACAGAGGACAGGAAGTGTGAGCTTTCACAATAAAAGACCATCCTTATTCATAGCTGTTACATGCTGCAGAGACCCAGTGCAGGACTCTGCCCCTGCAGCCGGTGTGTGAGACAGCATCCAGGGAGCTACTGATGAAATATAGATATCTGCTGATCGATGTTATTGATACTGTTCAATGACCTTTGTTAAAGTGAGTCAGTGCATAAATCATTATTGATCAGAACATCCCATAATTCCCATCATCCACCCAACTTCCACCTGAGCAGAGGTCAGAGGTCAGTGCACTGTAAAAAATAAAAAATAAAACAAATATGGCAACAGGTTGACTGTTTATTCAATAAAATGTATAAATGTTATATAGTTAAATGTATTCAACACAAATAAAGTTTATTTCATAATCAGATAAACATTATTTAATTTCAAACCTTCAATTTATAGCAAAAGTTTATATATTATTTATATATTTATATGCAGTGTAATATAATAATAATTATATTATTAATAATAACTATAATATTGATAACTATAGTAATAATAACTGTAATATTAATAACTATAATAATAATAGTAATAATAACTATAATAATAATAGTAATAATAATAATGTATGTATGTTAGTGTAAATTAGTTAACTAGCTACCCAATAAGCTAACTAACCAGCTAACCTTTGATGTAGACTTGCTAGCTAGTTTGCCAGTGTTTTGGGAGCATGTGGTTGTCAGACTGAGGAATTGCAGCACTCAGCTAATTGATATAAAGAAGAATGTGTTTAATGTCCTCTCTGGGCCTCCGTACGAGCTGCAGAGTGAAGACACAGAAACTTGATTTAAAGGTTTATTACAAAAGACAAAACATGTCAACTGGTTTTATTCTATCGGCAAACACGATACAATGACGAACAACCTTCTATCTGCAGGTGAAGCTTCGCTGAAACCACGAACCAAAGAGGAAACCGACACAACGGAAAGAACGGCAGCTGGGAGGGCCCAAACTGAGCAAACACAAACCGGGAGGAGGAGGAGGAGGAGGAGGAGGATGAAGAGGAGGAGCTTGTTTTTATTTTCTACGGGAGGTTCGTAGTGCGACTGTCCGCCGCCTACACACATTTATAAATAGGTCACCATTAAATTAAATCAAATCCAATTCACACAGTAAAATGTTATTCACAAACTCAAAGTGCGCGCTGCCGCCGCCGCCGCCATCATGCGGCGAGACGGTGAGGAAACCAAACGTGAAGGGGGATTTGTGGGGGGGGGTTTATTTTGGCTGTTCGTCTGTCCGGAGGAAAACCTTTGAAGTTGGTCCGTTTGGTCCAAAATGTCCGTTAGTCGATCTGTGCTAGATCGATCACATATTCATTAATTATTATTAATATCAATGAATTGTTTTTGATTCAGTTTTTAAATCCACAAAAAATTCCCCAAATTTTCACAGGATTCTTTTTGATAAACCAATTTGGATGCTTTTACTTTGAAAATCAAGACGTTGTCTGCCGGAGTCATTTCCTGTCTGCTGCTGCTGATGATGCTAAACGATGAAGGTGGCGGTGGTGTTGCTACGGTAACGGGGGCAGCCAGGCCAGGCTCTGTTGTGTTTATAGTGAATGACATTTAAATATTTATATTTATATATTAATACAACATTGTTCCAAATTCATAAATACGTAGTGCAGTTTCCCTCTAAACGCCGCCGCAGCGCCACCACTCGCTGCTAAAACGAGAAATCCCAAAGTCCGACGCTGCAGATCGGTCCTCATACGCACACACACACACACACACACCGCTGAAAAACTACAAATATGGCCGACTAGCTGCAGGTTATAGTCTTCATGCAAACGTTAATGTGGAGGAACGCCGGTTCCGACCAATCAGCTCGTCCACTTGGATTTCACATAAAAAAAAAACACCATTAACCACAGCCGACCAATCACAACGCTGCAACAACAACTTCAGCCAATTAGAATCACCCTGATCAAAACCAGGAAGTAACAGGGCGCTGACATCAGAGGGGAAAGAGGTCGGCGCGCTGTTACCGTACGGAGGTTCACTAACGACAAAACTCAGATTTTAATCACGTTTTAGTTTTAAAAGAAATTTCAACAGAAGATTAATAGTCAAACATTCTTTGAGGATCTTTTTATTCTCACAGTGAACTGAGTATCTTTCCAGAATAATCAATAATTAAAGATCTGTTTAAACTTGTTCAAACTTAGTTTTGATTTACTTCCAAACTTTTAGCAAAAGTTTCAGAATTCTGAGAAAAATGTGAAATTTAAAATTAAACTGAAGAAAAACTTGAACTGTACAAAAGACAGAGAGAAAACATAATTTAATCTGAGACCAAAAAAACCCCACTAAGGTATCCATTAAAATAATTGTGATGCTGGAGGTTTTCTTCTTTTAAAAGAACTGATTGATTTACTTATAAAGTAAAATAAAGTTTTGCCGAATAATAATAATAATAATAATAATAATCTTTTGTTGAGGTAATTTACTTTTCTTCTTTAGAAAAACTTCAATCTTTGAGTTTTAGACGGACAAAATGCAATTTTTTCATTATGTTAATTGAAATTTGAATATTGAAAATATTAAATTAAATGTTTTTTACTTTAATGAGTTTGAGATTTTTTTGTTTTCTAGAGAATAAAAATATATTTTAATTATTATTAGTTTATTTAAAAACTTGGGAGTTTGATTTAAAACTAAAACTTAATGAAAAGAGAAATTATTATTATTATTTTTTACAGTCAACCAATAAGATTTAGAGACAGAAACACTTTCATCTGATTGGAGCAGCGGGGGGGGCTTTGTTTGATTTGTAGTTTTGTCGTTAATAAACTTCCATAAAATCAACTTTCATTGTTGTTATGAGACTCAGTTTCCCATGATGCTCTGCATGCTCACTGAAAGCCAGGTCCTGGGGCCGATGCGAAATGTGGTGTCAGGTGGGCGTGGCCTGTGACGGACAGAAGAGACCGTAGCTCCCATCTCTCTGCCCAGGTGGCTGATGGGAAAATGGAGTGTAGCGAGGGCCGAATAAAAGCGTCCATTTAGACGAGTGGAGGAGGCGCGGGGCAGGGGGCGGGGCTGTGGGGTAACACTTTAAACTAATCCCATCCTTAAGAGCAATTAGCTAACGGTCAGTGATGACCATATATGGATATGACCATATATGGATATGACCATATATGGATATGACCATATGCGGAGGTCCCCCCCTCTGTACGACCATATATGGATGTCCTGCTGCTATCTACACCAGATCCAGTTCCTGAAACCCGGACCAACAAACTCCAACTGGTCCAGAACTTAAACCAGTTCAGAACCAACCCAGAACAGGTCCAGAACCGGTCCAACCCCAGTCTGGAGCTGGGTGATGTCACTCCGAGTCCGACTCCAGCGGAGCGGTCTCGTCTAAGACTGCTCTCTTCCGGCGCTTTGCGGCGGCGGCGTGGGCCCGCTGCTCCTCCTCCAGGTGGGCCTTCTTGTGGCGGGAGAAGCTCGACGAGTGCATGAAGGTCTTGTTGCAGGCGGTGCAGGTGTAGGTCTTGGTCTTGGCGGCGGGGGGTCCGGTCTTCATGTGAAGCTGCTTCTGGTGCTGCTGCAGCTTCCCCCGCCCGCCGCCACCGTCCACCGCCCTGTGGATCTGCTGGTGCCGCGCCAGGCTGGAGGCGTGGCTAAACTGCTTCCCGCACTGGCTGCAGCCATGGCGACCGGCTCCTCCTCCTCCCTCCTCTTCCTCGGAGACGGCGGAGCCCTGTTTCCCGGCCCGCACCCCCCGGCGGCGGCGGTTCTTCTTGCACAGCGTGTAGAAGTTGGGCTTGTCACGGGAGCAGAGCTTGAGGCGGATCTTGAGGTCGGACGAGCTCTCGCCCAGGTTCTCCTTACCGGGCGTGTAGTTGTCCAGCAGCTCTTTGACGTGGGTCACCTGGTGTTTGGAGAGCTGCGTGGACGTCCTGAAGCTCATGTCGCACTGCGGGCAGGCGTAGAACTTATCGCCGCCCTGACTCTGGATGATGGCGGACGCCACATGCTGCCGCTGCCTCTTGGTCTTCTTGATCTTGCCGCCGGCCTTCAGCGAGTGGCGCAGGGCGGCCATGTTGGGGCCGAGGGCGACGTCCTTGGGGAGGCCTTTTCCTTTCTTGTGGATGAGACGGTGGCGCGACAGGCTGGAGCTGTGGTTGAACTCCTTGCCGCAGATGTTGCAGGGGTGGATCCGCCGCTTCCCGTGCAGCCGCAGGTGGCTCCCCAACATCCTGACAACAAACAAACAAAACAACAAACACTCAGATGGTAATTTACTAGCGATAACGTTAGCTTCCTCAATTATTGATCGCTGTATCAGTGACGTCACTGCTTCCCACCGAGTTAAAAACAGATGTGGATCCGTTGAGGTGTTAGCTCGTACAGTCAGTGCGGATAAGTGAGTGTCTGACCAATCAGAGAGGCCCTGCAGACTCCGCCCCTCAAGGTTCGAGTCGATCAATCAACAGACAACGTTACTGATCAGGGACCCACCTGCTGCCTTTGAAGCTCATCCCGCAGTGGGGGCAGGTGTAGCGCGCCTCCTGATGCGTGGGCTCCAGTGCCCGTTTGGCAGGCGGCGCCGCCCCGCCGTTCTTGCCGGTGTGCGTCTGCTGGTGGCGATACAGGCTGGAGGCGTGGCTGTAACACTTCCCGCAGTAGCTGCAGCGGTACTGACGCTCGTCCGGCTCAAAGTCGGCCTGGTCCGAGTCGGCCTCGCCGTCCAGCCGGCTGCTCCCCGCCTCCACCAGCACCTCCCGCTCCTCCTCCGCGTCCTCCTCGTCGGAGTCGGAGTCTGTCTTTATCTCCACGCTCTGCTCCGTCACCTCGCAGGGGTACACCTCCTCGTAGGGGGCGAAGAAGGCCTCGTCCGTCTCGATCTTCAGCTGCTCGGCGCTCAGGTCCGCCGGGTCGTCCGAGTCCTTCTTCACGCAGGAGATGGTGAACTTGGAGCCGACCTCGGCCCACTTCACCACGTACTCGATGGGCTGCGTGTCCAACTCCACCGTGATGAAGTCTGCGCCCAGAGCGTCCGACTCCGACACCGCCAGCTCAGTCTCCGAGTCCTCCATCTGAACCGAGGCCGCCAGGGGAGGGGGGGGGAGGAGCTGCTACAGGCCTGAGGAGGAGGGGGAGAGAGAGAGAGACAGAGA
>NW_023339751.1:147791-149812 GCF_004916995.1 Morone saxatilis | reverse complement strand
AGACAGACAGACAGAGAGACAGTCTGTAAAGCTCAATACAATCAGGACAAATCTACTTCTTTCTTCCTTCCAAAATAAAAGCCCTTCCCTGTAACATTGTGTATGATATACTTTATCTATCCCGAGGGAAATTCAGATACTGACTGTGTACAGTTACTGTGCAGATTCTACAGTTCAACGTGTTTCTGACCAAATACAATGAGAGAAAGATTTCAGACATTTTACCAACTCTTTTTATTGCAGGATTTACAGCCGTTATTATCATTACTATATTATGGCTTCATATTGTTTTTATAGTATTATATTTTAGATTTTTCTTTCTTTTTCCTTTATTTTATATTAATTTTGCTTCATTGTATTCATTGTTTATCTTGTATTTATTTTGCTCCACTATATTTTATGATTTTTTTTCCCTCTGTTATATTTTACTGTTTTTATTTTGAAGGACAATCCGCCGTACTTCCGTTCTTTGCAACCATTTAATCCTTTCCCACAATGCTTTGTGTCCACGTCCGCTGCTTCCTGTTTATTGTGACCGTCTCCACCGGTAAAATATTAACGTTTACGCCGCTGTGCTCCCGCCGAAAGCTCGGTGAGTAACCGAATCCCGCAACGTTTCACCGCCGAACCCGGTTGGCGCCGTTTTATTGCGCGGTTCGCTCTTTTATTTTGACAGTTGGCGATGAGGGAAGAGAGATCCCTCCGCTGCTTCCTCATCACTGCCACCGGCCGAGCCCCGGAGCTCCACTCACAGACTGCACCGTTTAACTCCGCAGCGATCCACCAGCGACACAAAGCACTTTAATAAACGATTGAAGACATTTTTCGTAACAGACGTGTTTCATAATAATTTCGGCATAAGATTTCCCGCCAATCAGCCCCAAATTGCAACGAAATGTGATCTTTAATAATGGATGCGCTGCCAGCAACCGCCCTCCGCGGGATGTGCAGGGGGAAGAAACCGCGGCTATAATGCGGGAATCTGTCCCATATATTCATATTTACTATCAGTTTAATGTCTCCTGATGTATTTAATGCTCCTGGGTCGGACAGCGAGACAATGGCTGGATGTAAACCGAAGCACCGTGTGTCTCCCGGGGAAGGATCCCGGCGGCTCCCGGTGAGCTGAGGCGGTTAAAATGAGCGGAATCTGAACGGAGCTCGGCGGGACGGTGTCGGTTAGAATAAAGACTGGAGTGTCAGAGCAGCCTGAGGGTGCTATTGATCATATTGGTTATGATATTGATTATGACTCATTAATCGATTAATAATGAGATGTTCAGTTGACGGGAGGTCAGAGGTCACCTGACATCATCACTGACCTCATATGGTGCGTCATCAAACTAATAACCAATTATTGATCAATAACCATCTGATGATTAATTTCCCGCCCTGTCTAATCAATAATATATATCAAATATCAAACAGTTGATTGATTACCTGTTAATTAACTAATGGATGCTAATTGTGAACCAATGTTGATGAATTAATTAATCAAATCAAAATAATATAAATGTTTTGATTTGATGCTTTAACAACTTTAATAAATATTAAAAAACAATCATTACTTTTAATTAGAAAACAACAATAAACAATACAATTATTATTAAATAGTGTTATTATTATACAATTAAGAAAACATTTACAGACTGAGGACAGATCGTAGACAAACTCTCTCTCTGTCTCTCTCTGTCTCTGTCTCTCTCTCTCTGTCTCTCTCTCTCTCTCTCTCTCTCTCTCTGTCTCTGCATCAGTTTGAGTCCTAATGATCAGATATTAAAGTTCAGTATCAATAAACGGATCAATATGATGCTGAAACATGTCGCTCTGACTTCACTCTTTAAAACGTTTGTTTTCTGAATGGAGTTCACCGCTCCACTACCCATAATGCATCACTGTACCAGCCCCCGGTGGACGTGAGAGGAAGTGCAGTTTGTAGATCTTCTAGGTCAAGGTCAACAGGACACACACACTCTGCGCACACACACACACACACTCTGCGCACACACACTGCGCACACA
>NW_023339751.1:145630-147691 GCF_004916995.1 Morone saxatilis | reverse complement strand
TCCGCACGTGTAACGACGGCACGTGACTCGGCCGCAGCACGCCCCAAGTTGCGTAGAGGGCGAAGTCCCGCCCTACGCTGCTTGCAGCTTTAATTAACCATTTGTTTTTAATTTGTAATATATTATAGGCACAATATAGTTTATTTTGGCTATAGATTTAGTTTATATATTTAATATTTGTATTAATAATGCTTAAAACTGTAATTAATGGGTGAATTTGTTATTTATTTGTTCTGTTATTATTTATACTATATTTGATGCACAATATAGTTTATTTTAGCTTGTAATAATCCATTCCAATTATTTATTTTATTTATTTTAAGTGGAGGCTCAGGTCAGATGATTTTATTCTGAAAATAAAGCAGAACGTTGAGAGAAATCTCTCCCGCCAAGTCGTCTGTAAGGTTCGTCCTATTTACTGGAGCAGTGAACAACGTTTCCATTGCTTTAGAACATTATGGGATGGCATTATTCCAGGTATTAGTCAGACTCTCAGGTGTTACCATGGAAATGGTGTTGCATAATGCTCCTGCTCAGGTGGAGCTGACCTGTTCTGTGTGTGATGTCATCGTTCAGGTGAGCGAGCGTTTCGCTCAGTACATCGATCAGATGATCCAGGCCAGCGGGGTGGCGTGCGGCAGCGTGGAGACTCTGGAGCGACTGCAGCAGTTTCTGGAGCCGATGCTCTTTCTGTCTGGCCTGGAGCTCGCGAACACCTTTGAACACTTCTACAGGTGAGAACGCCACAAAGCTGCCGCCGCTGACACCCAGACCGTCCCTCTCTGCAGGCTCTGAACGTCTCTCTCTCTCTCTCTGCAGGTACTACCTGGGCGACCGGCTGCTGGCTCAGGGGAACGTGTGGTTGGAGACTGCCGTGATCGATCAGATTGGCAGCTGCTTCCCGAGTCGCTTCCCTCAGCAGATGTTAAAGAACCTGAGCGAGTCGACCGAGCTGCAGCAGGAGTTTCACCTGTACCGCCTGCAGCAGCTGGACCGCTGCCTGCAGGAGCACGACCAGGTCCGCAATAACCCTCCAGACCAGGTTTAAACCCAGTGTCTGATTCTAGGACGCAGGGAGAGTGCTGAGAACAGAAGGAGAAATGGAAGGATAGCTTTAAATCTTTAACCTGAAGCTTTAAAGGTTTGAGTTTGATGCAGTTTGTCCTTTGGTTGTTGCTGTAGATGATGGAGGAGGAGTGGGCGGAGTCAGAGGAGGAGGCGGAGGTTCAGGTTCTGGTTCTGTCTCCGCGCTGCTGGGCCGTCTCCTCGCTCTGCTTCCTGGACGAACCTACCAAACATTTTCCAGCTGAACTGTGCTCCTACCTGAACCAGTTCACCCAGTTCTACACACACAGTGAGTAACGTTAGCTCTCTGAGCGGAGGGAACTACAAATATCTCCCGTTGCAAAGTTGTATCTAAGGTTCGTCCTATTTACTGTAGCAGTGAATGTTTTCACTGCATTAGAACATTATTGGATGGTAATTGTTTCTCCAGGTATTAGTCAGACCCTCAGGTGTTACCAAGGAAACGGAGTTATGGTTTGAAAAACAGTAATCAGGCAGTAATTCACACCTTGTCGGCCATTATCCCTTAGAGCAGCTGGATAAAGTGGGGTTGGGGGTTGTTTCCTTTTTAACCATTAGTCAACGTGTGTCTGTCTGTGTGTCCGTCCACCAGGTCAGTACATGTACGGTCTCAGTCACTCGAAGCCTCGCCGGCTGCAGTGGACGTGGCTCGGTCACGCTGAGCTGCAGTTCGGCTGTTGGACGCTTCATGTGTCGACACTGCAGATGTTCATCCTGCTGCAGTTCAACAGCCACGAGGTAACACACACGCCCAAAATACACACATTTTACTGATTTCATGTGAATAAACGGATCATAATGATGCTGAAATAACCTGATAAAGAAATAATCATGATAAAGATTTGTAAAAAGTCTGAATTCATACGAACAACTTTTAAAACACTTGTTTTTCTGAGTGGAGTTTGGTTGATCGGGACTACGCTAACTTCACTGACAGTTACCGCTGATGCATTCACTGACAGTCTGCTCTCTGTG
>NW_023339751.1:144037-145530 GCF_004916995.1 Morone saxatilis | reverse complement strand
GCGTTCACTGACAGTCTGCTCTCTCTGTAGGAGGTTCGAGTTGACGCTCTGCTGCAGGCGACCGGCGTGTCAGCTGCCGTCCTGCTTCACGCTCTGCTGCCGCTCATCAGCGAGGGAGGACCGCTGATCTGCAGCCAGCCCAACGAGCCCGTCCAGGGTCAGACACACACACACACACACACACACACACACTGCCGCCCTTCATCCTCCTCCTCCTCTCAGGCTCACCCCTCCCTGTCCGTCCTCAGGTGTGTTGCAGCTGAACGAGCAGGTGACGTCCCGTAGCCAGGAGGGCGTCCCCGCCTCCGTCCAGCTGCTGCCCAAACAGACATACCTGAACGTGGACGAGGACGCCGCCGGCACGCTGGAGAGGAAGAGGAACTACATCTACTGTCTGATCGTCCACATCATGAAGCAGGAGAAGGAGATGCACATCGACAACCTGGTCTTCAAGGTCAGAGGTCACACAGAGCTTCTTCTTCTGTTTCTGACAGACATCTTGGATCCAGAATTTACCTCCATGAATCCTAGCAGCACCGCAGTGAGACGATCTACACGAGACTGTCTGACTGTCTCTCTGAGGCTGTCTGACTGTCTCTCAGCAACCGTTAGCTTTGTATTGTTGGTCAGAATACATAAGTTCGTATCCCCACACTGATCGACTGCTTTGACGTAACCATTCAATCCGAATTATTACATCTCCAACGTTAGCTATTGTTACCAAGGTCGCGTTAGCTGGTCAGCTAACATTAGCTAAGCTAGCATAGCTACACATTTTCACATCAATCTTCAGCTAGCTTGCCAACTAGCTCAATGTTTATCCGCCATCGCAATGCCGTCCACTCTACATCGGTCTTTAGCCCACAGTTGACTCACTTTACAGCCTCCAAAGCATCATGGGAACTGTAGTTTCAGATGTTTATTACTGAGGCTCAGAATCAATCTGTCCTCTAGCGCCACCCTCAGGACATCTTGACATGTTAAGGTTAATCATCAGGATGTTGTTGGTCCCCTCCAGGTCCTGGACTCGTGTCAGAAACATGAAGCGTCTCGCTTCAGCTGCAGCACCAGCGACGTGCTCTCCTGCATCATGCACGTCATCAACAAAGGCTGCGTCCGCCGCAACGAGGACAACCCGCACATCGTGGAGTTCCTGCCGGAGGACCCGTCCACGCCGCAGAAAGGCCAGGCCCAGTTCTCCTTCAGCCGGACCGAGATCAGGAAGGACGCCGCCGACAGCGTGGCCGACATCAGGTGTGAGCTTGACCTCTGACCTTACACACAGGGTTCCCTCTGTCTGTGTTATTTAATGTAGTTCTTCAGACAGCAGTCTTCATCATCTTCACCCTCACGTCCACCCTTCGTTGTGTTTTTAAAGGACTGTTTGAGCTCGCTGATCCTGGTTCAGTTTCTGATCCTGGTTCAGTTTCTGATCCTGGTTCAGTTCCTGATCCTGGTTCAGTTCCTGATCCTGGTTCAGTTCCTGATCCTGG
>NW_023339751.1:141445-143943 GCF_004916995.1 Morone saxatilis | reverse complement strand
TGATCCTGGTTCAGGTCTTGATCCAGTCAGTTGTTTTATGTTGTGTAAGAGCAGAGAGATGAATCCACACTGTCCTGTTTCTTTTCTCCGGCTTATCGTTACAAACAAACCCAACAGTCAGTTTAAGGTTCTGTGATTCCTCCAAAACCGCCAAAATGTAAATGTTTAATTTTCTACTAAAAGAAAATAAAGAAGAGATTTAAACTTTGAATCCTGCCTGTTGCCTTATTTTATACTAATTATCATTCATTTGATTTGATTGATTTCTGAGCACAATTTATCTTTAAGATTCATAAAGCAGCAAAACTTTAAATTCAAACCAAATAAACTTTAATATTGATCACAGGACATTTTCTCTTCATCACTTTGTACACAAACTAGTAAACTTGTAATAAGTGTGTTTTTATATTTAATATTAACTAATGCTGAGTTACTGTTATATTAATATGACAATAATCAACAACAAACTAGAGCAATTATTTTAATAATATGTAAAATATTCACAACAACAAACATTAAATCATTTCAGCGTCCAGATCATTTTTGGGAGATTTTAATACGACCTTCACCGCCACTAGAGGTCGCACTCGAGCCAGACTCCATTCACAAAACCAGTGATTTTACCTCGCAGAGAATCAATAAAACAGAATCAAAGTCATTAAAACCGTCTCTCTCTCTTAAAACAATCACCAACTCTGGTTTGGTGGAAATTAATCCTGAATTCACTACGAGGTGATACAACACAGGCAGAGAGAGTGAGACACCATGTGAGTCTGTAGCTTTACACATAGAATATAATATGTGTATGTATGTATGTATGTATATTATTTATATATTATATATATATTATATATATATATTATATATATATATATCTTAATTTCAGTGGAAAACATTAAACTTTTAGGCAGAAAAACCTCAACGAGACCTGTTGGGTTCTCCAGGGTCCTTGAAAGTTTTTTAGAAAATATTAATAATATATTTAGTCCGTAATGTTAGTCAGTGCAGCGTCCGGCTGTAGTTGACCTCCTGCAGTTGTGTTGCTGTTCTTATTAACCTGGATATATGTCGGGTCCTTGATTTTGAGACAATGGGACCTGGAAAGTCTTTGTAAGAAACCGGGTTCCTACGCCTTCTTAAACATCAAATTCAAGGACTTTTCAATCTGTTCGTTCTTCTTGTTCCTGCATGAAACAGATTTAAATTTAGTCCAACTCCACAATTATTGCTTCTTTTTAAACGGCACTTTGTCCAGTTGTACTGCTTCAGTGGGAAAATTAAGTTCATAATGATTCAAGCTTCAGTCGTCAGCGTTGAATTTACCTTCTTATTTCATCTGTAACATTGATTCAATAAAACCAGAGAAGGAGAGCTCGCTGACAGCAGTGTCATCAGTTACCGCTCTCTGTCAACGTCTTTGTGTTGCAGTCTTATGTCGGCGCCGCGGCAGTTCGAGGACGGCGTCCTGGACGCGGTCCTGTTCTCGATGGGTCGGACGATGACACAGGAGGAGGTTCGTCAGCTGATGCAGAGGACCGTCCAACAGGTGAGATCTTATTGGCTGAATATACCCTAATCTGTAAGACCTCTGAGAATGTCTCACAAACAGTCCAAGAGACTCATGGTTTGTAGTCTTTAACCTGTATCAGGTCTCAGGTGTGTTCAGGTGTCAGACAGGTGATCTAGTCCCTCTCTGTCCCGTCAGGTGTCCGGGACTCTGAGTCTAGACCTGGACCGGGCCGAGCACCTCCTGGTTCACTGTAAGTGGAACGTGGACCTGCTGGTGCAGCGATACACCGACGACCCCGACACCCTCATCATGGCCGCCGGCCTCAAGTTCCGAAACCCTCAGCCCCCGCCGAGCCCCGCCTCCACCTGCCCCGTCTGCCTGGGCCCCCGCACCCCCACCACGGAGCCGGTCCCATCGCTGAGCTGCATGCACTACTGCTGCCAGGTCAGACTCTCTCAGACTCAGGTCTAGAATGCGATGGTGGTCCGGTGTTGTTCTGGTCCTGACCCTGTTTCCCTGTGTTTGTGGTGCAGTCGTGCTGGCAGGAGTACCTGACGGCGAGGATCGAGCAGAACCTGGTGATGAATTGTAACTGTCCAATCACAGACTGCCAGGCTCAGCCCACCTCCCTGTTCTTCCTCAGCATCCTCACCGACAAGGACACCATTGCCAAGGTAACGCCACCCTCCCGTCACCACGACAGCCTCAGAGTGAAACCTCCCACTGTGTTTCTGTCGCTGTGTTTTGACGCCCTGCTCCTCTCTGGCAGTATGAGAATGCCTTGCTCAGAGGCTACGTGGAGTGCTGCTCCAACCTGACGTGGTGCACCAACCCTCAGGGCTGCGATCAGATCCTCTGTAAGGAGAACATGGGCAGCATGGGGACCTGCTCCAAGTGCTGCTGGTCCTCCTGTTTCAGCTGCAACTTCCCAGAGGTCAGAGGTCACAACACACACAATTTAATCAATGAGTCTGTGTGTGTGTGTGTG
>NW_023339751.1:141004-141309 GCF_004916995.1 Morone saxatilis | reverse complement strand
GGATGAGGGTCAAAGGTTGTGACGTATAGAATCTTTAATGGTTGAACTGAGCTGTGTTTCTGAGGTTGGTGTATTGGATGAACTGACACCGTCTCCCCCTGCAGGCCCACTACCCGGCCAGCTGCAGCCACATGTCCCAGTGGATGGATGACGGAGGGTATTATGAAGGGATGAGTATGGAGGCTCAGAGCAAACACCTCGCCAAGCTCATCTCCAAACGCTGCCCCAGCTGCCAGGCTCAGATCGAGAAGAACGAGGGCTGTCTGCAGTACGTCCGCTCACAGCGATGATGATGATGATGATGA
>NW_023339751.1:136255-140904 GCF_004916995.1 Morone saxatilis | reverse complement strand
TCAATGACTTCATTGCAGATATCTGTAGTTTTGACTAGTCACAATTACGTTAGGGTTAAAATGTAATTGCGACTAGTCAGAAAGACGTTGTTGATATCTACAATGTTAATTCCGGATAGTCAAACTTAGCGTTTAAATGTTAAAAGGGCTTGCCATACATACTGTGTCACACTGTGTCATTCAGAGGTTTAATCAGTGCTGTTGTTGCAGGTGAGTAAAGCAGCGCGGCAGGAGAAGAAGTTCCAGGATTATAATGAGAGATGCACCTTCCACCACCAGGCCAAGGTAGGGTTACTGACAGCAGCTGCTTCACCGTAAACAGCTCTACACAGTTACTGCTTCACCGTCAAACCTGTTGGCATCAGTGCTTTCTATTGTATTATATAATGTTATATTATGTTATGTTATATTGTGTTATATTATATTATGTTGTGTTATGTTATGTTATATGAACTAATGAGTTTGAGTAAGTGGAGGGTCTCTCTCCATCATTTTACTCTCTGCTGCAGGATTTCGCTGTCAACCTGGAAAACAAAGTGTCGTCCATTAATGAAGCTCTGCAGATGAAGTCTTTGACCTTTGTCATCGACGCCTGTAAAGTCCTGGCCCAGGCTCGTAAGGTAACCTCATCATCATCCTCTTCCTCTTCAGAGTGAGCCCCCCTCTACTCTCAGGCATTGTGATCACTGTGCCCTGCTCTCTGTCTGCAGGTGCTGGCATACTCCTGCGTGTACAGCTACTACAACCAGGAGACGGAGAAGATGGATGTGATGGAGCAGCAGACGGAGGCTCTGGACCTGCACACCAACGCCCTGCAGATCCTGCTGGGTGAGGCTGTGCAGCTGGACCGGGTCTGACCCCGGTGACTGGTGTTGACTGGTGTTTAGATAGATAGAGATAGATAGATATACTTTATTGATCCCAAGCTGGGAAATTGCAGTTTACTGGTGTTGACTGGTGTTGACTGGTGTTGACTGACTGGTGTTGTTGTCCTCAGAGGAGACTCTGCTGCAGTGCACTGATCTGGCCTCGTGTGTCCGCCTGCTGAAACCAGAACATCTGAACACCGGACTGGAACTGATCCGACGCATCCAGGAGCGCCTGCTGGCCATCCTGCAGCACTCCACCCAGGTAAAAGCCACCGCTAGCAGAAGCTGCAGTTCCTCTAATGTCCACTGGAGGCTCCATATTAAACTGCAAAATAAACATGTTTACTGCCTTTTGGTCTCTAGAGTTATTTCCTCCTTTAAATGATATTAAGGAAGAACGTTATGCAGAATGAAGGGCGTGGCTGCTTTGAGTGACAGCTTTAATTATACGGCCTAATGAGGGGCCTCAGAGGGGCCACAAGGAGGACTGACTTAATACCGAACACAAACGGTATCGTTGACAGTTTGCTGTGTCTGTGTCTGATCCAGGACTTTAGGGTGGGTTATCAGTCCAAGAGCAGTCAGGAACCAGAATCCACTCAGGCCTCCAACCTGTCCAACAACACAGACGCCAACAAAGTGTGAGTACTTGTACTGCACTACATCTCAGAGGGAAATACTTTAGAGTTTATACAATCATGTCAGGGTTCAGAGATTAGAGAGTAGTTTTCAGTCCTGGAACACCTGGAGACCAGAGTTATTCGAGTTATGTCCCTCTAGGGACTCCGTAGGCTGCAACTGAAGACAAATGTATTTTCACTTGGTCCTTAATTTGATGATTTCCATGAAAATGTGAAAAAGCAAAATTAAAGAATGTAAAGTAAAGACTGAGCTCTGGTGTTTTCTTCTTCATTCAGGTCGAAGTCGGAACGAGCGTCTGACTCCGGAGACTCCGATAACAACAATAACACGGGTGAGGAGGGCGGCGAGGAGGCGGAGGACGAGGACGACGAGTACGACGAAGAGTACGTCCCTGAGTGGCACGAGGACTATGACGAGGACGACATCGACGAGGACGACTTCTTCTCCGACGACGACGAGTCCGAGAACTTGGAGAGGGACTTCAGCCCCTTCGACTGAACCGGACGGAAAAACAAACGTTCCAGAGTCGAAGGAAGAGATGGAGGACGAGTCGGGCCCCGCCACGGCCCCGCCCCCTCCTCATGACCATCCACCGCCACCTGAGAACATCAGGAAGGACGGGAGACGATCAGAGGGACGTCCTCCTTCACCTGAACCCCCCCTCCCCCCCAGCTGCACTCGCTTTTCCACTTACTGTATTTTACTTCTGTGTTTTCATAAAATCAGTGTATGGAAGACGACGAGGGTCACGGGAAGGAAAAATATTTCAGTTCAGAGAGAAAAAAATTTGACTTCAAATCTCATTAAATGAGTATAAAGTGTTTTTACTCACTAGTCTGAAAGCACCTAAAACTAGTTTAAAACTAGTTTAAACTTATTTTATTACCAGTTCAAACCCAATTGGAAACCAGTCTGAAACTGGTGCATACCAAGTTGTCTTCAGTCTAAAGTTGAACAATCTAAAACCAGTGTAAACCCAGTCCAAAAGTTAAAAACCAGTTTGATTGTGGGCTGAAGTGAAAAATACAGTTTGAAACCAGTTTATTAGATTTTAATTTAGTCGACTTTCTTTTGTGACAATCAGACATTATACTTTTTCTTTCTCTGATGATTTTATGACTTTAATCTTTTTTTTCTCTTCTTCGTGGCCCGTTGCGTCTTCCGTACCGAACCACCTGGTTGTGGATCTCGGTGGTTTTGGTGTCACTTTCTGTCCGACAGCGATGAAGGATCTTTCCAGAGGAAGTCTGTTAGTTTGTTATCTTCACAGAACAAAATGTTTGTTTCCTGCTGCTGCTTTGTGACGAGTAAAAACCAGAAAAAAGGGATTAGTAATCCGGAGACTTAGTCCACATTCATCTGTTCATTTATTGTTTCTCGTCACGCGTTCTGCCTTGATTTTTTTTCGCTGATGGACGTTGCCTTCGTTTGAGATTAAAGTAGAGAAGATTAGAAACACGTCACTTCCTCTGTAACTGTTCCAGATCACAACAGTTTTTTTTACACGTTTGTAGAGTTGGATGTTTCTATGCATCTGAAGAGAGTCTGAGGGTTTTTAAACCCTGAGCAGATGTCTGTAGGATGTCTGTAAGTATCACTGCAATAACTGATCGATCGATTATTGGCTCACTGTTGCATCATTTGCTGAGCAAAGACTGTCGCCGGCTCCGTTTCCTGTCTTTACAAAGGGCGCGTTAGGATGAGGTTTTGGGTTTAGGATATCTGATATTCCAACTCCCTGTTTTGCTGTAATTTTGAGAGATCCTATATTCATAATGTTGACGTTCTATAATGTTCTTTCTGGTTTCTTTGCTGTCGTCGAGCGACTTCAGCCAGCAAACTAAATAAAAGCTTTTTCTGCTGCAAGACGACTCTGCTTTCATGCTCTAATAAAACATTTTATTTTAAACGTCCGTCAATTGTCTTTAATCCAGAATGAAGGTTTGATTCAGGGTCAGTGGACGTTACTGCCAGCACAGCTTGGAAATGAGAACTAAAACTACCTTTTTATAAATGGGAGAACAAAAAAAAAGTCTATCTGATTTTATGTGCTTATGAATGGAAATTTGGGATGAAAATCAAAGTTTGTGTTGATTTTTTGTTGCTGTGACCTGTCAGTTATTGTAAGTATTGTAATTTATCAGGACATCAAATAACCTGTTAATGGCGCTTTACGTCCCATTAACCGTTGTCTTTGTTCCCAGATGAACTGCTCATTTCAAAAGGAAAACTAATGATAATTAAACTGATCCAAAGGGCTTTTAAATTGTTTTGATCTTGTTTTTCTGAATTAAAGACATTTAAAATGAGAAATTAGTTTGAATCCAGTGAAACTAAATAATTACCAAACTAATTATCTGGATGGAAAAGTCATTTTAGTAATTTGGGTGAACAAATGCTTTAAATAACCCAATAGTGCCCCAAATAGTAAATATACACTGTAAATATGTTGTTTGTGTGGCTGCCAAAATCTTATTATAATCTATTTACAGTCAATATTTCCTCACTGTAAACCACAACTGCTTACTGTTAGAAATGTTTAGTCTGGGTCTCCAGCAGTTGCACTGACTGATGCTAACCCTGCAGTGACTTCTGTGTGGTCTATCTCAGCCACAAAGAACAATGGCCGAGTTGTGAGGTTGTGTGTTTATAGATAAATTCCAGTGCAGCATTATATAACCATAAAAATCTGTAAACTCTATACTACAGATACTCTGCCACAGGCTATATAAGATTGATCTGAGAATAATCTCTTCTATAATCTGGGAGTTGAGCCCCGGAAATACACCGACCATCTAACAATATGCGTTGTCTTGATTCACTATATGACAGTGGAGACAGTACGGCTAACAATAGACAAATATGACAAGTGCCTAATTATCTTTGACTGTTAATCAAGGTGGAGATTAAAGTCAATTCGTTATCTCGTTATTTCAACCAAACAGAACTCTATGTTACACTGCTATGTGTAGGTGCGTTCAAATAAGAAAAAGCTTTGTACATTAAGTGTCAGTTTTAGGTTATGTAGTATTTCTTGTAGAGGATATCAAGACCCCCACCCAAATATGTGCTACTTTGGGTTCAACTCTCCAGAAACAGCTTCACTGATGGCCTCTCAGCTCCATAGATTAACCCCTG
>NW_023339751.1:124804-136230 GCF_004916995.1 Morone saxatilis | reverse complement strand
TAACCCTGCAGTGACTTCTGTGTGGAAGTATCACAGCACACAGGAGCTGTTTGTTTCCTCACTAACCTTTATTAAGACTCACTTTACAAGACAGTTTGTTTCTATTGACACACAGTGACACTGACCACGGATCAGTGTTTCAAACACAATGCAGGACAAAAACCTGACGCTCTTTCACACAATCAGCTCCTGGACCTTCAGTGAACGAGTGAACTGCAGCTTTCAAACGAAACAGAGCTGATTTTGGTGCGTGCTGCCGCTTTGATTTCACCAGCTGTAGAGTGAAAAACACCTCGTCATCCATCAGAGAGGAAACACTGACTGACCTGTGAGTCTGAACTCCAGTAGAAAAGAAGAACGTCTTTAAAGGAACAGTTTGACATTTTAGGAACTCTCTACTGCCGTCTTCCACACAGTCCAATGAGAAGGTGGATATCACAACGATGGATTCATCCCGCTAACAAGTATTGTCTGTAGAGTCTGAGATACGCTACGTGACCAAAAGTATGTGGACAGCAGAAGATTTTCAACCTTTTTTTACCTCCTTAAAATGAGGCAGTGATTCTGTATGTCAGTGGGCTGCTAGCAGACGCTGATTATTTTACTCATTTTAGAGGCAAGAAGAGGAAATATTATCCAGTTATTCATTAGAGGATCGTCTGAAATAAGAAAATAAAGTTTTGTTAATTGCTTTATGGTGTGTTCCCACCAAACGCAAATCAAATTAATAGAGTAGATTACAAAAACAGAGTCAATGCACAGACACGAATGGGGAGCACACGCAACATTTGCCCCATTCAAGTGAAGAATATTAACTTAGAGACGGAGCTGCTGCTGCCCACAGACAGCTGCTGGAGCACGGGGAGCTCTGCAGGAGAGAGCCCATAAACAGCCAGAGTCCCACCAGATCCTGATCTGATCTGTTTACACTGTTTATGACTCAAACTGTGGGGATTACATTTATCTTCACTCTCTCTTCCCAACCTGTCTGCTGGCCGCAGTAAGACGAATTAAAGGGAGAATATTTACTCGTGTGTGTAAATACAAACGATCCCGCGAGTAACACAAGGCGACAATTTGCGTTGCGTTTGGTGGGAACACACCATTACAACCTCTTAAAATAAACTTGTAACCCCTTGTGGGACCCCAGATTGGGAGCCACTGAACTAAGGGGCCTCTCCTAAACCATGAAAACCAGACCCAGATCTTATGGCCACACATGAAGTAGCTTATAACTCTGCACCACAGAGCCCCGTTGTCGTCCAAAGACTAGAAAAAGATGTGGCTGTTTAACATCAGATCCCATGTGCAGACTCAAACACTGAATGTATCCTACTGACAAGTAGCATCTGGTTAACAATGGAGGACTATGACACAAAGGTATAACCCTTTTACTAAATACTCAAAGTCATTGTTGGTTTTTAGAGGATTTTTGTGATCAGTAACAGTAACTCTGCACTGGATACACAGGAATGAAGCCCATATCTGAAACATCAGACTCTGGAGAAGGAGAACAAGATGGTTTCACGTTAAACTGGTCCTTTAAACAGATGAAGGTCAGTCTTAAGTCCATCAGCGCGAGTGTCTTTCTCGCCACTTACAGCTGCCTTCAAGTCCAGTAATTTATTGATCAAAGACTGTGACTGACGATCTTCTGATCAAACTGGACGTATGAGAGGTTTTAAAGAACCCCCTGCCCAGATTCTCGTCACACAGTCCGGTCAACAACTACTCAAAGTTAAAATTGTAGTCAAAGTCCAGAGAGGTCATGTCGGAGGGGAGGCCCAGGTTCTCCATCATCTGAGGGTCCCCCTCGCTGGGTGCCCCCTCCTCCGGATGCAACCCAGAGCCGGGATCTGATGTGTCCAGCCCTTTTAGGTCTGAAGCTGCAGAGTCAGAATCTTCTGAAGCCGGCTCAGGCTCTGGCTCGGACTGGGTCTGCTGCTGCCGCCGGGTCTGATATCTAGTTTGTCGGACAGGGCGGGGGGCAGAGGGGGCTCTCTTTGCTGCCTTGCCTCTAGCTTTGGGGCTTGGTTTGGGTTCAGGTTCTAGAGCTGCATCAGGATGGGTCCCTGGATGGGATGGGGGCTGGGTGTCCTGGTCTGGTTGGGATTGAGATTGTGGCTCTGTTTGGATTTGAGGAGTCAGTTTGGGCTGGGACAGAGTTTGAGGTTTTGGTTGCGGCTCAGCAGGCTCAGTTGGTGGGGTGAGTTGGGACTCAGATTTAGGAGCTGAGGATTGGTTTTGGGGTAGACTCTGAGCCTCAGACTGGACTGGTGGATTTGGTTTTGGTTGTGATGTTTGTGCAGTTTTGGATGGAGCCACCTCAGGTGTTGGATTTGGGGTAGACTGCAAAGACCAAACGGATGCAATCTGAATGTCTGATTCTGGCTGGTTTTGGGGACTTGGGGAACTGTTTGAGTCTGTTTGGGGAGACAAACAGACCACAGTTGGAGGTTGGGACTGGGTAAGAGGCTGAGGTTGCTGTTTTTGTGCTTGGGGGGTAGGAAGTTGACTTTTATTGGTGCTACTCCTGTCACTTCCAGTGTCTGTTGCTGGTTTGATGATGGAGGAGGAGCCTGATTGGCCAGCGCTGCTGTAGAAGATGTCAAATAAGTCCTGGGCTTTGGCTGCAGCCAGGTTACTCTTCAGTTTCTCAGACTTCTGAGCTCCGTTGCTCTTAGTCATGAAAGGAGGCGGCTTGACAAATACAGTACGAGTTTGCTCACTTTCTGGGACGCCGGGAGCTGCGACATCAGATACTATCTTTATCATTGTTGGTTGTGCAGGTTTAACCACAGATGGAGCAGGGGTAGTTTCAGGTTTTACCTCAAATGGCGCAGCTTTAGAAACTGGTGGTGCAGAATTAACCTCAAACGATGCTGGTTTAGAAACTGGTGGCACAGAATTAACCTCAAACGATACTGGTTTAGAAACTGGTGGCGCAGGCTTTCCCTCAAACACTGCTGGTTTAGAAACTGGTGGCGCAGAATTAACCTCAAACACTGCTGGTTTAGAAACTGGTGGCGCAGAATTAACCTCAAATGGCTCTTGTCTAGCAACCCCCGGTGCAGTCATAACTTCGAATGGCCCAGGTCTACCAACTGGTGGTTCATCTTTTGGATACCCTTGTAAACTAGTGTTTTGGGGTCTGATAGAGAGGAAGGTGTTCAGAGGTGCAGGTTTACCCATCATGGCTGTTTTCCTCAGGACTGCAGCGGGTGCAGGGAGGTTGGGTCGGATCCTTCCCCGGTTGGCGCTGTTGGATACCCAGGGAGGAACCTGGCTTGGCTGGTCCCCCAGCTTCTGGGCGATCTCCTTAGCAACAGCCATGGATCTTGCAAAACAGTCCTCCACCAAGACTGGATTCTGTTTCGCAGCCGCTTCGTCTTCCTTGATGAACTCGGCGGCCACTTTCTCTGCCTCCTTTGCCAGAATGTTCTCCCTCTTTTTCCACATGAACTTTCCGAATGAAGGGGTCGGGGTCACCGGTGCTGGTTTGCCGGCTTCAAGGCTTTGCTTGCGGAGCTTTGCCCTCATGGCTGGACTGGGTCCAGAGAAGATTTTGGGCGGGTCGTAGGGCTTTGGCGGAGGTTCTGGCTTGTTGACTTCTGGTTTCCCGGCTGGTTTTCCTGCTGGTTTTCCCGGCTCAAGCTTTTTAAAAGCTTCCTTCTCAGCATTAGGTTTCCCTTCTTCTCTCTCTCGGTCATATTTGGGCCTGAAATCTGAATATTTACCATATTTATACTTGTCCTCGTCTTCTCTCAGCCCATATTTGGGACGATCACCATATTTGTCGTCTTCATCTCTGCGATAGCGGTACCGATATTCTTCTTCTCTACTATATTTGTATTTGTCATCCTCGTCTCTTCGGCTGTATTTACCCCTCTCCTCTTCCTCTCTGCTGACCCGGTATTTATCATCCTTCTTGGTGTATTTAGACTTTTCATCCTCATCTTTCTTGCTATAGGAAGGCCGCTCTTCTTCCAGGCTTTTGGCATCTTTAAAATCCTCCTCTTTTTTGCTTAGCTTCAGCTTCTCCTCCTCCTTTTTAACTTTAGATTTCTCCTCCTTTTGAACAGTGTCATCCTCTTCCTTCTTTTTCTCCTTGTCCCTTTTCTCCTTTTTGGGTTTGGACTTTTCCTCCTTGTCTTTGTTTCCTTTCTCGTCGTCCTCATGTTTCCGTTTCTTTCCACTTGTCTCTGAGGCCAGTCCTGCCTGTCGGTCCAGGTTCCTCCTCTGTTCATACAAGGGATTCTCGTACATTTGTTTCTGGTAAAGGAAGCATAGAAACAGAAAGACAAGATGAGTGAAATACATCAAGAACTTCTGCCTAACATACAAACACTTCCAATCTTGTAACCAGAACATCAAATGTGATAGAGTAACTAAAACATGTCCTGTATGTGGTATGAACCTCATCGGATCCAACTGGAACATTCACATGCACTTAATACTCCTAATTTCAACCAGAACCTGCCAGGTACTGGAATGATTTCAATGAAAATCAATCCAATCTACGTTGGATAATGCTGCTTTCATGTCATGTGGGAATTCAGAATTTCTTTCTCTATCTGATCTAATTCTTACATGGTAACGATTCTGTCATATTTGAATTGGCAACAATCGGTTGCATCAGAACGTGGATCAGAAGAAATTTCTCCCTGCTTTTTCCCAACCCCGATCCCTGTCTATGCAGGATGTGGACCCAGAAGGCAGCGGCTTCATGTGGTTCTTTTGTGGTTCTAGCTCCATGGGTCAAGAACCGGCCAACAGGCGCTCGCCCACAAGTTTCCCTCCCAGGTCTGGCTTCATGAGGGGGGCCTGGCCAATTCACACAGGGTCCATGAATTGTTCTTAGTCTGGCCCCTTATGTGCTATTAAATAAATGACTGACCCTCTTTGTAATCTTGTTTAAGTTTGGACAATGTACCTTACAACTCTTGTAAAGATTTTTTAGTTTTGTGCTCGGCTAAGAATGACATTATCATTCACTAAAGTAAGCCTTAAAAGCATCCCAGTTTGTCCTTTTGTTCCTCCACCATATTTGTAACAATAAAGTGATCTTTTTTCTTATGAGTGCCAGAAAACCAAAGAATCAGAGTTAATGGATATAGTACAATATTTCCCATCTCTACCATCCATTCATGACATGCAAGCAGCGTAATCCACAGACCTTTAATTGTCCACTTTCTACCAAATAACATTGTCTCTCCATGAAATCTGTGTCCACTGTTTCTTTAAGCCAACGGATAAATGATCAATAACATTTCAATAAGTTCCTGTAGAGGAAAAGGCCTGTAAAGCTACAAGAGGACTTTATTGGCCACAGTTTCCCTGTTTTACAATAAAAGGTTGTCTGGCAGCTTCTCCACTATCTCTGTTTGTGCGTATGTGGTGATTCTCCACTCCCACAGTTAAATACCTTGTATTTCTCATTGTGAGTGTGTGTGGTGACGTGCTCTTCTGCACAGATGGCATCTCCATAAAACTCTTTACACAGCAAGCAGAAGAATCCTCTGACAGGCAGCAAGAACTCTGAACCTGCAGCAAAAACACACGCAGCACATTTTAAACCCACAGCTGGAGATAAAATCAACTGTCAATCATGTTTACCTGATGGACATGTCCATTTCCAGAACCTGTCAGGCCAGAAGAGGGAACATTTCATAATAAAAGATTGAACAAGTAGATGGTGTATAGATCAGTGGTCTTATTTCAGAGCAGTGACTAGGGGAAGAGTGCTAACTGCTCAGTGATATCAGGGTGACTACAGGAAACGGAGTACAATTAGGACAGACTAACACAGCTGTGATGGGAAGTTGAAGCACTTTTCCAAAGGTTACTGCAGCAGGTTACATTTACAGCCGCCTTTGTTTGAGGATGAAATATGACAAAGGAATGAATTGACATCAGAGGTGTGGACAGGAGTCTCCTCTGTGCTTCGATGAGTCTTTGTCACTTCGTTAGCACTGTTTTCATTAAGAGACAGAAACTGCAGCAGAGATCCACACTGAGCTCCACCTGGAAGCAGAAGACGGCTAACAACATTCAGGGACTCGGACACCGGGGTCATTAGGAAAAAAGCAGCCTTAACGACTTTTAAGAGAAATGATGAATGTGCAGTACGAGTACCTTTGGCGGGTTTTGTCAGCTTCTCTTCTAACGGCGTGTTCTTGGGGGTTTTGGTGGGAGTGGAAGCCCAGGGCCGGTCATACGGGTCCAGAGTCTGTGGGAAAAAAACAAAGAATTCAATCTAAAGGAACAAACACATAAGGACTGTACAGGTGTGAATATCAAACCTCCCTCCAAAGCAAAAACACACTATATTTTCAAAATAAAAGACAAAAGCTGTCACAAACCTTTCGATGTGATTTGCTGTGCAGGTGTGTGAAAAAATCAAACATGGAACCAGAGGTGACGTTACAGGTTTTGCACCAGTGGTTTCCTGCATCATAGTATTCAAACGGGTCTGTAGGCGGGGTCGGAGGCGGAGCCGGGGCGCTGACGGGCGGATCGTCCTGGGACGCTCTCAAGGACGGCGGCACCACTGAGGTCTGCTAAGAAACAAAGATGGATGAGAGTCAACATGGCGGACGGCAGTGTAAAGGATTCACTCAGACAAAAACATTCCAGTCTCATCTTTAAAACTCAGCTCCACAAAATCTGAAGATTGAAAAGTTTCTTACCTTCGTTGAATTCCAGCCTCCGAGACGTTAATCAACAAGTATTTTACGAGAATCCCAAAGTCGCTTTTACACCAACGGTAACTTCTAACTCGCTTTAAAGTTTAAGTTCCATCAGTCGCAGAAGAGACAAACGTATGTTTTGTGTCTTTTAACAAAGCGCAGATGATACCGTTCAGATTTAAAAGTTTACAACTTTACAAAGTTCCCAGTAAACTTTCTGTCATTATTACTGAAGCTGGAATGTAAAAAGAGACAAGCTTCAACTTCTAATTACACAACTATCTCAGTTCAAGCTCACATTTATTAGATTTAAGACATCTGATTCCTCTCTGAGCTGAACACTCATTTATGTTAACTAATCTGCAGGTAAAAGCTCTTGTTGCACAGAGGTCAGGTGGTTGGTGGAGCCCGACCGATACCGACTTTACACTCTCTATTCACCGATTACCGATGTGGCGGCTGATATAATGAATGTTTGAATGAAAATAGAGCTTTTCTATGTGGATTGTGGACCGATATGATTCTGCAAAAGGTCCTCAGAAAGCTGCTTCCTTAAACAAATAACTTTATTAAAGAATATTTAACTTAAATTTTCTTTAACATCTCCAATAATTCAATATAAATATATCAACCAACTTTAGTTTCATTGCTGAGAGCTGCTTCTTCTCTCTGTTCTCTCTGTGCTGCTGCCACAGTATTGTAAACCATAGCACCCTCTGATGGACAAACTGTGCACTGACACCAATATAAAATGTTAACACAAACAGTTTTCTGCATTAAATACTGAATAACAGATGTTGTGAATAACAACAATACGTCTGCAACAGGCCGATATCGGCTCGAGTTGTGATTCAAATCCAAACTTTCAGTAGAAAAAAATAAAAACATTGAAAGTCTGATGCAGAGAATGAGCCACAGAAAGGTCTCAAATAGAGGCCGGGTCACTTCCTGCACAGATGTTTCACATTAACAGCCTTTCAGTGAGGCTTTTAATGTGAAAGGAATGCATTAGTGGAAACATTACAGTACATTCTTGTGAATTTACCAGTTGACACATTACAATACAGGTAATTATCCTGAGCCGACAAGGCGGCAAAAAACATAAACTAACAAGTAAAATTACAAGATACATTTAATCTTCTGTTTTCATCAGAAATTATATCCGAGAGAAATATGAAGTGAGTTATGTTTACAGTATTCCACGTACATGTTACTGAGAACTTCAGTTTTTAGATCAATAAAAGTCCTGAGCCCTAGCTATGATCTTTCAGTAATACTTCCAGTTTTACCTCCTCTGCAGGTGTTTGTACCTTTATCATGGAGTTGCTGGCTGCCTGCCGTCGCTCAGGACTTCTCTCTGCCTCCCGTTTCTTCTCTGGCAGCGGCGGTTCGGCCTCCTGGACCTCGGCCGGCCTACTGGTCCCGCGGGGCCGGTCGGAAGGGCTCAGACCAAGGATGAGCGCCACCTTGTCGATCTCACTGCGTTTCTTCTCGGCAGCCTCGTGCTCTTTGCGCAGGTTGGAGATCTGAGTCATGACCTCCTCCTGCAAGTGGCTGATCTCCTGCAGCAGAGGGTCTTTGTGGCCCCCCTTCTCCCGCCGCTTCTTCCTCAGGAGCTCGCCTGAAAATAATTAATTCACTGCATCATGTGTGTGAGCAGATATTTAACAGGGCATAGGGCAGTGCTGCAGATACAGGGCGGTGGCCAGTGCTGTAGATACAGGGCAGAGCTGTAGATACAGGGCATAGGTCAGTGCTGTAGACACAGGTTAAAGATCTGTACTGTCAATTTGATTCATATATAAGTAACTTACTCCTTGTGAAAAATCTTGTGATCTAGTGCGAACGAGGCTCGAGCAACGTGGCGTCTCTGTGTGAACTCACCTTGTTGCTTCCTGAGTCTCTCCAGCTCCTTCATTAGATATTCTTTTTTCTTCATCCTGGTCTCTCTCTCCTGCTTCAGCTTCTCTCTCTCCTCCAGAACCTGAACTCAGCAGAACAAGCAGACAGTCAGGTTCAGCTCACCTGAGGGCACCTGTTCTACCTGCAGTCGTTATCGGTGTGAATCGCTGTTGAATTCCTGACCAAAGGTGACAAATGAAGGTCAGACCTTTTGTTTCTGGCTCTCGTTGTTCTGCTCCTCAGACACTCTCCTGTCGTGGCTGCTGACTTTTCCCTTCTCAGCGTCCTGAACACAACTCTTCACCAAAGCTGAGGACACAACAAGTAGCAGGACGGATATTTACTGACCCAACTGCATCCAAACAAACATCGTATAATCAGAAGAATCGTATCAGATGGCCATCTTTAGAAAACTCAGAGTCATAACTAGAAGAGTTCTTCTCACATGTGCTGCTCATTATTTAACAGAAGCTTATAAGAGCTGGAATATTCCTTAATAATCTCTGATCACACTGACCTTTGGCCCCCGGCTCAGTGGCCACTCTGTTCAAGGCCTGTTTATAGGGCAGAGTGGGGGGGAACTCGTCGGGGTGGGTCTGGGGGGGCAGTGTCATGTTGGGGGGCGGGTACATGGGCGGCCACTGCTGGTGCATGTAGGGAAGATAGTTCCCGTACTGGCCGTAGTGCGGCGGGGGAAAGTTAGGGGGCATCATTCCGTGGACCTGTGGGGGGGGGTAGTTGGGTATGGGTGCCCCAGGGTGAGGAGGGGGGAGAGTTTTGGGGTCGGGAAGCTTTTGCGGGGGCGGCGTGGGTGCTGCGTCGCTCCGCTCGACCTTCGGCTCTTTCACGTCTCTGTGAGTTGTGGGCGCAGCCGAGCTCTTCCTGTGGCTGTCGTCGCTGCTGCAGCTGCCCCCCCGCCCACGGCTGCGACTCCCACTGCTGCTGCTGCTGGAGCTGCTGCTGTGGCTCCGCCTCCTGCGGCCCTGGCTGCGACGGCTGCCGTCCGAACTGCCGGAGGAGTAACGTCTGCGGCGTGTGGGCGTCTTCGGGGGAGGCTTGTTCCCGTGGAGCCTCTCTTTGGTCCTGGCGGCCATCTTGCTGATGTCGGCCACACCCAAGTCCAGGCCGATGGTCTTCAGCAGGTCCTGGATCTTCTCGTACTCCTCAAGCGCCTGCCGCTCGCTCTCCTCCAGTGGCTCCATCCCCGGTGGGTAGGCAGGGTTCGACACCTGGACTGTGATGTTCCGGTCGGGGCTGATGGCGGGCCGGCTTGCGTACCTCACGTCCACCTCCCCGATGGTGGGAGGGACCTGAAGGTGAGAAGAGGCCTCCGGTGGAAGGCCGTACATCTGAGTGGTGACGGGTTTCTGCGGGGGGTAGTCTCCGTACAGCGCCTCCTCCGTCACGTCTCCGTACAGATCCAGCCCGTGGTGTCGGACCGGCTCGGACGCCGGCGGAGGTTTAGGCTCCTCCGAGTCTCCGTACAGGAACTTCTCCTCGTCGTCGATGTCGTCCGCGGCCTTCTCCTGAGCCTCGACCCCCGCCGCCTGAGCCCCCAGCAGGTTGAGGATCTCTTTGATCTCGGCGTCCAGACCGGCGCGTTGAGCCATGCGTGGATCGGAGCGCAGCTCTGCCAGCATGGAGGCGACCCTGTGGGGCTCCATGCCTTTAACAGCCAGCAGCAGCTGGTCAGCTACCCGACAGATGTTGGAGGCTTCCAGACCTCTGGGAGAGTCTGAGCTCTGAAACACAGAGAAACAGACAGAGTGACGCCTCTGTAGCACAGATCCTACCGACGCTCCTGCTTTAACTGGCTTTATTTTAAACGAGGGATACACAATACGTCCATATCATCAGCCGATCAATGAGCTGATTATTGATCAGTTTACATGCAGATGAATATACAAACAATTAACTTTTACTACAATCACAGTGCGAGTTCAGATGATTTCTGTCGTTCTGAACTGAATACGTTTGATTTCTGGACAAAACGAGAACTCATAAACTAAACCGTACATTTATTGATTAACTTATTAATCTGATAAATAACTGACTCAGCAATACCAACAATAATTGGTTGTTTTGTTTCTTTTCAGGAATCAATGAATATCAGAATTAGTAACTGAAATCAGAGCCTGACCGATATATCTGCCTGTGATATTGATCACAGATATATTGGTATCAGCGTATCTGTCGTCTGATACGAAAGCAGTTTCTTTCCGGTATATAAAAGATTACAGTTCTGATGACTGAATGTTTCTGTTAAATTACTGAACATATTGAAGAACATTTTATATTGTTGAATAAAGGTATTTGTATTTGTATTTGTATTTATTTTTGTTGAAGAAAGCAGCAGCCTTCTGTCGGCCGGTTGTCGGCGTCCTACCCTGAGCGAAGGCGAGTCCTCCGAGTCGATGCGTTTCTTCAGGATGGATTTGGTTGGCAGACTCAGCATCTCCTCCAGCTCCTTCCTGCGGCGAGCCGTCTCCAGCTCTTTGAACCCTTTTCTGGATTTCTCGCTGCCATCGTCTCCACTGCTCGAGCTCGAGCTGCTGCTCATGCTGCGACTGCGACTCCTGTGCCGGCTCTTGCTGAGACCGCGGCTCGCTGCTTTGCTGTAGCTGCGTCCTCTGCTCCGCCCTGTGGACCTGGACCTCGATCTGGACCTGGATGAAGACCTGTTGCGGGGCCGACTCTTGCTTCGCCCCCGGCTCTTGGCCCGGCACCGATCTGGACTGCGGCTCTGGCTGCGGGGCCGGCTCTTGCTCCGCCCCCGGCTCTTGGCCCGGCTGCGGTCCGGACTGCGGCTCCGGCTGCGGGGCCGGCTCTTGCTCC
>NW_023339751.1:124032-124781 GCF_004916995.1 Morone saxatilis | reverse complement strand
CTTGGCCCGGCTGCGGTCCGGACTCCGGTCTCGACTGCGGCCCCGGCTCCGGCTCCGCTCGTACTCGGGTCGAGGAGGGTAGTCTCTGTAGGGAAACAGAGGCTTTTAGTGGACTGGATTTTACAGCCTTTCAAACTTCTATTGACTTTAATGTCTCTTAAACGTCTTCTGAAAATCCTGATGAGAGCAGAGAGGAGCTGATCGACATATTGATCATCAGAGTCACTGTCAATCATTATCTGGCACTCAGAGAGAAGCTTTAAGCTCCCTGAACCAAAAGATTCAGGTTCTAATTTGGCACTAAAAGAACTCCATAGTTCTATACCGCGGTTTGACATTTCTAATCAATCAATCAATAATTGTTTGTTCAGGAGTACCTGTCATGGTGGCGTGAGGGGGCGGACCCAGGTGGTCCAGTCAGCTTGTTGCCGACGGTGATGACCAGGTTGCGGTCCAGGGGAATTGGCCCACGAGGTGACGGAGAACTCTGCAACAAATATGACAAAAGTTTAGTGAAACAGTCATTCACAGATCAATCAGACACGTTTATAAAGACGGCAGCATTCAACCCTGCAAACAGCTGGGGTGCGTTCCAATACAGTGAGGAGGCTGTTATTGAAAAGAGAATGAGAGGGAAGTTTAAACCCATCATCACCCAGTACCTCCAACCTCCACAACCACAGCTCCCAGTACTCCACAAACCAACGACAGTTTTAGTTATTACTGTTTACTGCGTATTGCATATAGTG
>NW_023339751.1:117982-123989 GCF_004916995.1 Morone saxatilis | reverse complement strand
GATATAAACTGTAATGATAAACTGTAATATATAACTGTAATATAAACTGTAATATAGAACTGTAATATAAATCTGTAATATATAAACTGTAATATAAACTGTAATATAAACTGTATATATAAACTGTAATATAAACTGTAATATAAAGCTGTAAATATAGAACGTAATATATAAACTGTAATATATAACTGTAAATATAACTGTAATATGATAAAGCTGTAATATAACCTGATAATATAAACTGTAAATATATAAATCTTTGTATATTTTATATAAACTGTAATATATATAACTGTAAATAATAATACCATTAATTAAAGTATTCATTTGAGGGTATTGATTATAAGTATTGATTAGAGGGTATTGATTATCTATACGCTGATGATATCCGGTCCTCCGGGCAGGGGGCGCTGACTGAAGGCAGCAGGTTGTCAACTGCCTTCGGCAGTAAACCCAACAGAAGAAGAAGAACCGTGAAGCTGTAGATGTTTGTGACGTTCGAGGAAACAACCGGATTTTACACGGAGAGTTTCAACCGTTAAACTCCGTTATTGATCCATTCATCTATTGATCTATCTATCGATCTATTCATCTATTCATCTATTGATCTATGATCGTCTTAGCTTCTGCGCTAGCTCCGGCAGCTCATTATCCGTGATGCGGAGTCGGAACCGGCCGGAAGAAGGGCCGCCCCCCCACTTCGACCTGGGGGCCCCCCGGGCTGGGCCCTCAATCGCACCGGGAGGCTGGGGCATCTGCCGCCGGGAGGGTTGGCCCTCCCGCCCCCGGAGGCTGGGGGCCCTCTGCCGCCGATGTGGGGCCCCACCTCCTGACTGGGATCCCAGGGGGCCCCCACCTCCCGACTGGGATCCCAGGGGGCCCCCCACCTCCCGACTGGATCCCAGGGGCCCCCACCTCCGACTGGACTTTGAGGAGGCCCCCCCACCCTCCCGACTGGGATCCCCAGGGGCCCCCACCCTCGCCGACTGGGACCCGAGAGGGCCGCCACCGGGCTGGGGGCCTCACCCCTGACGGACTGGCTGCCCCACCCCAGAGGACTGGAGACTGCACCCTGAAGACTGGGACCCCCCCCCAATAAGACGGCGTCCCATCCTGAGGACTGGGGCTCCTGGTTGGGGTCGGGGGGGTCTGAGGGTCCGCGACCCGTCCCCCCCCCCTCCTCTCCGGACCCGCAGCCTTCGCCCGCTGCTCCTCCTCCTCTCCCCCCACCCTGCCTCATGGGGTTCCGCGGGCTTCCCCCCCCCCCCTCTGGCCCTGGACCAAGAGGTGACGGTCTTTACTCCTTATTGATGCTGTGATTGAATATTGATCTGTGCACGAATATTGATCTGTGATACGATATGATCTGTGATCGAATATTGATGGGCTGTGATCGGATGATATTATCGCTGTGATTGAATATGATCGCTGTGAATGTGAATATTGATCGCTGTGATGAATATTGATCGCCTGTGTTGATCAGATAAACTGTTTCTTCAATGTTTCAGCCGGTCGTACGAGGAGCCGATGCCCGAACCCCCCCTCCAGACCAGCCTGAGTGGGTGAGTCCAGACCCGTCCAGACGCCGGTTCAGACCCGGTTCAGAGCTGCAGCAACCCTAATATTAGTGACACATTTATTGACAGATATAATTCTTTATTATGAGAATGTATTGATCAGTATACACTGGTATCTGTATGGATTATTGGATCCTGTATTGACAGTCAGAAACGCGTTAATACTGCAGCACACTAAGAGAACTAGAAAATCGTCGTTAAGAACTAAACCTGAATTCTTTGATTTGATTTGTGGTTAATTCGCAGTCTGCAGTTTGTTTTGGTGTTTCAGATTAAAGGCGTTGATTTCAGCTGCCGACGCACATGAATCCACTCCAGGTGAAACTAAAACCTAGCGAGACCCCCCCGTCACTACAGGCACCTGGGCCGGACCCGCCACTCCGCCGCCCCAAAAACCTAAACCTAAAGCGGAACCTCCATCCAAAACTGGCCAGAGCTCGTCGGCGCTGCTGGGAAAACGCACATTTGATAAGTAAGTCCTTCTGTTGATTGTTAATATCTAATCATTGAATGATTTATTGGGCTTCTTCTTCTTCTGTGGTGTTGGGAGTTGAATGCTGTTCTGTCCTCAGGCCCCCCCCCAGAGCAGGTCGACAGATCATCTGGTCGCTACATTGCGGGTTGCCATATACGGGTAAGAACGCCGACAGCCCGCCTGGCAATGCTACATGATGATGTCCGTCATCTTACCAATATAAAAACGAATAAATCACTGTCCAGCTTCGGGGCTCTGTCTTGTAAGATGCCGTTTGAATTTAATTGAATCCAGAAACCTGCCTTCCACAGCTGAAGTAAAGTAGATCCTTCAATATGTCCCGTTACCTCCTCATGGGGGTACCGACGCCCCCAAGGGGTGGGGGGCCAGACAATCGGGACGCTGTTACGTGCTGGAACTCCCAGAACCAAACCGGCCGTGTGAATAAACCAGATTCTAACGCGCGATCTCTGTACAATCAGAGACACGTTATCGGATCATCGGAGAGAAGATCTGGAGAAGTTCACCTTCGCTTTGACGGCCCCCACCGCCCCGGCCCCTTCTTTTGGAAACCCCAATCCATGCGCACGGAGCAGTCACATTCACTAGCTGACAGGAGGTGAACCGACGACATCATTAGTTACCCTAAAAGACACAAATACCAAACAATGAATACCGACAGCAATAATAAATAATAATTCTTAAACAATAACTTACCTGCAGACAATATGGTAGGGAGTAAGAATGGGTGAACCTGCCAAAACCATAAAAATTAGGAGATTTGCTTTTAAAAGTTTGAGCAAATATTACAATCTGTAAATAGATACAATTTTCGCAGACGGACACTGATCGTTCACAACCACTGTACTCTCGACGACGACTTGACCTGTCACAATCACACACACTGACTCTCACACACAGCTGACTCTCACCCACACTGACTCTCACACACACTGAGCTCTCTCCACCACACTGACTCTCACACCACACTTGACCTCAAGCTACACTGACTCTCACGGACACTGACTCTCACACGAGCCTGACTCCTCACATCCCAATCAGACAGGGTATACACTGACTCTCACAGCAAGCTGACTCTCCACACACACTGACTCTCACAGCACACTCCCCGACTGGCTTCTCAGCACATCTGAACTCTTTAATGCTTTAGATGTTCTTCATGAACTCCGGCTTAACTAACTGGATTCTTTTTAAATCCTCCTTTTAACGCATTTGTGTGTTTTAGGCTTGTGTTTGAAGAAAAACAGTCTGATCGGCGGCTGAGGTGGAGATTTGCTCTGCTTCCACGCGCTGTGAACCCATGAGAACAAGTGGACACAGAGATCTAGCGAGGCCGGATGGTCAGTTACCCATCACGGCCTCGAGGTCAGTTATTCTTTTTAACCCCGTTGACGCCTCCGTCCTGTTTCCTGCTTCCAGTTGCTGTCGTTGACCACAAAATGCTTTTGTCGGCTCCGCAGCCCTGCGAGCGAAACAGTCATCCATAGGCAGGAATTCCACCTGAGTGTGAACATATGTCAGGGCCGCATGAGGGACGCACCTGACTTCGACAGGAAGGACAGCACGGTGACGCTGCTGAAGAACGACGCCAGAAAGGCTCATTCAACCCCTGCTGACCGACATCGTCAGCACCAGAAAGAGGAGAGCCACCAAACATCAAACCCAAGATCCCCTCACCGTTAAGACCACCACCGTACCGGAGTGCCGGGAGCAAGGTGAGAGGGTGGCCCCAACCCGGCATAGCAGTTCGCTATCAGAATCAGACTCTGTCGGCCATGTAACGATGGTGATAAGCGAGTGTTTATTGGCCGCAGGGCGCAATCCGCGATCAGCTGAACGACGACGACTTGAAAGGAAGACATCCCGTCGGCATCCTATATACAACGCGGCGAGCTTGCCCGTTCGACATTAAAGTGAGGAACTTCAGCGACGTTGAGCTCACCGGCCGAGGAATCAACGGGAGTTGAGTAGTGTCCTCGGAGGTGAGGACGCTTGCACGCTCGCCACTCACAGAGGGCGCGGGCCCGGCTTATTTCCTTGTTCATGAGTCTACCTCTGCTGACTGGAGCAGTTAAACTCTCTATAAAACATTCTTCTGTTCGTCCTCGGTCTGAGATAGGGGACGACAACAGGATCCAGCGGGTAAGAGCCCCTGCCTTCTACGGCTCTGTCCGCCACCGCGCGCGCCGCCGCCATCGAGAGGAGCTGAAGAATAAAACGTTATTTGACCAGTGACGAAGACTTTTTCGCAAGCTACTCAGAGGGAAGACCCAACGTGAAGCCGGAGGTGGCGGCAACGTGGAGCTGACGCGAGCTGTAAGAGCATCGTCAGCCAGCACTTCCATCGATCCCCACAGTGGCGCGAGTCGACGAACGAGTGACGTCGGGCTTCACGGCTGACTTCCACTTAGTGAACTTAGCTTGTTATAGTGAATGTATGATGTTAATTGTGTTCTGCCCTGATCAGTCTGTCCCTGATCAATCTGTCCCTGATAGTTCTGTCTCTTGATCAATCTGTCCCTCATCAACTTCCATGATCAATCTGTCTTGACAATCTGTCCCGATCAATTTGTCTCTGTAATCTGTTCCTGATCAATCTGTCTCTGATCAATCTGTCCCTGACTGTGGCCCCTTTGTAGCCCATCATGCAGGGTTACCCAGGTCAGATCCACGCCAACATCGGCCCCGTCAGGACCAACGTGACCTTTGACCACCGGGACTGCGGCGTCACGCTGCTGAAGAACGACCATGTATTGATCAACCTGCTGGTGGACACGCACAGCAAGAAGAGGAGAGCGGCCAACATCAAACCTAAAATCCCCTTCACCTTCAGCTACACCAAAGAGAAGAGAGAGCTGGTAACACACTCATCATCCTCCACCTTCATCTCATACTGCGGTCAGAGTGACAAAGAAGAGCTGTAGAGTTTCTGATTAACTTTATTATCCCAACACAGTCACACACAGTGCAGGCAGCCACAGAACTACATTACTACAGTACTACATTACTACATTACTACATTACTACATTACTACAGTACTACATGTGCTGTAGTAATGTAGTAATGTAGGACTGTAGTAATGTAGTAATGTAGGACTCATTAGATAACGAGGTTCTGTCTCTCAGGGCATCATCACCTGTCTGGGAGCTGAAGAAGGAATCGTTAACACCGACGAGCACGGTGAGCTTCCTTTCGACATCTGTGAGAACTTCAGCGACACCGAGTTCAACACCACCGACATCCACCAGGAGGTGGAGTTCACGGTGGCCATGGTGAGTCTGACGGAGGACAGACGGCAGGGAGTGGACGAGTTTTATCTTATTTATCAGTTATCGTTAATCTCATTAGTGGACAGCAGAAACACTAATGATTATATGTTATTAAACTAACTAATCGCCCCGTCCCCATACTACTGCTCCTACTGAGTCCTCTTTGCCCCCCTTTAGAAGTTCTAGTCCAACATTTGGTTCCTGCTCTGGGACTCCAGCTGTTCCTCACACGAATGTGTGTGTGTGTGTGTGTGTGTGTGCTCCGCAGGTGAAATCTAAAAAGAGAGCCATCAGGCTACTGAGGACGAAGAGGGTCGAAGACAAAATCCTGAAGGAGCAGAAAAAACGAGAGGAAGAGGACAGGAGGAGAAAACAGGAGGAGGAGAGGAAGAAGAGGCAGGAGGAGGAGGAGCGAAGGAGAGAGGTGGAGAGGAGGAAGAAGGATGAGGTGGCGGCAGCGCTGTCAGCGGCCAAATGCAAGGTGATGACAACAAATGAAACTTTATATGTTGGATCGCAACCTTTCTCTGTAATACAGCAGCAGTTTTTAATTTAAGTATATAAGTGTATTATTTTCAGCTTGTATGCCTTTATTTGATAGGACAGCTGAAGACAGACAGGAAAGGGGGGCAGAGAGAGAGGGGATGACACGCAGCAAAGGGCC
>NW_023339751.1:113730-117963 GCF_004916995.1 Morone saxatilis | reverse complement strand
GCTGCAGCAAGGACTCAGCCTCGTACATGGGCCGCTGAGCCACTGAGCTAACCGGGCGCTCACAGCAGCAGTTTAATGTTGTTTACTGACTGAAGGTTGAATATAGTTTCATATAGAGCGCCCCCTGTGGACGAGAGCCGCAGTGTTTCTACTGCCTCGTTTAATTGATTTCAAGGGGAATCCGATCCGGTGGCAGACATTAACAATAACCATATAGAAATATCCAATCGTTGTCTCTGTAGCTTACATAGTGCAGTGGTTCTCAACCTGGGGGTCGGGAACCCCACTACAGGTCACCGGAGCTTCACATGGGGTCACAAGGCTGATGTTTACAGGAAATAATCACAATTCATCCAAACTGCTCATTTTACACAAATTTCCCGCAGTTCTTGTGTTAAATATTTGGGTTTACTGTACAGTTTATCAATTGTTCTCTATTGTTAATATCCATATGTCACACAGTCGGGTCAGTTTTCTCAGTGGTCCTTACTGAAAGACTCGAACAGAGTTATGAGCCAAAGTTTGATTCAACTGAATGTTTGTGACAAACATCTGGACACACGACTGTTAGGGGTCAAATATAAATGTAACATTGATATTGATATTGTGATATTGAATTGCTTCTCAAAGACACTATATTGATTTATGTGACTGCCCCCCCAACTGCTCCACAGCAGTGAAAGTACACTGAGGGCTATTGATTGGAAACTACAGGGACGTTTTGCTCAGATTTTATGCGGTTTGTGGACAGTTTGATCTCCTAAATGTCCTCCAGTAGTTTCCATTAACTCCTCATTAACTAAAGAGAACATCATGAATCACATTAAACAGTTTCTGACCGCTCGCTGTCGCTGCAGTGGACGCCGCTCGGCTTCAAGATGAGAGACCCCGACACGCTGGACGACATCAGCAAGGAGCGATTCGAAGGCACCGTCCTCAAAGCCATTTCCAAAAACATAAAGAAGATCAAGAAGGAGCCGAAGGAGGAGCAACGAGGAGGAGGTGCTGAGGGAGGACAAACTCTCCTCAGACTGGTACAAAAATATTACGACAAAAGTCTTTAAAGTTCTGGAGTGTAGAAAGAAAGAAGATTATCCATAAATTAAATGTTTTTCTTGCAGGTGAAAATTAAAGTGGAGAAAATGGACGAGGACGAGGAGAAGGAAGGAAAACCTGAAGGAGCAGGAGGAGAGGAGGGAAAAAGATTAGAGATTAAAAAGGAGGATGAGGAGGAGGTGAAGAAGAAGAAGAATGAGTCGGCTGATGCTGTGGGCGAAGCCGCTGCAGGGGGCGGAGCCAAACAGGACCCAGAGATGGGTCGACTGGTGATGACCATCGACGGTCAACAGAAGCAGCTTCCCTTCGGCCCCAATGACCTGCTGACCACGGCCACCATGTTGGATGGAGACAAGGTGAGAGGATGCTGGAGGCGTTACAGACAGTTTAAAGCAACCAGCTGGGATTAACTGTATATTATTACTGTTAAATATATACAGTATGACACTCATCCTTTTATTTTATGTCCTCAGACCACCTTTCACAGACATCTGTCAGCTCTGGTTAACAGCTAACAGTGGCTACACGACGTTAGCTCCACAGGGAGCGAGTCCAAAAACATCAACCAACAGCATAAAGTAATTTTTAGGGTGAAGTAACTTTGATAAATACAGATTCATTGGACGTAGCCAAAAGTCCCCAACAGTATTTATAGTATTTTAAAAATGAGCTCAACCTGAATACAGAAGTAATATTAATCTAAAAGCATCAGATATAACACTGACAGGAACATTTTACTGCACAGGGACTTCTTTTTGTCTCCCAGGACAATAATTTTACATTTCTATTAATGTGTTGTATTATACAGTCTTTTATTACAGTTTTGTAGTATGATTATATGTATATAGGAGGAATCTTCATAAGCCATTTTTGGCTTCAAACCTCTCCTGCACATTTCTTTTAAATTCTGTTATTTTTATATATATTCATAGTGCATGTGCAAAGAACAAGTCATAAAATAATAAAGTATATTTTGCTGTAATACCTTTAGGTATGGCTGTCGCAGTAACCACAGTAATGAAATATTGTACATCTACACGTCAGAGTGGCAAATCTGAAGAGACTCACAGGAGAGGCACTGTCACACTCGGTGTCCCACAATTCATAGCTAGGCATACAATACTACTCAGGAGAAATGGGGCTGATATTAGTACTTTTACTTGATGGACCTGAATACTTCCTCCCCCTGTGGTTAGCTCACCCAGAGCCACTTACTGTGGGTAACCTGGGTGTGTGCTGTTAGATTGATTGTGTTTGACCTGCGGCTTCCAGCTCCATCACTGTGCTGAAACAACCAGTTTCTTTAGTTCTGGATGTTTCTCATCCTGAACTGTGTCTGATCTGTGAAGGTACGTTTCAACATCGCCACCCATCAGGAGACCAAAGAGGAGCGAGCGACCTACGTGGAAATTCTTCCCGACTCCTTTGAAGAGTCCACCGAACAACGTCGACACGTAAGACTTTAGAGCGCTTTCATCTCTTTGCGCTGTTAGTTTGAGTCAGAGCAGCTGCAGAGACTGAATCTGAATCTGAAACCAACCAAACCAGTCTAACTGTTTGTGTGACTGATTTTCTAACCAGGGAATCGTGATCGAGTTCATGGACGACTCGGGGCTCATCAAGTGCTCTCAGAACCCTCAACTCTACTTCCACATGTCCGAGGTGATAGAGAAGAAGAGACTGGAGCTTAACGAGAAGGTGGAGTTCAGCGTCGTCCCGGTGAGTCCCCCTTAATCATTTTTATCCTCTTCGGCTTTCAGTCAGAGTTCTGATGGCTGAGGGGCTTTTACAGGAGCTTTAGGATTAAAAAAAGAGTCCGATTACGTCAGGACAAGAAGCTGGACTGTTCAGATATTCATAACCAGAACTACCCAGGACCAGTCAGTCAGATCCACATCAACCACTAATCTCAGGACTTTGTTGGATTTTCATCACAACATTCACAGTTTTGCATCAAATTTTCTGTATTTTACCAGCTGGAATTTTAATGTCTAGTGTTTTCTAACTTGAAAAGTCTTGGAAACAAGTTAAGTGATTGTATCCAAGTTTGAGGCTTTTGGGAAAATATAATGTTTAACTGACGTTAGTTTTTGAAGTCTTAAAAATGTGGCAGTCGGTATGAATATTGTCTTTTTGACTAATGCCTGGTAGTTCAACAACTACATATGTTCACGTATGTAACTGTTGTTATTGTCCTTTAACAGGCCTGAAACTGTTGTAGACAGCAGTAGTTATGCCTTCAGACAGTCAGTAGAGTTTGTGTCCGTTTAGGTGTTTGTATTTATGTATTTTATCTAAAATAAAAACACGTATTATTTTTTCTCCAAGCATGAAACGGCGGAGGGGGGACATCAGGCCATCAGGATAAAACGTCACACCGAGAGTGTTTTTCTCCCTGCTCGGAAACTGGGCGGAGTCGGTGCAAACAAAGGAAAGGTAAAGACTTATATATTATATTTATACAGTTATGATTAGGAATGTAAGTGCAAGGTGGTTAAATCGAGGTACAAATATGTGAAGATTCATGTTTGTAAAGTGAGAAATAATTTGTGATATCAAGGCACAAAGAAAGGAAAGGAAATCTGCATGTTTTGCACAGTTTATACCGAAACTTCGAAATAACAGGATTCTATAAAAGACAATATTATACATATTTTAGAGAAGTAAAGGAATCTTTTTCAGTCATAACCAGTCAAACTATGAGTTGACTCGTTAAATCCGTAGATACGTTGTGGGAAGAAATGAAGAGTTTGCTGCTTTTGTTAATTTTTCAAATCCATCTGTATCCAACAAACATTTTTGTATTAAATATTTGTACTACATTAACAACTTCCATCATATTTCAGTAAAGGATAATATATATTACAGGATGATTTTTGGGTTCAATGCAAAGCTGTACATTGCTTCTATAGTGTTACCATAACCTACATTCATTTACCAGTTACAGTTGTTTCAAGATGTTTGCAGAGATCATTAGTTTTTATAGATAGATAGATAGATAGATAGATTATTTATCCTCAGGGAAATTCAAGCATCCAGTAGCAGCATACACTAGATACATACATACATACATACATACATTAGACATACGTTAAACATACATTCAAATTAAAATTAACATTCAAATTAAAATTAAAACAGTGCAAATAGAGGAGGAAATTGTCCATTGTCCAAGAG
>NW_023339751.1:103024-113688 GCF_004916995.1 Morone saxatilis | reverse complement strand
ACGGAGCTACTGGATAAGCGTCCTGCTCGCACCGGCGCCAGAAGTTCAGTACATATATCTAATATGTATTAATCTCTTTGGTAGATGACCATCAAGCTGACAAAAGCTTCAGAAGACACTGAGTGAGTTATAAATTTTAGTATTCATGTAATGTTGGAACAAACAAATGTTTACCTATTTCTACATATAAACCACTAGGTCATATGTCACCTTTTGGGTAAATTACCTATTTCACGTTGGCATCTATACAGAATGTATGGGAATACACATTTTGTAAAATTATTTTAATAAGAAAAACCTCTCTGACTTGTTTTACTTACTTCTGACATTTCAGGAAAACAAAACCAGAGACAGAAAAGCTGAAAGCGGTGGTGAAAAATCTTAGATCGCAGGACAACAAGACCAGTATCGGCAGAAGGGACTACAATGCCAGTCGAAATAGATATGGACATGGCAGGAGCAGGAGTCGGAGCAGGAGTCGGAGCAGGAGTCGGAGCAGGAGTCGGAGCAGGAGTCAAAGTAGGGTTAGGGCCAGGAGTAGGAGTAAAAGTAGGAGTCCACCCAGAGACCAGTTTGGACGTATCATTAAAAGCAGATGCAGCACCAGTGTTGACCGCGATCATAAAAGCAGCAGGTACAGGCGAAGCCGAAGCCGAGAGAGGTCAAAGAGGTGCACCGGTAGCCCTGGTAAGAGCCGCAGCAGAAGTCGCAGCCGAAGCAGGAGCTCCAGCAGGAGCCACAGCAGGAGCAGGGAAAGAAGCAAGGACAGGGCCAGCAAGAAGAGGAGCAAAATTAGCAGAGAGCGTGAAGAAAGTCACAAGAAGAGGAGGGAGTTGAGCCCTCCTCTCAGACGTGTCGGAGTTATGGATGATGAGCTGGCGAGAAAGAAGCGGGAACTGGAGGAGCTGAACGAGATGATTGCCTACAAAAAGTCGCTGGTGGACATAGAGCCTGGACAGAGGACCTGTATAGACTACGACCATGGCAGGATCGCTGTTCCACTGACTGAGTACAAACCAGTTCGATCTATCTTAAAGAAACGACCAGAGGGTCACCCCCCGTATGATGATCCTTATTATGACCGGCCATACAGTCCTTACCAAGAACGACGGTACGGTGACCACTACGGTGATCCATACCCCAGCAGCCGTCCTTACAGTGATCACCCCTATGGAGACCGCCCCTACGGTGACCGCCCTTATGAAAATCGTCTCTATGGTGAGGTTACCTATAGCGGCCCTCCGTCTGCCAGCCAACGTTACACTGATCGCTACGATGTTTATGATGAACCCTATGACGACCGCTATTATGACCCGGCATATACAGACCGACCGTACGATGATCCGTATCGGCCTGTCAAACGGAGCCAGTCTCCAGAACCCCATGGTTCCTCACCACCTTCTCAGTCCGGCCAAGTTCCTGCTGCCTCCACCCAACCTCCCTTAACACATACTGTTGCCACTTCATCTTCCCAACCCCCTTTCAGACCTCCTTCTCCCACAGAACCGCCTCCTAGAAGTCCCTCTCCCAAACGGAAGAACACAACACCGTGCCAATCACCTCCAGCTGAGAAACCACCCCTTGATCGCTTCCTTGACATGCTTAACAAAAAGGTGGATGCTGAAAAAAGATCAGAACAGGTTTACGTGAATGATGACCTTCTGCCTCATGAGCGGGCACTTCAAGATGGCAAAGGTTTCTCTAGGATTGTGGGATTGGCTCAAGAGCAGCCAAGCACTAGTCTAGCACTAGAAGGGGGAAAAAAACAACTGAGCCCTAAACGGTCCTCAGTAGAGAGAACAAGTGAGGAACTAAATATTAAGACAGAACCCTATGACAAGATCCAGAGTCTACTCCGTACGATTGGCCTGAAACTGAGTACAGGAGATGTGTCCAAACTGGCAAGCAGAGCCCAAGAGAAAATCTATAGCCCAAAGTCCTCATCCACAGAAAGAGAGACTTTGTCATCCCCAAGGGAAGAACGGCGACCAAGTAGAACTAGTTCAATTGAATCAGATCACATCCATTCCAACTCCCCTGTCAGGTCCTCCAGTTTGGAGCCACTTAGCAGACATAAAGCTGTCTCTGAGTATGACGGATTCCTGGACCAGCAAGAGTTGGAGGCACTGAAGAAGGCACAACAGCTGCAGAGTCTTACCAAGACAATGGGGAGCATACCCTCCACCACTCCTCCTGCACAACCTCCTCCTGGGCCTCCACCTGCTCACTACCAACAGCCAAGCCCACCAATCAGTTGGCCTGTTGGAATGACTACTCAGATTCCCCAAGCCCAGAGCTCCACAACCCTCAGCATGGCCACCCCAGCTCCTCCTGCAGCTGGTCTACCACCCCAGAAAATTGGACCTACTGCAGGAACTCCCCCTGGTCCTCCCCCTGGACCTCCTCCACGGCGTCATGGACTGCCTCCTCCAGGGCCTCCTCCTGGTCCTCCACCTCGCCGCCCGTCCGGACAACATCCTCCAGGTCCTCTACCTGGACCTCCATCCCAACACCCTCTTGGACAGCCTCTTTTCTCTCCACCCTCCAGTCATACAGGCCTTCCTTTTATTGGCCAGCTTCCTGCAACTCCACCCCTTAACTCATTCAATCCTTTGACCACTGCCGAAGTGACACCACCGTCATCAACACTAGCAACATCGAGTCCTACAAATGATGACCAGACAACCATCTCTACAACAGTGGCCAGATGCCTGAAGGTCATTGAGACAGTGAAATCTCTAGCTGTACAGCCACAAGCCAAACTAGTCAAAACAGTCCAGTTTAGTTTACCCACAGAGTCTCCATCAGCCTCGAGTCCTCAGACCTCTGCAGAGACAGATGATGACATAAAGAGCAAGCAGAAAGAGAAGGTATGATCAGCAGTGGTACTACTATTCTTACTAAAGTAGAGTTCCTATGAGTTGAGGATTTGTATCTGCTGTCAGTAATCTAAATAGTCCTGCATGTATGCCCAGGTAATCTAGATGGACACTAGTGCATTTAATAAAGTAGAAACCTTAGAAATGATGAAAGCCTACCACGTTGCAGCTGCCTAGGATAAAGCCTTAATGGTGTTGTGTATTCTTTATGTTGCAGCTGGATTTGTATAACCAGAGGGTTTTGGAAAAGAGGGAGCAGCAGTACAAGGAGATGCTAGCCCGCAAGAAAGCAGAGAAGAACAGGGATGGCACACTGATCTCCCCAGGTATCAAAACTTGTTAAATTACATTAAACTTAACTAGCAACCATTGAATTACTGGCATTTGTGAGTTAAGCATTCATTAAGGTTGTTCTCGGCATGCTAGGTCTTCAAACACATAAATACATTTTCAAGTTAACATTTTAGAGATGCATGCCATTTATATTACTTTTAGGATAAAAAAGATTTAACACCCTGTTTTCTTTTTTTCTTTGACTAGATGGGTTCTTTAAGCAGGTTAAAATTCTCCCAGACAGTTAGCCAGGCTTTGGTGAGAAACGCAAGGAAACGTGATTATCCACATCTCTGAAGATGTGGTAGAACCGTTAATATGATAAAAGTATTCTTAAGTTTTGTGGGTCTAGCTGAATGTATGATTAGCACGGCTTAAATAGCCCTGTTAGGCCCTGACTTAAAGAAGAATGCTAAACTAGATGTATGCTTCTCCGTCGAGATGGTCTGACTGTAGATTCCCATAAGGTAGGAAGTGATTTAGAATTTCACTCTGTTGTTATAGCTCAACCTCAATGCTACTCCGATATATCTTTTTCACTTTGTGATAGAGAACAGCAATCACAGCAAGGTTTGCCCTGAAAATGGCTTTGCTAGAATACATTTTGTCTAGCAGCTCTTGTGCTCTCCCAGTAGCACCAACATGCGGTTGCATTATGAAGGAGTTGCAGTCAGCTACAGTGGAGCTTCTGACGTACTAGCTGAGCACATAGAAACCGCTACGCCTTGAAACGGAGCCGTAAGGTTACCAAGATATCTTAAGTGCATTGCAGCGCTACAAAGATCAATCGCTCCTCTGCCACGCGTTAGCCGAGCCAAGTGGTTTGCCCAGCGATCAAGACAAGAAGCAAACTGCAATCTCAACTTCTCAAAGTAACATCTTTTTCCTCTTCATATGGTGACTCTATTGGTATCTAGCTTTAAAGGAACCCATTTGGAAAATTACAAGTGGGTTTTTTTAAATTAGATTATTTAGTGTAGGTATTGTTTGAAATGTAAACATTCCAATGCTGATACAATAATACAGTTTTAGCACTGATACCAACAATATATTACACTTTATATTACACTGAATATACTTCAATACTAAAGTATAAGTAGAGAAAATGAAATTGACCAACCATTTGATACCAACTTTTTTTTAGTAGTTGATACTACAGATACATTTTGGTCAGTACCCAATGATGATTTAGGTATGATACACTGCCCTATCATTTAGCTACACATTTATCTCCAGTGATACTTTTAAAGCAAGGTAGTTTTGCTAGGTTTGGGTATACTGCTTCCAGCTTAGATACTGTTACACTCAGTGGTCACTCAGCAGATACACCTTCCTACTTCTTCTCCAAACTGAGTCTCATACTTGTGCTTTAATGGAATCTGCAGTGGAGTAGCTGGTTCCACATCAGGACTGTTCTAACAACACAGTCAAGACTATTTTTGGATGCAAGAACCTCTTGTTCTGCTTCATGAGAGGGGAGATGAATGTTAAGATATACTCGGTCTCAGAACATCAGCAGTATAAAGAAGGCAATCTCAGAGCTATACTCATTGAACCTTGAAGAGCACTGCCTTTAGCAGCTGAAGACAACAAAAATATGAAGCCAGAGTGGTGTGTCATAACTGACTAAAAGTTGGAAAATATCTCTTTATCCAGTAGTTCTAATTTCATCTAGTCTACCAGAACATTTCTTATACATGAATCTCAATGGAGACACTCAAACATTACGTCCTGCCAAAAGAAATCTCAGCACAGCACATGACAATAACAAGTTGTAACAGTGACCACTGAGTGTAAACACAGTACAGCTAGCTTAAACTACCATTGCTAAGGATGTGATCTGGTGTTTGTTGACAGCAAGTCTGTAAAGACAGGAATCAAACCAGCTACACAATGCTCTTTAAATAAATTGAGAACTCAGCTTCAGGACAAAGATAATGGACAAACCCCACCAACGACTCAGTGCTACCTTTTAGTACTACAGACAGTAGTACAGACTAAGTATGTAGCACTAAGAGGTAGCACTAAGTTTGTAGTGCTTTGGTAGTACTACTCATTCCTACTTTGGTTGGTTAGCGGCTCCTCATGTCAACCAGTGTAGCTGACACTACAACAAAGACATGAAATGCACTAAAACAGACTTAAGACTTCATGTAGATCATGTTTTGTGACTGTATGAGGAGCATGTGTAGTCCAGGACACAGTAGGCCTTTTAGGTTAAGGTGGCTTTTACAGACATGGCTTGAATAGTCTAGGACAGTCTAGTAGGAATTGCCTAGATGTAAACTTCTAGGGTTGTGTTGGAGTGAATGTAAGGGCGAGACTAATGTAATGTAAAGAAAATTCAGAGGGTGCGTTTGGTTTTATCTTACATCATTTCAGCTGTCTTAAAAAGCTTTTTTGAAGATGTTATTTGTGATCCATTTAGTAAACAGAATTACAAGCCATGTTCATGAAAGCTTTTTGAGTGTTTTACTGAGCGTTTCTAGATTAAGGCCTTACTTGTCCTTGCATCAAAGAAGCTGTTATAACAGAGTGGCTTCTGATTTTATTACAAGTTAATGTGTGTTGTTTATTGCTTCAAATTCTCCAGATGTTTAATTTGTTTTACTATGTACAGGATTATGTGTTACACACCTGATATATACGTAATGCATTTTTTACTGTGCTAAGTCCTTGAGCCAGGTCCTGTTCAGGGTAAGTCAAGTTTGCTCAGTTCTGTTTGCGTTAAACTTTAGTGTAGCCGCATTTCCTGATATCCAGAGAAGTGATGTTTTAACAGAAGATCCAGAAGACTACTTGTAATTGTGACCATGCAAAGCAAAGTCTTCCTATTTCATTTACATTGAAAGAAGTTAGTATTTTTAAACAATAAGTTTTTCAGACAGGTAATACAGTTTGAACAATAGAGCTAATACTGCTAAGACACCATGATAGGTTGTTTCATGTTGGGTCTGCCACCATTGGTCAGAAATTAGTTTTTGAAAATGTGCTAATTTAAGAGAAACTAAACGTTATATTTCTTAGGCAGAGCCTCATATGTGAGCTGTACGAATGTAAAGCTACTACACTCTAGATTTTGTATCTTAAATTGGTAGCTCATTTACCTCACTACATTATTTTAGTTAAGAATACGGTTACTTCATTGTATATGACATTTGTAAGCAGCGTTGTAGTCCAGTAACCGAACCTCGGGTCCAGATTGAGTCTTCATCCCTTTATTGTTTGAAGTCCATCACCGAATTGATTCATGCATGTCCAGGTTAGAGTCATCGGATTAATGTTGAGTGACCGAGGTCATGACTGAGTCACGGAGGTAAGGATGGCATGACTGAAGACATTCGCACATCACTGAGGTCATTTCCAAACACCTGGCAGATTTTTATCAGCTCTAGCTGGTGAAGTAGCTTTTCTTCCAATCTGTGAAACTGTTAGCTTAGAAAGCTAACAGCAAGAGTTTTCACCATCATATCGGGGTCGTCAGTCAGATGTCATTAACTGTAACAGTGTCAGACGTGACTGTCATTAACACAGTAAGTGCAATCAGTATAATGCTTATTCTGAATGTCGTGGTCATTATTAAGAATATGTTGAGTAATATTAAGTATCATTCTGTCAAAGCTAAATTTATGCCTAAGTATATCACTTACATATGAACATAAATGACTTAAACATAGTAACTCTTAATTGGGACCTTTTTGTTTTCTGTGCCGCAAACTAGCTTGTCCTTTCAGTTTGAAGCTAACGTTAGCTCAGGAAGCTAACATAGAGAGCTTTTACTATAGGGGCCATGTATATAATGTCATGGTGATTACTCGATGACATTATAGTCCATGATTATTCTTAAGAATATGGTTTCAGTAATGTTACATAGCATCTTGTCTGAGCTAAATTTGTGTACTTTTTAATCAGCTTAGCCTACTAAGAAAGACTCACATCAGTATCTTAAACTCATTAACTTAATAAATTATTATTTTTTATTGTTAAAATTGAATATCAAAAGTTGAGAGCTTTTGCATTATGTGCTATGAACCTTTCCTTTCAGTCTGTGAAACTATCTATGTTAGCTCAAGAAGGTAATGTAGAGTGCTATTAGCATCCTTAAGAACTCAATGATATTGTTAGCTTTAGCAGACACAATTTACGAGTACTCAGTCATCAGTTTGGTTCTTAAAATCGAGTCACTTATATTTAGATGAGTTTGTCGAGGATTCAGACACTAAAACGTAGATGTGAGGACCTTTGCTAGCTCATTGCTAACAACCATAAAATGTTAAGATGTAATAGAATACAGTACATGATGCTAACAGGTTGTGAAGGTTTTGCCATTTGTTTTGTGCTTTTGTTCAGTCTTTGAATCAGCACACTGGTTACAGCACTCACCGTCACATCTCAGATGATGTTTGAATGCGTAACTTTTGCGGATCCATCGTGCAAACGACAGTATCACTTACGCGCATTTAAACCCACTGTGATCACACAGCCAGTCTCATCTTTGCCTTTAAACATGCTGCTCAGGTAACTTCTGTTCACATGCTGCGGCCCTGTGACCAGCACAGGACAGACAACCAGACTAGGCTACCAGTGGAGATGATGAGGTCCAGTATGGAGTCAGAGAACAGAAATGGAAAACAATAATAATGTCCCAAATGATCAACCTTTCAAACATCCATCAGTCCACCCACCAGCCTCCTCAAATCAGTGGTTGGATACAAAGTGAAAGTTAATACCCACATTATTGTTTTTGAACCAGTCAAAGTGTTAACGTCCTCGTAACCTACTTCCAATTTAATGGCAGCAACATATTGAATGTTTTCATGTTATTTCAAAGTGTATACATCTAATCTAACAGGCAGTAGGGAGGGACTTGTAGTGGATATTGATACAGCAGCCAATAGCAAGTAGGCCTTTGTACATTACTCAGTGAGGCCATAGATGTCTGTAACACATCGGCCCTCAGAAAAACTTTGCTCCGTCGGCGTCAGAAGAGAGAAAGCGTTTGATTGGACGCAGCATTAGTATATGCCCCCGAGTGCAGGATGAGTCATCAAATAAATTCCATTTCCTTTCTCTTAATGAAATACTGGACTGAAATCAGACCATTAGAAATGTAGAGTAGAGGAAAAGTTGTGGAAATAATTAATTCATTGATTATAATTTCATTAAATCAATCAAGTGTAGGTTAGAAGTGAAATTTTAATTTCAAGATTCAAATGTTTTTTAGTGCTTTGTTGCATGTTATGTTTCCATACACAGCCAGCATTGATTAACGGGGTATATAGAGTCAACAGTTAGCTAGGGAGACAATATAAATACACAGTTTAAGGTAATCCAGAGCTTTACCATTACGTTTTTTATCATAAAAGCAGTTTAATTTTAAAGTTATACGTTGTAGAAGGCCACTATTTGTTGTTTTGACGTGTAAAAAATTTGTTGTGAAGGTAGGTGACCATTTTGATCTCTTAATTGATTGATCAGAAATACAGAATGTAATTGTCTTACATTTCACATCCAACACTAAAATTCTTTCGGTACAGTTCACAAACATGTTTCTGTGATCAGGAGGTTTTATATTAGCACGTTTTTGTGTTTTCACTAAAACCAAAACTGTGAATGAACTTTCCTGATACAGTAATTATTACTTATCGATTAAATGATTGATATAATGAGATAGAACTGTTAATACAGGACAGAACTCAGTAAAATGGGAGCAAGAAGTAATACGATAGAAACAGATTGAGAGGGCGAGATACTTCAGGCTCTGCGACTTACAAATGTATTCTGTTAAAATCTGTAGGCAAGCCGACGAGCAGCGAGCCCAAGAACGTTTGGATTTGTGGTCATTCGCTGGTGTACTGGGCGGAGTCACGGGCCAAGTCTCCAGAGGTAGGTATGCAGCTGGGCATGGACCCCAGCAAGGTGGCCATCTGGTGGAAAGGCACCCAGGGCATGACATGGCCCCAGCTCCTGCCCCAGCTCCACCAGCTGAAGGTCACCTGGCCCAACCCGGACGTCCTCATCATGCACCTGGGTGGCAACGACCTGAGTACCGACAGCCCCACCGACCTGCTGGCCTCCGTCAAAAAGGACCTGACCTCCATGAGGAGCATCTTTCCGCAGTGCGTCCTCGTGTGGTCCAACATCCTCCCACGGAGGGCGTGGCGCCACTCCGCCGACAGCCACGAAGTCGATCTGGTCCGAACCACGGTGAATCGCAGGATCCAGAACATCATCTCAGAGCTGGGCGGCACCTCACTGACCCACGATAATATCAGGTGTGGCACAAACACGGGTCTGTATCGGGCCGACGGCGTCCATCTGTCCCCCAAAGGCATTGACGTTTTCAATCTGAACCTGCAGGACTTTCTGGAGAAGTGGGAGATGGCCTCAGAGAAAAGCTAAGAGCTAAATCACTTCTTCTGTTTTTATGTTCTCTTTTATTTCTGATGATAGCTAGGCAGTGCAACGTACAACTCCTTTGATAAAGTATTCAGTTTGTAGTATCAGCTTATCGTGTAGGAGCAGCAAATATTGTCTGTCTGTCCTGAAACAATAAATTCAATATAAACTGATCTGTTGTTTCTGTCTTTTCCTCTTACTGAACACAACCTGCAGTTTTGGATGTTACTAAAGAGTAGATATATTAAAACACATTCTGTTCTTCTGCAGGTAAATGTGATTTAAATAAAGAAAAGTTAATAATTTGATATTGTTTTGTATTTCTTTCTAGTTTTTTTGTTTAGTGCTGAGCGATATGACTGAAAGTGGATAAATAAATTCAATTTTGTTCAAATTGCTGTAAAATTCTAATGTTTCTAAAAAAAAAAAAAAGAGGCCAGCCGTATACTGTTTTATAAATCATATAGTCAAAATATATTTTTATTGTGAGAAGTAAAAAACAAAGGACTAGTTTCACATGTTTGCCTTTTTAATCTAAAATTATTGTTTTTCCAGCTTCTTTATATGATATAAAAGGAAATATTTTATTGTAGTTCCACCATATTGTCATTTTAAAAGCTTCAAAAATCCTTTTACAATGTAATTTATTTCTTTACAAATTACTTCCTGCCAGCAATAATTAGTTACAGTACTAGTTACGTTAGTTTTCGGCTACTCCAAACAACTTATGTGGTTATATTCAAAGGTAAGGTTGTAATATTATTTACACTACCAGTTACTAGAAGAAAGTAATATTACTAGTAATCAGTTACCACCCAACACTGTGTTTGAGTAGACAAAAATAAACATTCAGTTTCAGTTCAGTTTTAATTGTATGGCACCAATCACAACAAAAGTTATCTCAGGACACTTTTTAAATGAGTTCCACTGCTCTTAAGGTGATGGTGGATTGATGGGCTGGATTCATGATCGATGGATTGCAAACATTCTTCCTGGGAGGGAACCCTGGATGAAAATGGTTTTTCTCGCCCATATTAAAAACAATCCAGAGTT
>NW_023339751.1:98156-102924 GCF_004916995.1 Morone saxatilis | reverse complement strand
CAGTACCAGTACCAGTACAGTACCGGCTGCAGAGACTTTGAGGCTGATGGTCAGACGTGTTGTCCTGACTGACTGGAACAAACTGCAGGGTTCTGGTTACTCAGTAGAACCGCTGTAATTCAGGGCCCAGTTCAGTCCCCAATAATAATGATTTTATTGTTTTATTTATTTACTGTGTGTGAAGTTGTTGTTGTTGTTGTTGTTGTTAACTTAACTGTGTGTTCTTTCAGAGCAATAAGCTCCACCCCCTCCGCCCCGGGCTCCACCCACAGGAAGAGGTCAGTTCTGTGTTTGAATGTAAATGATGCTCATAAAGGGGCTGTCACTTTAAGAGTGTTGCATTGTGGGATGTTGCTAGGTGTAGTGAAGGTGTAGTCCTGTAAGTGGACCCTGCTGGCTCCCGGTACCGATTATTGATTATTGATGGTGTCCCTGTCCCTGCAGTACATGCTGTACAGCGACAGTACCACTGTGGCTGTGTACTCCATGGAGACTGAGACTCCGACAGCTGAAGACATCCAGCTGCTGAAGAAGACTGTGGAGAGCGAGGCCTCACAGGTACTGCTGATCCATCCATCCATCCATCAATCAATCAATCAATCAATACATCCATCCATCCATCAGTGAGCTGCTGTCAGCCTCTGACCCCCCCTGTGTCCCCCCTCAGGGTATGAAGGACCTGAAGAAGGACAAGGTCCTGATGAGGAGGAAGTCGGAGCTGCCGCAGGACGTTTACACCATCAAAGCTCTGGAGGCTCACAAGAGAGCCGAGGAGTACCTGACAGCCAATCAGGAGGCTCTCTGACCGGGGGGGCGGTCCCTCCTGAGCCCTATCCGCCGCCCTCCTGTCCGTCTCTCCGGGGAGGAAGCTGAAGCTGTCGTGGAGAATTTGGTCTGGGGTCAGATCAGGACGGAGCTGACAGGAAACCCCTCTGACCTCTGACCTCTGACCCCTGCTGGCCGATGAGTCAGCAGTCATGTGACAATGACATCATCAGCTTAATGTTGCACGTTCATTCCAACACCTGCTGCCGTTTGACACAAGGGATGAAAGACGGAGGGTCCCTGAACGCACCACCAACAGGCTGTCTCCATTACAGGAAGTGAATCTGGTTCTGGTTCTGGTTCTGGTCTTCCTCTGGACCTCCGTCCACAGTAAAACCGGTCCTCTCCGCTGGCGCTCTGTGCAGCAGGAAGTTTCTCAGCTGCTTGAGAAGACCGTGGAAGCAGAACCAGGTCCAGGTCCGGAGGCGGTCCAGAGGGGCGTACTATGTGTCACCGTGACGACACGGCACCAGAGAGTCCGAACAGCCTGATCCATAATGACTATTGATTATCTGCTGATACTTGTATTCTGTCCCAACTCGTCTGTATTAGGACCCGAACGCACGATGGAAAGTTATCAGTCGTTAGTGTTCTAACTTCGTGTTCGCGTCGAACAGAACCAAACCGTTTTGAATGTAATGTGCAGGTATTGGCGCCGGATCCAGATTCTGCCGGTCGATCCGAAGAACTTCGGGATCAGAGGCAACGTCACTGTACGTTCTCCAGTCGCTGCTTTCGACCTTCGGGACCGACCCTGAAACCTTTGGATCGGGTTAATGTATCCGGTGCCGATCAGTTAAGAAATGAACGAGCTTCGATATTGATCCCTGAGATCAGACAGCGGTTTGCACTACTCTAGTTACGCCGCTGCGTTCAGGGACATCACTGACGTCCGGCGACCGCAATGTTAGGTCCGCCTGTTTAAACTCGGTTACCATGGCGACCAGGAGCGAGTACGCCTCTCTGGTGTCCGTTCGTTCGGTTCCTGAAGTGGACACGTCTGTCCTGTGGCACCTGAACGCAGCACAGATGAGATGCACTACAGAGCCCCGCCCCCTTCACCTGACCTGACCAATCACCTGACGAGGAGGAGACACCGTGAATGTAGACGGCCAATCAGCATCCAGAAGAAATTCCAACGTTTACTTCCTGTTTGTGTCTGTTTGTCCGCTGTGACGTCATCGACTTTAAACCAATGAGAGAAGTCGTCCTTCGTTGTAGAACAAAAGCTGTAATCTGAATGTTTCCGTCTGTACGACCTGAACGCGTCAGGTCAAAGGTCAAACACGATGATGTGTTCAGGAGTTGTGGGAAATTATGCAATCTGTAAAAGAAGCTTCAGATCTGAATATTTGAACCGAATTCAGATTCAATGAGTCTGTTTTTATTTCATTTAATAATTCAATAATTTCTACTCATTAAAACGCTCTCATCAATTCCTGCTTAAAGCTTTACACAGAGGCTTTTATTGTGAAGGAAACTGCAGGAAATGTGGTCAGAATCGAACCGGGGACGCTGTGATCCTAAGTCCTGGTCCCAGCAGCAGACTTAGGTACACTTCCTGTATCTGAACCACTTCCTGTGTTGGGACTGGGAGTCCCTGAACTCACCACAGCATCTAAAACACGTCTGAAGACGAACAAACACTAACGTAGGCTGGAGCTGTACCTCGCCAAAATAAAAGCTGGTGAGCAGAATGAGAACTCATCAGATGTTTTTAAAATGGAGATATCGTTAAAAACAGTAATATTCTCTCTGATCTCCACCCTGCAGACTCCCATGATCCTCTGCTGCCTCGGTCTGGTTGAATTGTTGTGAACAGATAAACACAATAAATAAATGTCACTAATAAAAGTTTCCTGACGAGAACCAGCGATGTGACGTTTAAGGTCTGCAGTATTTACCGGCTCTCATCCATTCGAGAGCATTAACGTCCGTCTGTGTTTGTTTTTATTAACGAAGCTTCTCATTAACATTTAAGCGTCGCTGCTTGGCGTTGTGAGCAATATGGTTTAAAGAGACAATCCTCAACACAATTATGAAAATAAAAGTATTTCGCTTTATTCTTCAGGCACGTTGTTGTTACTGTATATTGTCACGTACACAAGCCCCTCCCCTTCGTTCTCCCATTACGTTCTCAGCTGGTTTTGGTTCGGTGAAATGTGGTCTTCCACTCGCTGTGGACCAATGACCATGGTGGTGAGTTAGTCCCCCCCTCGCCGCTGGACAGACTGGCCGCCACAGTTCAGCTTTATTTTATGTTTGTGACTTAAAAACTGACAAAATACAACTTTGGTTGTTTAACGTTTATTTGTAACCGAGGGTCGATATGGTTCAGGAAGTAGAGCGGTTTATAGACCCACGTGTTCACACATTTCCCTGTGTACTTTGTGTAGTTGGAGGATCCTCCAGCAGGGGGCAGATCAGGTCTGAGCCAGAATATGTGGAACTTCTTCACAGCTTTATTTTGTTGTCGTCGTGGTTGGAACTGGGCGATGTTTGTCTGATACACTTTATCAGACTTTTACATATAAATATATTAAATAAAGAATGTTTCTGTCACCAAACTGTAAAGAACGTCCTCACTAACTGAATGTGACGTAGCTCCACTGCACCATGATTCATAACAACAATAATAATCATTTCCTGTCACGTTCATCAGGAGAAATTAAAGTTCAGGAAGTGAGTTTATAAAGCCTCAGGACGGCCGGAGGATGAATCTGTAATCCGACGGGAGCTCCGACCAACTGAAGAGGGTTCTCTTGTTTTTGTCCAGCAGCGACTCGACGTCGACACAAAGGTGAAACATTTAGTGAAAGAACGCTGCTCCCTGTCATCCTGTACATACCTTTAATTAGAGCATTACATAGTATGAACTTTTGTATGTATGTACAGAACAAAATAAACAGAAATAAAGTGGACATGTTTGACAATCAGTTTCTGTGGTCTATACTTAATCACATGAATCCATTAACTGATCAATAAAAGGCTTTAAGGTGGAATGTGACTTTATCCTAAATAAACACTGAAAATACAGACAGGATGTTTCTTTCTACAGAACATTATTCTCTCCGACCAACAGTCCAAAATTATTCACAGAAAACAAAGAAAAGCAGCATGTGTGAGTCCAACCAGCGGCTCTGAGACTGATCCCACTGGAGCCAACGGGAGGACGTTCAGCTGCAGGTGGGTGAAGAACAACGAAAGGCTCCAGACATGTTTTAACACGTTGGAAATAATGTGGTTTTAATTGTGGTTAATTTCTGTTTAACGCTGCTTTTGTGCACAAATTAAAACACTTTGCTGTATTTAGAAAATGAAATTAGATTGAAGAACAAACTGACTCATAAATGTGAAATACTGTTACTTAACCGCAGCTCATTAAAGCAGAAGATGATTTATTTTTAACAAATATTCCTGTTAGTCGACGGCAGATAAAGTAAATTAAACATTTATTTATCACAACGACGTCGGTAGCTAGCATTTAAGGTTTATTCCATAATGAAGAATTACAGGAACCAACATCAGATAACGAGCGTTGTTGTTGTTTTATTTAACATCACCCAACCTGTTTATGTTTGCTAACATTAGTGAGCTAGCTAATGTTTATTTTATTTTCTAATTGAATGTTTTTAATTAAGCTTATTAATGTTAGCTAACATCCGTTACAACGCACTGCTTTACTTCATTATTGTTTAATTATTAACGAATCTCAGTTTCCTGAATCTCGAACATTTCCTCTTTGAAACATCACAAAATAATGTGTTAGCTATCTCACTAATGTTAGCACAACTTGTTGTTTATTCATAATCTGATCAATTAATCAATCTAATCAGTTTTAATCTAAATGGTTTTTCAGCCTCTCAAGTTTATTCATAACAAACATCTGGACAAAGACACAAATGAACTTCATTCAATGACATATTGATTACATATTGATTAC
>NW_023339751.1:97918-98115 GCF_004916995.1 Morone saxatilis | reverse complement strand
AACTTTCAGTTGTGATTCTCTGATGTTCACTTATAGTCACCTTCATTATTACCCGACCCTCCGTCAGTGTCCCTGAAGTGGTCGTGGTGCGTTCAGGGTCCATTGATGGTGGTTGTGATGTGTTCAGAGTCACCTGATGTAAGTAGTGGTCGTGGTGCGTTCAGGGTCCGTTGAGGTTGAAGCTGTGGTGCGTTCAG
>NW_023339751.1:96373-97818 GCF_004916995.1 Morone saxatilis | reverse complement strand
GGTGGTCATCTGCCTCGACCAGGTCTGACTTCTGAGAGCTGAAACAGTCTGCGGTAATACGGTACGGTAATGTCAGGTTGTTGCTAGAGCGTTGGGGGGGTAGTGCGAGTGCCGGCTGTTCCTGTGGTGTTGTCAACCACCCACACACAGCGGCCAGGTGTTGCCCCAGTGCCTTCTGGGAGTTTCCAGGTGTTTGTTACCTGACTTGGCTCCGTCGGGCGGCAGCATCCCGCAGATCAGACCCAGCGCCTCGTCTCCCAGCATGCAGTCTCCCAGATCCAGACTGACTAGCGCTGGGTGGGTCGACAGGGCCGAGTTCAAGGTCACCAGGCCGGCGTCCAACAGCGGGCTACCGTGGAGACTGCAGGGGGCGGGACCAGAGTCTTACAAACCAATCACATTGTGACGTTTTTTAATAGCCAATCAGACGAGAGACTTACAACAGGGTCTGCAGGGACCGGTTGGTCTTCAGGGCGTCGGCCAGGTGGCGGGTCCGACTGATGCTCGAGACCACGCCCAGGTTGAGGTTGAGCTGAGCGAGCGAGCGCGACTCAGCGACGCTGCGGCAGACGCGGCTGAAGTCGCGGTCGGAGAGCTGGCAGCCGCGGACGGACAGCAGCCGCACGCTGTCCTCCTTCAGACTCTCACAGATGTCCTGGACCTCGGCCGCCGACAGCAGCTCGCCTGTGATCTGAATGGAGGCCGGCAGCATCCTGGACGCCACGGGAGCGCTGGAGACACCTGGAGACACCTTGAGACACCTGGAGACATAACCGAACTCTCTCATTGGTTGCTGCCACGTGATGTCACCATCAGTTGTTTTAACCATGATGTCACTTCCTGTCTAGTTCAACTGTAAACTACAGCTCCCATGATGTACAGTTATAGTACAACAAATAAAACAATGCACCGTAACCGACTGTGAACGGCTCGTGTTTGTAGTGTTTGTTGCTTTATGGTCTGTTTGACTCTAAATGGGACCATCAGGTACTAAATGAACATCATGCTGTATGGAAGAAGACTGAAACTAGAGACTGAAACTGTTTACTGAGCTCATAAATCAACCTCTCCATAAGACTCAATACTATCAGAGTGGAGCTGCCCCCTGCTGGCTGTTAGAGACACTGCAGGTTAAACATAGCGTGTTGTTTGTTAGCGTGTTGTTTGTTAGCGTGTTGTTTGTTAGTGCATTGTTTGTTAGCGTGTTATGTTTGTTGTGTTTAATGTTTATACTGATGGCTCACATGGATCATTTATCTGTTGTTGTTGTTGTTGTTTCTGTCTCGCTCTGACGGCGTTTGATGGAGAAACAAATAAACGTTTATAAAACATCAGCGAGCTTCTGCACATGCTCAGTACAACCCGACATGTTACATCATCTGTAAACAGGAAGCAGGTCTAAAGAGTCTCATCAGGACCAAACCTGATCACTGATTAATAATGAA
>NW_023339751.1:90887-96226 GCF_004916995.1 Morone saxatilis | reverse complement strand
TGAAGAATCACTGATTAATAATGAGTTCAGTCTGTAAAGCTGCTGTTGTCCAGTGAAATAATTTGAGCATTGTATGATCAGAAAGTTCAGTAATGATCAATAATAAAACAAACTAATAACTAATCAATAAATTCATCCCCCAGAGTCTGAAAATGACTATAATAATAAAATAAACAAATTCAGCTCTAAAGAGACAACAAACGTCACTAATCACCATCAGCTGATCATTCTAATCAACTGATCAATCATGGGGCTCTGATTGGCGCAGCAATAAGGAGATCAATGAACCTGATAGATGATCGATCAGCTCACGCGCGGACGATTGGGACTCTCACACGCTGATGTCATCATCCGCCACTCCGGTGCCTCTGATCCCGCCGCAGGCCACGCGCCGGTTCAGACCCACCGCGGCGGACATCAGTCGATCGATCGATCCCGGTATCGATTGATCGGGTATTGATCCGCGGCAGAGAGGAGGGTTGGCGGAGCGGAGTGGGGCGGGGGGTCGGTGTCCGGGAGCCGGGCAGCGGTCGGTGTGTCGGTCGGTGGAGCTCCGTGAGTCCCGGTGTGTTTCTGCAGGTGACCGTTACCATGAGAACCAGAGAGAGGACCGACAGCAGGAGGTCTCACTCTGATCCGGTTCCTGGAGCCAGAGAACAACAACAACAACAACAACAACAACACTTCTATACAGTGACACGTTCTCAGTTTATCATCATCTGATTTATATAAATATAATTATTGTATTTTAACATATTTATTATGTTCAACTGGAATTTAAAAGAATAAAGTTATATATTTTTTCAATTATATATGTATTATATTATTTTAAATAATATTATTTATAATATTACAAATAATATTATTTGTACTATTAAGTTATATATTATTTATAATATTTATTTATAATATTTATAATATGATTTAGAATATTTATTTAGAATAATTTTATACATAATATATCACTTAATATTATAAATATTATTTACATTATATCACAAAATATTATTTATAATATTTATTTATAATAATAATATACAAAATATATCACTTCACATTATAAATAATATTATAAATAATATAATTTAGAATATTTATTTATAATAATAATATACATAATATATCACTTAATATTATAAATAATATTATTTATACTATATCAATAAATATTATTTATAATATTTGTTTATAATACTTATTTATAATATTTAAGGGTGAAACACGAGCAGCTCAACAGATTTTTTAATTGTGTCACAAATGTTAAAAACAACAAATAAACAATAAACATTGGATTTTAAACAACATTTAGTTTATTTATTCTGATAAAACAATGAATTTCCTTTATTGATTGATTGATTGATTGATCAGAGTGACTCCTCTCCTCCCAGAGACGATCTTTACAGTTGTTACGTCACACCCCACTGAGCCTCGTTCTGGTCTCGTGCTCTGTGTCGTCACCGGATTTTTTTAACTTAAACGTCATCAATGACACATTATTGTTATTATTGATTACTGATCGGGAGCTTCTGTTTATTGATTGATCAGCTCGTGACCGTCTTGAAAACGCCGACAAATGACCTCATGCAACTTCCGGCCATGATTTTCAAAATAAGAGCACACGCTTAACGTTCACTTAATTCAGCTGAAACAATATTTAAAATACTCAAATAAAAGAATAGTTATAAATATTTAAAGAATTTTAATATGGCCGCTTTTTATTTTTATATTATTTTATTGTTCAGTTATTTATTTGATCATTATATTCTTTATAATATTAATATAAAGACATATTTGATTGATCCTCTTGATGAGTGTGTTTATTGATTATTCTCCTCATATAAAACTCATTCATTCAATCTTGTAAATTCATTTGTTCATTTAAAGGGAACAAATAATAATTTCATCTGACGACTAACTATCTAATTTTAATCGATCTAATAAAAATGGATCAATTAAATGAATGAATATATTAATAATAATCAAAACATTATAATATATTAATAGAAGACATTTTCTGACATAATTTTTATATTATATTCTTTATATTGAAACGTTTCATCCTGTCGCGTGTTTATTATTTTTTATACTGTGATGTCACTCATTTATTTTTTTGTTAACATACAATTTTCTTGTTTGTTTAAGAGCTTTTATTCCGGATATGATGGTAAAGTAACAGAGTACAGGTGTGTGTGTGACTATTATTGTTATATTTATGATCATCATTATATTTATATGTATTATTGGACAAGCTTCAAGCAGCTTGATTGGCATGCGATTCAGACAATATGAGGGGTAGAAGGTTATCTAGAGGTACAACAGCAGGACACAGAAGGATCCAACCAGAAGGAAGTAAGCAGGTAAGTTCGTAAGCAAGGACAGGAAGTCAACAGACCGCACTGTTCATGTTGTGTTGTTCTAAATAACACATGAAATCTGATCCAGGGTCACTAAATTAGCTTATTAAGCAGCTCCCGATCACTGAAGATAAAAGTGCCTGTGCAAAACAGTATTATGTGTCTGCAGTTTAGTCCACAAACAGAGTCCACACGAGTCCACAACACAGAGTCCACCAGAGTCCAAACACAAGTCACAACAGAGTCCAAACACAGAGTCACAACAAGTCCAACACAGAGTCCAACACCAGAGTCCAACACCAGAGTACAAACAGAGTCCACAAACAGAGTCCAACAAACAAGAGTCCACAACACAGAGTCCACCAAACAGAGTCCACAACAAAGAGTCAACACAAGAGTCCACCAACACAGAGTCCACAACACAGATCCACAAACCCAGAGTCACAACACAGAGTCCACAACACGAGTCCACAACACAGAGTCCACAAACAGAAGTCCACAAACAGAGCCCACCAGAGTCAACACAGAGTCCACAACAACAGAGTCCACACAGAGTCCAAAACAGAGTCCACAAACAGAGTCCACAACACAGAGTCCAACCAGAGTCCACACAGAGTAAGAGTCAAACACAGAGTCCACAACACGAGTCAACACGATACACACAGGAGTCCAACACAGAGTCCACAACACAGAGTCCCACAGATCCACAACACAGAGTCCACACAGATCCACCAGAGTCCCAACCGAGATCACAACAATCACGGGTGACATAAATAAAGAAAACCAAAGAGTCACCAACACAGAGTCCACACAGTCACAACACAGAGTCAGACAAGAGTCCACACAGAATCCACAACCACAGAGTCAACACGAGTCCACACAGAGTCACAACACAGAGTACCACAACAGAGTACAAACAGATACAACACAGATCCCACAAAGAGTCACCACCGAGTCACAACACAGAGTCAACACGAGTCCACACAGAGTCCACAAACACCAGAGTCCACAACACCAGCAGTCCCAACACAGAGTCCTACAACACAGGTACACAGTCCACCACACAGAGTCCAACCAGAGTCCACCAACACAGAGTCACAACCAGTCCAACACAGAGTCCCAAACAAGAGTACAACACAGAGTCCACACAGAGTCACACACACAGAGTCCAACACAGAAGTCCAAACAGAGTCCAACACAGAGTCCACAAGGAATACACAGAGTCCCACAACACAGAGTCAACACAGAGTCCCAACACAGAGTCACACAGAGTCCACCAACACGAGTCACAACACAGAGCACCACAGAAAGGGGTTCAAAAAACAAAAAACAGAAAAAAGTCCACCACAACACAGATCAACAAGAGTACAACACAGGTACAACACAGAGTCCCAACACAGATCCAACACGAAGTCACAACACAGAGTCCAACAGAGTCCACAACACAGATAACAAGATTCAAACGAGTCCAACCAGAGTCACAACACGAGTCCAACAGAGTCCACAACACAGATCCAACTCAGAGTCCACAACAACCAGAGTCAAACAGAGTCACAACACAGAGTCCAACGAGTCCAACAAAGAGTCACAACACAGAGTCTCAAACAGAGTCCACAACAAGGTCACAACCACAGAGTCACAACACAGAGTCAACACAGAGTCCACAACACAGAGTCCACAACACAGAGTCCAAACACAGAGTCCACAACACAGAGTCCAAACACAGAGTCCACACACAGAGTCCCAAACAGAGTCACACAGAGTCCAACACAGAGCCACAACACAGAGTCCAACAACAGAGTGCACACAACAGATCCACAAACAGAGCCAACACAGATCAACAACAGAGTCAACAACAGGTCCACCCAGATCAAAGTCAAAGTAATTATCTAAAGCTAGTGGGAACATATTTGTTCTGATATGAGCCTTCGGTCTGACTGCAGTCACTAAACGGCGGACCACTGGTGGCGCTGTTAGCTACCAGTTTAATAAAGTTACATACAGGAGCTAATCAGATTAGTGGAAATATCATGTTGGTAAAAATGCATTGATAACTGAGCTTCCTGTGATGAACATTTCAGCACAGGGAGATGCTGAGTGTGCGCAGCAGTTAGCAGCTGATCCTGGACAGCTCTGATTTATGTTCACCTGAACCTGGTCCAGAACTTTTATCAGGATGATGGACAGCTTCGCGACGCTCTGCTGAAGACAACCGCTGAGGCGAAGCCGTCGCCTCCAGGCCAGTTTTCAGGGCCAGCCATGTGTTTTATCTAACCGCTGACAACTGCCTCCAGCTCTGAGCAACTATCTCTCTCTGCTGTTTCAGGTCTCAGCGTCCATCTTATAAAGAAAAAAAAAAAGGCACAAAAAAAGCCATAAGCAAGCCTGTCAATCCGTCCGACGCCACCCAGACGTACTGACGCTTGAGCTGGCTGCGTCCTCTGTCGTCCTCCGTCTTCCCGCCTGCCGCAGGTCCCGGTCCGGTCCACCTGCTCCCCCTGTTCCTTCGCCGGCACCACACCACCGTCCTTCTGCACCCCCTGCTGCTTTCACGACGCATGCCAGTCTGCCGCTCGTCTCTCACGAGACCCTTTATTTACTTTCTTTTACTTTATTTCACTGGAAACCACAACCATCTGTTTTGAACCTCTACAAAACCTTCTGGATTTTAGTTGGCTGACGTTAGCTTGCTTGCTAATGCAGAAAGACCTGCATCTAGCTGCTAACCCTTAGCATAGCTCTCTCGCTAACGTTGTTCCTACTACTATAATTATAATATAAAAGTATTGATTACTTGTTTCTGTGAGCGGTTATCTAATAATTATTGACACACCACATACAGTAACATACACGTCTCAATGATCGAATGTTCCCTAAAACCATCGGTTTAAATTGGATGACTGGGTATTGATTATGACTGTATTGGATCTGTTTGACTGAAGCGTCCTCCGCTCTGCTGAAAGGTCAAAGGTCAACGCCAGGGTC
>NW_023339751.1:86433-90862 GCF_004916995.1 Morone saxatilis | reverse complement strand
CGCCAGGGTCTCACCACAAGAGTGTCCAGAGTACCGTTAGCTCGCAGTCTACAGCGGTCTGTTCTCTGAAGCCAATCAGCAAACCATTGATCTATTGATTGATTGGTTTGCACTTCATTGTAAATCAGTAAACCTTCATCCATCCTCACTGAGCGCGCTCAGTGGCGTTCTGCAGTGTATTGTTCTCCTGCAGCTGTCAGTTAACCCTCCGCCCCGTCGTTGTCTGGCTCTTTCTCGTGTACAACTTAACACCTCCCCCAGCGTTGTTTCCAGTCATGTGAGACCAGGCGGCGTTCCCGGCGTTCCGGGCGTTCCCGGCAGCCCCAGCCATGGAGCGCCGTCCTGGAGCTGCCGGAGCTCCGAGGACGAGCCTGTTGTCTCTCTGACTTCCTTTGAAAACAATCCTCCCGAATTCCAGCCGACACTCGATCCACCGCACCGCGCAGAGAGGTCAGAGGTCAGGGCTGTCGGAGAGCAATCAGCTGAACATCATCAACAAACTGATGAACGTCTGCAGACAGGACGTGCTGCGTTCACTGACACTGATCTGGTGTGTTCAAGTGCTGCTGGGAAAGCCCAGCGTTACCACGCGATGAGTTCAAGGCCCAGAGTTGCTGAAGGAAAATAAAGCAGACAGACATTTATTTTTTATAAAATAACAGATTTTCTCTGGAACCAAAGTGGGCGTGTTCGGGCCCCTGGCTGTTCAGACTCCCGGCTGTTAGGGGCCCCTGGCTGTTCAGGCCCCTGGCTGTTTGGGACCCCTGGCTGTTAGGGGCCACTGGCGGTTCGGGCTCCTGGCTGTTCCGGCACTGCGTCTGTTTCTATTGGACGTCCTGCAGCTGTCTGTCTGTAACAGCCGACACGTGGCTCAGCGGCCGTCAGAGGTCGGAGGTCAAACTGTCTGCTGCTAATGTCTCAGCAGAGACTGCAGCACTGAAATACACCCTGACAGCTGAGACACATTATTACTGATCCTATTGATCAGAATACACCGTACGCTATTAGTTCAATTGCTTTAATAATGGGAGTATTGATTACTGATCAGGATCGTGATCAGATAATTGGACCCTTTGTGTGCGTTTATCTTTCACTCAATGAAGGATTAATATTTTTATATATAAAAGATCAATAAACTGAGCTTTATAGTGAAGGAGCAGCTTTATTGATCATGACTGATGGGGGACATGTCAACCCAATCAACTGGATCAGTTTCTGTTTTTATAAACAGGAGATTCTGGCTTTTGCTCTTATTTTGTTAGGAAAGCAACTTCCTGTCTGACCTTTCTTCTTCTCTACAGGAAGTGACTGCAGCTGTAACGTCACCAACAGCCGCTGTGACGAGTCTGGAGTCTGCAGGTGAGACGTCCACCGATCAATAATGATCAATAAGTTGAGCCCTTACTGCCGTCAGGTGTTGACGTGTTCTGTGTTTCCAGGTGCGACCCGGGTTGGGATGGCGAGCGTTGCGAGCGCTGCGTGCCGATGCCTGGCTGCCTGCACGGTTCCTGTCAGCAGCCGTGGCAGTGCAGCTGCGAGCCGGGCTGGGGGGGGCGCTTCTGTGACAAAGGTCAGTGGTACAAGAAGTATCCGGATACTTTACTAAAAAGTACGACTGCGTTTAAAGTATCAAAAGTATGAAAAATGTACGAATGTTGAATTAAAAGATACAAATGATTTTATTATTCTTACAAAAACCTGATTGATTCTACCTGTGATCAAAAAGCGTGCTCACTTCCTGTCTGCTGTCTCAGACCTGGCGGCGTGCTCGGAGCAGCAGCCCTGTCACAACGGCGCTACCTGTGTGATGGAGGACAGCGGTGAATACACCTGTCTGTGTCCTTCAGGTTTCCACGGCAGGAACTGTCAGCTGAAGACAGGACCCTGCCACCAGCGGAGGTCTGACTCCGCCTCTAAAACAACTTCCTGTTGCTTTAAATCGATTACAAACATCGCAATAAATTCTTCTTTGTGTGTTTCCTGTTTCGTCTCCAGGTCTCCATGTAAAAATGGTGGCCTGTGCGAGGATGCCGACGGCTTCGCGGCAGAGTTGACGTGCCGCTGCCTGGCGGGTTTCACGGGCCGGCGCTGTGAGACCAACGTGGACGACTGCCTGATGAGACCGTGTGCCAACGGCGCCACCTGCCTAGACGGCGTCAACCGCTTCTCGTGCGTCTGCCCCGCCGGCTTCACCGGACGCTTCTGCACCGTCAACCTGGACGACTGCGTCAGCCGGCCCTGCCTCAATGCCGGCCGCTGCGTGGACCGCGCCGGAGGCTTTCACTGCGTGTGCCCGTCCGGCTACACTGGCGCCACCTGTGAGACGCCGCTGAGGAGCCGCGACGAGCGTGGCTGGACGACACCTGGGGGTGGGAGGGGGGGTGGAGGAGGCAGGGTTCAAGAACCTCCCCCCTGACCACCGGGGTAAGGAGGGACCAGAGGACGACTGGTAAACCCAGTCGTCATGGCGACGAGGGAAGGCGGCCGTCTTGTTTAAAGGGACGGTGAGCGAGCGTGGCGCCACCGTGCCTATAGTCGGAGGTCCAGCTCATCGCTGGGTAGCTGTGCTTGGCGCGGGGTGCACGCTGAGTGTGGTGGTGGCTTGACCGACCGCCCATCGTACTGGGGCAGTGGGTCGTCTCCGCAGAGAACTGTTGGCCCGTTGCCCCCTGCTGGGCCACGCTGAACATCATACGGCCACAGTGGGCGAGGGCGGCGGCACGAGCCAGTGAGTGTTCAGATCAGCTTCCCTGAAGTGTAGAACAGAGAAGAAGCAAACTGAAACACCTGGAGGTCATTATAGGAGCGCTGGCAGGGTCAGAGGTCAGAGGTCAGCAGTGGTTGACCTCCCAGGTTCCAGCGTCTGACATCATCACAGCAATGTACAGACTCTCCTAGGTTTCAGCTCTTTTTCCTGCACCTGAAGTTCATTTAGTAACTGAAGTTCATTTAGTAACTGAAGTTTCATTTTAGTAACTGGAAGTTTCCATCTTAGTAACTGAAGTTCCATAGTTGTATGTTAGACTGAAGTTCATTTAGTAACTGAGTTTCATTTAGTAACTGAAGTTCATTCTAAATATAAATGACGCATCCCCGATTGGGGGCACGACCCCAGCTCCTGGCTCCGTGAGAACACAGCCCTCGCTGATTTAGTAACTGAAGTTCATCTTAGAAGTCAACAGACCAATAAAGCAGGGATGCTTAGGGCGGGGCTACCTTCGTGATTGACAGCTGCATTCTCAGTGGAGTCCGTCCCAGCTCCAAACACACGCAAAACACTCAGATCAAATTTATTAACACGTACAAAAAACTTTATCATCTGCAAACACACCAACTTTTTATCACTGTACAAACACCAACTTTATATCACTGGGGTAAACACAACTTTATTATCACGTGTACCAAACACACAACTTTTATTAACTGTACATAACACAACTTTATTATACTGCAAAACCACACAACTTTATTATCCACGAACACAACACAACTTTATTATCACTGGTAGCAAACACAAATTTATTATCACTGTAACAAACAACTTATTATCACTCTACAAATACAACTTTAATTTTCACTGTACAAACAAACTTTAATTTATCAGCTGTACAAACACAACTTTATTATCCAACTGTAGCAAACCACAACTTTATTAACACTGGTACAAACACACTTTATTAACACCTGTACAAACACAACATTTATTAGCACTGTACAACCACAACTCTTTACTTAAAGCTGTACAAACACAACTTTATTTACACTGTACAACAAACTTTATTAACAACTGTACAAACACAACTTTATTATCACTCTACAAATACAACTTTATTAAACACTGTACAAACACACAACTTTATTATCACTGTACAACACGAACTTATTAACACTGTACAACACACAACTTTATTACTCACTGTACCAACACAATTTTATTAACACCTGTAACGAACACCAACTTTATTATCCTGTAACAACACACCAACTTTATTTATCAAATGTACAGAGAACAACAACTTTATTATCCATGTATCAAACCCAACTTTATTATCACTGTACAAACAACTTTATTATCACTGTACAAACACAACAACTTTATTATCACCTGTCAAACACAACTTTTTATCACTGTACAACAAAACTTTTATTAACAGCTGTACAACACTACAACTTTATACACTGTACAACACACACTCATTAACACTTGTACAAAACAGCACAACTTTAATTAACACTGTAACAAACACAACAACTTTATTATCACAAGTACAAACACAACTTTATTAACCACTGTACAAACACCACACTTTATTAACACTGTACAAACCACAACTGTTATATCATGTAGCAAACAACCACAACCTTTATTATCACTGTACAAACACACAATTTATTATCACTGTACAAACACAGCCAATTTTATTATCCA
>NW_023339751.1:83209-86408 GCF_004916995.1 Morone saxatilis | reverse complement strand
CTGTTTGATGGACTTTACTATCACTGAGTGAATGTGTGTGAAAGGGTGAATGTGGCACGTAGTGTAAAAGCTTTGAAGACTAGAAAGGAGCTATACAAGTACAGGTCCATTTACCATTTACACAGATTATAATAATAATAATAATAATAATAATGAGTCTGTGAGTTGATGTTATGTGGCTGCTGATCAATATCTGATGGTTTATGTTTTCTCTACTGTGTGTGTGTGCGTGCGGCTCATTGATCACTCTGTCAATAACTGATCGATGACTAAATGAAAACACACTCTGAGGCAGTCTATTGATTAACTGTGGAAAAGTGGAGTTGACGGACAGCGGGATGGTTGGCGTGGGCAACAGAGCAGGGGGTCAGAGGTCACCGAGAGTCAAAGTAAAACAGAGGATGAGACAGAGGATCGTTACCACGGTTACTCATCAGCTCTGTTGCTGACATTAACGAGGCGTCAGTAACAAGCTCGCACACATTTCTTTATCTGGTTACCTGCTGCAGACGGACTGAGCGCGCTCAGTTCAGTCTGTCTAATGGTGACTTTCACCTCGAGCTCAGAATAAACACATTTTACTGATTTAAAGTCAATAAACGGATCAATAAGATGCTGAAATAACGACATCCTGCTTTTAAAATGCTTGTTTTCTGAATGGACTTTGGTTGATTGGGACTATGCTAACTCAGGAGTCAGTTCAAGTTTCTGGCAGTGCTTTTACGGGCTGAGAGCTTGATGAAGGGCAGATCAATAAAGATGTTTTAATTAATGTATCAGTATGACTGGAATATTAATATCAGGACTTTAATTTATCAAACATTTAGAAAGAACTTCAGAAACAAGTTTTATTTTGTTACAACAAACCAAACTTCCTGTTTGTCTTTGTCCTCTTTTTGTCTGATGTCGTTCTTCATCTCTCTTATCTCTTTTTCTCCTCTTTCCTCTCATGCTGCTCTCTGATGGATTCACCCATCTTCATCTTCATCATCATCATCATCGTCCCCTTCATCAGGCTGCCGTCAGTCAGACATGGGTTCATGCAGTTGCGTTTCATTCACGTTACTCCTCCTCCCTCGCATCCAAAATCTGTCCCCCCTCTTCCTCCTCCTCCCCCTCTTCCTCCTCTTCCCCCTCTTCCTCCTCTTCCCCCTCTTCCTCCTGTTCCTCCTCCGCTGTCTCTGGCGTCTGTCTGAAGTCCTGACCTCGTATTTAGTCTCCGATATATATGTGTTTTTGTTTTTTATCTGTTAAAACGATGGTTTTATAAATGGGATTCTGCTGGAGGACAAACCAGCTGCAGGCGGCCGGCGCTGGATAACGTTATTGATCGTGGTTGGGTTGCAGCTGGCTGGCTAATCTTAGCTTGTTTGCTAACATTATTGCTAGCAAAATACCATCTGAGTGGATAAGTTAGTTGGGTAACGTTAGCTTAGCCGTGTTGATTTTAGCCAATAGTAAATTACCTTAAAACTTCCAATAGAGGCCTGGTCTGGATTGTATAAAACCTCTCAAACCCAGCGGGTTGCTGCTTTAAGCTGTTTAGATCTTTTCCACAGATATAATGTTTAACCTTCTGTCAGTATGGATGCTGCACATCGTTGGATCAGTTCAACCCTTCATTTCACTGAAACTATGAACATTAAAGATTAACGTTCATTCAGACTCAGCAGCGCTGTAAACAAGAGTACAGATCATAAAGTCTGTAGGGTCTGTTTCTCCATTATTTATATTCCTTTAGTCCGTCAGGGTCCATCAGAACAAAGTGTTATATTAAATTATTCCGAGTTGTGATTATTACCATGTGCAGTCTGTTGCTGTCTGTCTGTACGCCGGCTGCCGTTCAGTGTCATGGTGTCGGCACAGAGAAAAAGGAAGAGCTGAAATTAACAAACTGAAGAGAAGCAGTAGTTTTAGGAATTAAAGGCCTGTCCCAAATAGACGCCGGCCCCTAACAAAGGCCCTAATAATGCCGGTTATTAGAAGTTTTACGGTAACAGTACAAAGCTAAGGTGTTTAGGTCAATATATCGCTACATTAGCTACAAAGCAATTTGTCTGCGTTATCAAGCGAGCTAATGTTAGCCAGCTAAAACCACAATATGACAATATATTGCACAAGCTTTGCAGTAATGTTAGCTTTGACTTTGGATGTAATTGTGGGATCTGTGACGTTAACTCCAAGTTTGTCTATCAACAGTGGGGCTAAGCTATGCTAACATCAGCTAAGTTGCTAGCTAACTAAGTGTAGCACACTTGTGCTAAATGTACTTGTGTTTCAAAGTTCTTTTACTGACAATACAATGATATCTGTTAGCTAGCTCACATTTTTCAGTTCAGGAGCTAACGTGCTAATGTTAGCCTCCCAGCTAGCACGCAGCCTTGCTTTAGTTTCCCACTTGTAACGTTTGTTTAGTTTTACAAATAATTCAAACTTGTTTTTCTTTAAACAGTGTTGTTCTGCACATGTGCAGTAGGAGATGAACATTAACTGCACTTCCTGATCCGTCCTCGCTAACAGAAACATTTGACTTATGCTAGCTATCTTAGCTAGTGTTAGCTGCTAGCATTTCTCATTGCTCTGGAAGAAACTTGATAACATTTCAGCTTTGAGCTTCGATGCTTTGATCAAGATCTTATTGGATCTTATTGATCTTCTTGCAGCAGCCGCCACACCGCCGCATCCCATAATGCATCTGTAAAGTGCTGCTAGCAAATGCAGCATTCACATTATCTGGGAAAACTGTAAATGGAGACTTAAAACATCTGAACAGCTTTGAGATGATAAAGTTTGATATTAATGTATGGAGGATTTATTCTCCTTTTTAGTTTGTGAACTTAAAATAAATAATAACAAAATAAAATGAAATAAAAGATGCAGAGAAACAAAGCTCGTCTGTGGAGTCTAACCGGTTTAAACTTTCTATTCCCACATGATCTGAATGAAGGCCCGCCTCGCCTCAGCCTCCTGATTAGCTGTCTGACAGTTGATGATGTAACATGATGTTCCTGCTCCTCCCACAGCTACGGAAGGTGGAGAGGGACAAAAAGACGATGGACCAGGAGATCGTGGAGCTCACCAACAAACTGCTGGACGCCAAGAACACCATCGACCGACTGGAGGAGCTCAATGTGAGTCCACGCCTTCATTGTTCTATCATCCAATTACAGTTGAGCAAACCTCGGTCAACTTCCTCCTT
>NW_023339751.1:81598-83109 GCF_004916995.1 Morone saxatilis | reverse complement strand
AGTGATTGATGAGTGAGTGAGTGATGTGAGTGTGTGTGGTTGTGTGGTGTGTGTTGTGTGTGTGTGTGTGTGGTGTTGTGTGTGTGTGTGTGGTGTGTGGTGTGTGTGGTTCGAAAAAAAACGAAACTAAAATCTTTACGGATTCTTTGCCCTTGTTTCCTGACCGGGAGCTTTTATTTTGAAGAGAACAGATGAGACCACACACACACACAGTCAGGTCTGTCTCTCCCTGTGTCGTGTGTCTTCTCTCCTCTGTCTTTCTCTCTTCTCTCTCTCTCTCTCCTCTGTCTCTCCTCCTGTCTCTCTGTCTCCTGTCTCTCTTGTCTTTCTCTTCTCTCTCTGTCTCTCTCTCTGTCTCCTCTCCTCTCTCTCTCTGCTCTGTCTCTCTCTCTCTCTGGTCTGTGTTCTTGTCTCTCTCTCTCTTGCATCTGTCTTCTCTCCTGCTCTCTCTCTCGTCTCTGTCCTCTCCTCGTCTGTCTCTCTGTCTCTCTCTGTCTGTCTCTCTGTCTTCCTCTTTCTCCTTCTCTCCTGCTCTCTCCTCTGTCTCTCTCTCTCTCTCTCCTCTCTGAAGGTTGCGGTTGCGAGTACGACGCCGGGCTACGAAGGTCAGACTTTTATTTTCTCGTCTCTACTAATCATTGATTTCCTGTCATGCTGTGTTTATTATATAGTCACCTGATTGGTTTGTTGGTTTGACCTTTGACCCTGACTGACCTCTGACCCCCACTCTGACTGTACCTGCGGGGGTCGGGGTCGGGGGCGGAGCTTCTCCCATCACGTTGTTGTTTTGTGTTTTATCACCTTTTTGTTGTGATCTGATTATTAAGAGATTATTTTTGTTTGGATTTGATTTGTTGTTTATTTGATTTGTTGTTTATTTGTTTTGTTGTTTATTTGATGACTGTTATGTTGACATGGTTCTACGGAGGCCTGTTAGTGCCAGAAACTGATGATTTAAATCAGGAAGTAACAGATCAAAGAATCAATAATATAAATAAATATTGCAGACAAACTAAAATCTAACAAAATGTTTAAATGGTGTGACGGTAACCATTACTGATTGATTGATTACTGATTGATTACTGATGTACCCAACAGCTAACAGCTAACACTGCACAGCTAATAGACATCAGCTAGCTACAAACGTTAAAGGCCTATGCTAACTGTTAGCTACCTTTGATTATAGACTTTTGCTAAGCTAGGCTAACGGATTTAGTTAACATGTAGCTAACAGCTAACAGCTAGCTGTTTGTCAACACATTGATTAGATTTATTTTATTTATTAGTTTTTCTTTAGTGGAAAAAAACAATTTTAAATAAACTTTATATCAGGATATAAAGTTAAAACAAATTCTACATGCAAGATTAATAATGTGTTTACTGGCCCTGCCGAGCCTCCGTACTTTAGCTGTAACCTTGTTTTTCTCCTCTGAGGTCGCTGGTTGAATGTTGGCTCACTGATTGTGACTCTCACCAAGGACCAATGATCACTGACTGATCGACTGATCGAT
>NW_023339751.1:79991-81578 GCF_004916995.1 Morone saxatilis | reverse complement strand
GACTGATCGATTGACTGATCGATCGATTGAAGACCTAAACAGTTTTGTTTGAGACTTTGTTTCAGCCTCCATGTTTTCACAGGAAGCGATCGAGTATTGATCAGCTCTGAACTTACTGATTTTAAAGTACTGAAAAGTGTCCATGTTTGAAGTCTGATCGATGTGTTGGTATTGATCTGTTTCCGGTATTAATCACCCATTATTGATCTTGTTTATGAAGTTAAACACGACGCACACGGTCTCTCCTGGTGCATTATGGGATGTGTGCGTTGTCAGAGTGCATGATGGGACATGGACAGACGTTATTGATCCCCGAGCGCCTTACAGCAGAACAGAACCTGCAGATGATTTCAGGGTTAGCCTAGCTTAGCATAAAGTCTGGAAACAACAGTTCTAGTTAAAAGTTTAAGTATTATTAAAGTATTTCTGATTCTGATTCTGACTGACGTGCTGCATCTTGTTAGCTAAGGAGCTAACTAGTCCTTGTCGCAGGCAATGATAAAGCTAGGCTACCTGCTAACAGTCTTCGTGCTAAGCTAAGCTAGCCAGATCCTGGAAGCAGCTCTGTAGCATTAGCAGCGTTAGCAGCGTTAAATTAAACGTTCGGTTCTCAAACTCTGAGCTGCTGAATATGTTTTGTCCTTGTGGGCCACCGTACTCTGTCTTCCATTGTTCTGACAGTCGTTCTGTGTCCCAGCATGCATCAGGAGGTCTGTGTGCACTGATTACTCTTCGTACAGTCTGAAAGTTTAACTGAAACTTTTTATTTTTTTATTTCTCGTTTTTGTCACATGAGCTGCGTTCATGTCCAGTGGGAGTTTCCAATTTCTGATCGTTCACACAGATTCAGATTTTTCTGAAAGTTTCAATAAATCCGACTAAATATTATTTTAAACGTTTGCTAACGCTAACGCACCATATCTGACTTCTAAATATAAAACAACGTTCAGAATGGTTAAATATTAAATATATATAAATATTAATATCTTCTTGTCCAACGAACGAACGAACGTCATCAAAATAAGTTTTTACATGACGTTTTTCCTACAGGCCATGAACGCAGCATTAGCAAACACTTCATTTGAATTAATACTGAAAGCTAACCGTAGCTAGCTAGCCTCATTAGCTAGCATCCTGAAGAGTTTCACGACCTGATTTTCTCTTCTGCATCAGAACTATTATATTATATACTATTATATAATATTATATACTACTATATACTATAATATACTACTATATACTATAATATAATATTATATACTAATATATACTATAATATACTAATATATAATATTATATACTATTATATACTATAATATACTACTATATACTATAATATACTATAATATAATATAATATACTATTATATACTATAATATACTAATATATAATATTATATACTACTATATACTATAATATACTACTATATACTATAATATACTATAATATACTACTATATACTATAATATACTATAATATACTATAATATACTATAATATACTATAATATACTATAATATACTATAATATACTATAATATACTATAATATACTATAATATAATATAATATACTAATATATAATATACT
>NW_023339751.1:78966-79891 GCF_004916995.1 Morone saxatilis | reverse complement strand
GCTGGCGCCCCATGTACTGAGGCTGAGTCCTTGCTGCAGCGGCCCTTTGCTGCGTGTCATCCCCTCTCTCTGCCCCCCTTTCCTGTCTATCTTCAGGTGTCACTATCAAGTAAAGGCAATAAAAGCCCCCAAAAATACTTAAAATACTTGTTTTTGTTGTGTCTATAATCTGTAACATTTCCTCATTAAACAGTGTATAAACTCTAGAGGTATGTTCTAAATGTGGTTGAGTTGTGTCCTCACATTATCCCAAATGTTTCCAACAATCTTCCAAAAAACTGTTTCATTTATTCAGTTAAACGCTGCGTCATTTCCGCGATTTTTTAAGTTGGGAACTGCTGTGTATTCAGTGGTTTTTAGCGGTTTCTTTAATCAGTGGTTATGGCTGCTTCACCACCTCATCGAGACCTTGGTTTTGAGAGACCCCCTAGTGGCAGAAATTACATATTGTATGTTTTACAAACTGTATTATTTCCTACATGAATGAATATTCGTACCACTCCTACCACAAAAGAAGAGTTACAATGTCGATGGTTTACATCATGCAAAGAACGATGACGGTTGGCTGATTGCAGTAGAACCACATTCAGCTTTAGTTACCAAATAATCGAGTGGAGGGTGCTGCATCAGTGTACTACATAAGATGGGTGCGTCTAAATCAGAACGTTGGTGGTTCAATGCCCAGCATGCATGTGGAAGTGTCCTTGAGCAAGATACTAAACCCCAAACTGCTTCTGATGCTGAATCACTTTACAAATGTGTGTGTGTGTGACTGAGTGAATGTGACTGTAGTGTAAAAGTGCTTTGAGTGGTTGGAAGACTAGAACCGATCTACTACACTGATTAGCACTGACATTAAGAGCACTGGACTCCCTGACTGGTCCCAGACCAACCAACTGCTCTGCACTGTGTGTTCTGACCCCTT
>NW_023339751.1:68509-78941 GCF_004916995.1 Morone saxatilis | reverse complement strand
TGCAGACCGGGAACACCCCACAATAGCTGACCCAGTCGTCCATCACAATGTGGTTCTTTTCAAAGTGGCTCAGATCCTCACGTTGTCCATTTTTCCTGCTTCTAACACATCAATTCTGTTCACTGTCTGCCTGGTATATCCCCCCCGCTGACAGGAGCCCTGATACCCAGATAATCAGTGTTATTCAACGTCAGTGCTCACTGTGTTAGAGCTGATGTACTCTGCTGAGTCTTACTTTTATGTTGATAAAAGTTGAAGACTGATTGAAGGGTGGATGTCATGATACTATTGGTTGAAACTGGTTGGTTCACACTTACGTGAGCATGTGACATTTTGTTTTACATGAAGAAAAAATTATTGGATTTTTGATATAAAAATACAAAAATCTTTAAGAGTTAAAACAGTTATTTCATCTGGACTTTAAAGTCTTGTTTCTGAAGTAAAAATGAAAATAAAACAGAGCCATTTTCATAAAGAGGATACAATTGTTTTACTCAATAACTTTTATTGCATTTCAAAAAGAATTTTTCTCTTTACATGGAAATCTTTGCTGTGATGACACAAAGCAGCATTAACAGCCATCAGCTTAAACACTATCATTCATAAAAAGTTGCATATTAACAGGAAGCTCCCGTCGTTTGTATAAAGCCCTAAAATCGATCCATTGCTACACTAAAGTTGCTACCTTCCTACAAACAGCAAAGTACAAAACTGTGACCTTTCATATACATTCCTGCTTTATACTTTTTTATATATATTTATATGTCTTTCAACAAGAACATACTACTTTCTTCACAGCAACAAAAAGTAATAGAAATAAAAATACAGAACATGGACAAAAAAATAAAACATATAAAAGTGGAATACTTTTTTGTAAAATGCATTCATACTCTTTATCTTCTTGTCCATGAAGTCAAAACATTTATGTTTTAAATCATCGTCTTTGAGGTTTGTCGGAGGTTTTAAAATGTCTGGTGTGGTGGCAGCGGACAAGGAGGAGCTATTAGAATAAAACTGACCCGAAATGGAGGAACCAGAAAACTGAAGCTCCTCTTTTCTGTCCATAAATACATAATACATTAAATATTATCATAGCTGCATTCATTATATTTATCTTTTTAACGTCATGCTGTTTTAAAACTGCATGTTGTTGTACTGATAGCTTGTACACTAACAGTAAATGTAAGAACCAGGAGCAGTATGAAAACCCTGTATCTCCAAAGTATCAGTTACTGATTCACAGGTTTTTACATTTAATATTTTAAAGTATAGGAGAATTTTTTGATTCTTTTCAGAGCCTAAAGGAAGAAATATATGAATGACAAATACAACATTTTAACATTTTTTCTGACTAGAATGTAATTCCTGGAGAAAGCTCTTAATGTCAGTATTAAATAAAATCCTGGATTTGAACTTTATAGAATCAACAAATCCCAAAACTTTCTCCTAACAGAACATCAGGAACCACAAACTTTAGCTGAAGCCAGGTGTCCCACATTGTTCTAAAACATAAAGGAGTGCATCATCAGCATACGATGAACTCACTTTCTCGACTTTATTTATATTAGAGGTAAATTCTTTATTGTTTAACAAAAAATATCAAACATTTCAGACTTCAGAAGGCTATCTCTTCTTTATCAGTTGTTTGTTTTGAAAAAAACCTGATTTTTATTTGCAAACAGCATTTTTCACAGGATAATTGACTGAAATGTCACAAAACAATCATATTTTAATGAAATAAGAAATAATTATAAAACTTTCTGTTGGTGAACAGATAAAGATTCAATTGCTAATCTTCTAAGTTTTATTTTAATCTCACACTTCATTCACAAATATAACAAATTATAGTATGACACTTTGGAGATAAAAGGTTTCAAGTCATATTCTCCTAACGGAAAGTATTATCAGGTAAAAACCTATTTTTTATGGATCAAACCACCTAACTAAAGTGATTCTCCTTTGGTTAAATGAGGTTTGACCATGTTATGCTTATGAACACATTCAAAACTCCCTTGCATCTTGTTTAGCAGTGACATCACATTCTGTGTCCCTGAACGCCACACCGAGCTGATAGGGTTGTCCACCTGTCCACCACCATCACAACCAGACCACAGCAAACACATAAGTTTACCATTCGCACCTGAACACAACCCGCCGCAGACAGAAGACCCGCCGCCACCATAAGACATAAATAAATCTGTTCCAGTCGGCACTGTACAAGTTTTTACCAGCAGCCGAGTTTGAGTTTGTTGAGACAAGTGAGATCTGTTATTGTGACGGAGAAATCGGCCGTCTCCACGGCGGGTTTAGACCAGGACTCTGCACAATTTCATCAGATTTATTTCATTAATTTTGTGTTACTTATTTGTTACTTTGTTTTGTGATCAATAGAAATTACAATTTCATCAGTTGGAATTCAATGTGGGAAAAAAACAATTTCCTTTACAGGAAAAAAGTCAAACAGATTTTTCTGGATTAGCCAACGTCACATTAGCATCTGAGAACTTTTATTTAAATGTTGAGTAAATCCACTTGTTCTCTGTCTCCTCCACAGTAAGATTCTTCTGTGTCTGTCCTTTATAGAGGAGATAGGTTTAGCTTGGAAGCAGGTGGAAACTGTTAGCCTAGCTCCATCAAGAGAAGAGTTTGTTTATTGAACAGGTGGAGAAACGTGGTTTTATTTGCAGTTAGCACTGAAGCTAGTTTGTGGTTGGAGGCTAGCAGTTTCCCTCTGATTCCAGTCTTTATGCTAAGCTAGGCTAGACTGAACATATCTCCCTCTGCAGCCTCCTGGACTCACTGAGATGAAACATCGGACACCAGACGACACAGAGAACATGGATTCTTTCAAATGAGTTTAAGATTTAAAAGAACAAATCATTTGAAGTGTTTGATCCATTATTTGTCATCAGCGACATGGAGGAGCCATGAAGTCCTCAAAATAAAAAATAAACATCCTCACTGTGGTGACTCTTACGTCCTGACGGGTAGCTTCACCATCACACATTGGGGCTGCATTTCCCAGAAACCACCTGCTCTGTTACCTGTGGGTTGATTTTACACCAGGGGCCAGATGCATAAAACTCTGTAGATTCCTGACTAAAACTGTGTGTATGCACAAAGAGAGAAATATGAATTCTTTATGTCAGATTTATAAAACCGTACGTACGCCTGATTCTATTTTATAAACCTCAATCACTGTGAAAACTATTATCCAAATATCATAAAACTGGATACAGAAACACCCTTAAACATCCGTCTGCATATTAATACTCCCCCCAGCTCAGAGACCTGTCAATGGAATAAACGGCAAAGACGAAAAAGAGCTGTTCTGCAACTAAATATCACCTGTACCTATAAAGTATTATTGTGGTGATATTTTAATCAATATTATTGTTAAACATCGAAAGTATCATCATTAACAGGGAAATAATGGCAAATGTTAATAAAAATGATCAAATTCATCACTCATGCACATGTGAGCAATGTTTTATAGAACGCTGTAGACTGCAAAATGACAGCTAATTGTACTGTTACATCTCTCAAGTTGTATCTCATCATTTCACTGCAGTGATCTCTTAAAAACTGTGGGTATGCTGCTGTAAAGATGTAAGCATGCTTTTTGTGCCATGTCCCTGGAAGCAGGAAGCACTTTGATATTTTTATGTTTTATCCTTCAGAGTAGAACTCAATGTCCACAAGATGCAATTCAGCCTGTGAGCAGTGGGGGGCAGTATAACAGCGTCAGGTACATGTGTATGGATGTTGAGTGAAAGTCAGTGGATTGGTTGCTGGAGCTTATTCTCTGTTATAAATGTTCAATCTCCAGCTTGGTATTTCAGTAAACTTTATGTCTCTTATTGTGATCATTCTTTTTCTTTCAGATGAAGATTTTCTGCGTCTGGAATCGAACCGAGCACGTTGTGATTATGTGGTAGCCACTGTACCATTCAGCATTCAGAGCACTCCAATCGTTGATCATTTTAAACATCAATATATCCGATCACTGAACTCTGTAAACTGTGGTCCACTGTGGGAAAAACACCCCTGAACAGACGCCAAAGGCAAAGCAGTGGATTGTGGGAAAGGCAGGTGTGGAGATTGGGGGGCAACAGGTATGCACATGGACAGGTACGTCAACACATTATCACAGAAAATCGTTAGAAATACAAGTTAAGGCACAAAAGTAGAAATTGTGGTTACAAGTGAGACCTGAGAGGCAAACAGAGAGTATCAGGAGTTTAAGGACCACAGTTAGGAAAAAACACACAAAATAAAATTATAATATTACAAGAAAATAATTTAAAATATTTCAGTAAAAAATGGTAGTAAAACATAATGAACAAAAAGTAATATTTCAAGAAAAAAATTGAGAAAAAACATCCGAATAATTTTAATAAAAAGGTTCAAGCCTAAAGTAAAAATCTTGTTTTAAAACAAAAAATATTTCATCTCTTTTTTCTTGCAATGTTACAGTTCAAAATATTGACTTTTTTTATAAAAATATTTCAACTTTGTCTTGTAATATTAATAATTTTTTATCAAAATATTAAAAAAGTTTCTCCAAAAGTCAGATTTTTTTTTGCCAAAGTATGTTTTTTTCGTAATACTATGATTTTATTCCAGAAATTTCCTAACTGTATATCAACAATATTAATATTGTTGTTGAAATGTTCAGACTTTGGCCCAAGTACATGCAGTATTTTAGAGATCACGGTTGCAACCGAGCAGACGTCTGTTAGTCCAGTGGTTGAAATCAAGGACTTCCGTGATTTTGAATAGAATTAAAAATGGTCCTCAATTCAGCTTTACACCTCTTGGTCTTCTGGTTAGAAGAGTTTGTTTACTTTCTGTTAACTAGTTTCTAATTTCTTGTTATTGTTTTATTTTTCATTATAATTCATCCAGTTCTAAAAACATCTTTAAAATACAGATCGTCTGTTGTTTAGCACAGTTAGCATTACCATTAGCACTCCATTAGTATCACACTATATTGGAGGCGTGTTGGAGGTGTGTTGGTGCGTGTTGGTGGCATGTTGGAGGCGTATTGGTGGCGTGTTGGAGGCGTATTGGAGGTATATTAGAGGCCAGTTCTTAGTAACTAATATTCATAGGTATCGCGTGTTGGTGGCGTATTGGAGGCGTGTTGGCTGCAGTTCAGGTCTTAGTAAGGCGTCACATGTTTCAGTAAAGGAAGCTGCAGTTACATGACACGGCAAAAAGCTGCGGTCATGTGTTGCCACGGCGACTGTGATGAAGATCAGTTTTTGTTAAGGTCTGTGAGGTTCTCTTTGTGAGGGACGGCAACAGTAGTATAAACATCTTCAGCGAATCAAAGTTAAAGTGAACAGTTGTACCTGAACGCCTCGCTCACAGCCAACACATCACCGGACAGCAGAGGTTGTATTAAAGACATCCTACTGTGGACAGATTGAGGAACACTTGAGAGCGGGTCAACAATAAACTCTTTTTGTTGGTTAAAGTGAATTTGAATGAAATCATCACTTTCCACCTTTAGTGTTTCGGACTCTGTCCAGCAGGGGGCAGCGCTGCATCTTTTAGGAGGTGTGTCTTAGGAGCAGCGTGGGGGCAGGGCTCCACTGACCATGGGGGTGGTGATGAGGCGTGGGGGAGCAATCACAGGAGCAGGGGGGGGCAGGCTTACCTAACACCCCACCAGAGTCCAAAGGGTACTCCAAGATGGAGGCCGGCGCCGCCAGAGTGTACGGGTAGTCGTACGGTGTAGCGTAGATCAGACCAGACTCCGGCCCCGTCCCCTGCATAAGAGCCGCTGGGTGAGGCGTCCCATTGGGCAGCACCGTCTGGATCTGACGAATCAGAGGCATGAGGGTGGGACCTGTGGGGGCAGGTGTACGCAGAGCGGTGGGCGGGGGAACAACAGGGGCCGGGCCTGAGAGGAAACGAGACGTCTGAGAGGAGGCTGCGAGAGAGAAAGCGAGGGAGGCTGAGGAGGAGAGGAGGAAAGCAGTTAGTGCAGAGTAAGGTCTGGTTGGTCAGACAGTCTCTGGTTGGTCAGACAGTCTCTGATTGATCTCTGGTTGCTCGGTTTCTTACAGGGTTTGATGTTAGCGTCTCTGTACGTCCCGTTCAGGATGGCTAACTCCATTAGCTGCATCTTCTTCAGACTGTCCTCCCCCTCCGCCTGAAACACACACAGAGACAACCACTGTGTACTAAATGTACTCTGACACAAAACATACAAATACAAATTATTAGGGACCGAGCCAGCGACTGCTGGAGGTCCCTATTGTATTTGCTATGTTTCTTATTATTAGGGATTGAGCCAGTATCAACTGGAAGGTCCCTATCGTTTTTGCTATTATTATTATTTTTAGCGCCTTTCACTGCATTTTTGACCCCCTGAACATATATGAAAAGTCAATTTTATTAGGCAAAGAAAAACTGGACATTCTATACGTCACTTTCGGGTCGTCCAGTAGGTGGCGCTTCTATTAAGAGAAGTGTGTGACTTTTGTGTTTATTATTAACTCCGTTTCTCGCACATTAAAAAACCTTATATCCACAAGTGTCTGTAACCAGATTAAGATGGCGGTGCGAGTAGATGCAGTGGCCCCTCGCTCCCCCGACAATGGGGTGTTTTGTTTATATAATAAGTGTTTGTCCGAAAGTTTGTCGTGTTCGTCTCGTCTGTCTACGTCGGATGTGTTTACATCTGTGATGCGTGGTGCTAGGACGCTGTGGTAGTATGTAAACACTGTTCACCACTGGCAGAGTTTATGATCATAAGGTGCCGTCCTTTCTATCTGCCGAGGGAGTTTACTGCGGTTTTGCTAGTCGCGGTATACATCCCTCCAACCTCCAACAGCAGTGATAGGAATGTGGCACTTTGTGAACTGTATCAGGCCATCAGTGAACAACAGACAGCACACCCAGATGGATTTACCATCCTCGCTGGAGATTTTTTAATTATGCTGATCTTAAGACTGTCCTCCCAAAACTCTACCAGCATGTCAATTTCCCAACAAGAGGGGAAAACACCTTGGATTTGGTTTACACTTCTCACAAAGGAGCATACAAGGCCTCCCCCCTCACCCACATTGGACTCTCTGATCACATCCCTGTCGAAGGAGAGGGAGATTGGAAAATGTACACTGATAAAGCGGGTCAGACAGACTCATAGAAACTCTTTTTGTAATTATTGTGTTAATGGATCATAGTTGTGTGATGCGACACATTTGAATGAATCATCACTTTCCACCTATGCTTTCACATGTAGTGTTTCGAGTTTAAAATATTTCACAGCTTAATTATTCGCGAGTGTACGGATAGGCGTTGGTTGAAGTTGCTGTCATTTGTGCGTGTCGCCGTCATGAGTGGGGCCCAAAACAACCGTCTGCATAATACCTTTCATCAGTCTTTTAGGAGGTGTTTCTTAGGAGCAGCAACAGTCATTAGAGAAAGGGAGAGGCATGGCAACCTGGCGACCTCCTTCCCGACCAATCAGCAACCTTTACGTGGGGTGGGAGGTTGATGAGGTCGGGGTGAGCGTGAGCTATGTGAGCAATCAAACATGGAGCAGGCAGAAGGAGGTGCGAGCTACTCTGTAATAACACCCCAATCCAGAGTCCAAAGGTACTCCAAGCAACTTTGAGACGAGCCCGCCGGCCGCCAGAGTGTACGGGTAGTCGTAACGGGATGTAGCGTAAGATCAACCAGAACCCGGCCCGTCCCATGCATAAGAGCCGCTGGATGAGGCGTCCCATTGGGCAGCACGTGCTGGATCTGACGATCAGAGGCATGAGGTGGGACCAATTCGTGGGACTATGAAGTGAGCAGCGTAGGTAATCGCAGAGTGCCGACATGGGAGTCTCTACAGGTTAACTGCAAAGCGAATCAGGGGCGCGGGTGTGTGACTGTAGATGTGTGAGAGATCGAAGACACTCTGAAGACGAGAGGTCTGCTAGAGCAGGGATACCCAGAGGGTATTAGCTTCGAGAGTGATGTTGAGAGGAAAGTTTTGTGTAATTCAGTTAATGCTGCAGTAGTCACGTATTGTCCTTGGTTTGGTCAGACATGTCATCTTTTTGTGGTTGGTTCCATGTTACTTTACCATGTTCTCTGTATTGTTCATTTCTCTGGAATGTGAACCCTGCTGAAGTTGTAATCCTCTTCTCTCTGCTATCCTGTTAATTAAGGATCGTGTGGAGATGATAATGTAATGTAAGCGTCTCCTGTTTTTGTCAGTTTTATATTTTCTGTTCAGTATTTTATTTCTTCTTCGTTTCTCATTGACGATGATTGTTCTTATAACTCTAATTAGCTTATGCCCATCTCTACTATGACAGAGATAGAGCGGCATCTAATCACTCCAAGATCGCGCCTTATTATATGCAACACCACCTATGGGTACCGATATCTAACACATGTGTACTAAATGTGACGCGGACATCCAAATCATATCATCAAAATGATCAGACAAATACTCTAATTTTATGCCGACCTTATAAGAAATACAAACATGTATGAGCCAGGCGTACTGCTGTGAGGTCACTCATAGGTATAGTTTGATGGACATTGCTTCTTCATCTATCTTACTCTCAGCATTTTAAGAGAGACAACGTTGATGAACACTAGTATATTACAAAGCTCGAATAGAGAGTCCCTAGTCTTTTTGCTAATATTATATGAAATATTATATCTTCTTAGCGCCTTTCACTCTCTGCATTTTTGGCCGACCCCCTGATACCGATAGTTACATTTTACAAACCAAAATAAGTTCTCAATTTTTATTATTTTCTTAGGCCTACAGACCAAGGAAAAAAAACTACGCGTACACACATTCTATACGAAGTCTCGGACGTGATTCGGTCGTCCAGGAATTAAGAGTCGGTGGGTCTGAGCCTTTCTATTTTGTCACACAAGTGAATAGTTAGAACAGTGTGTTTGCACTTTTTGTGTTTATTATTAACTCCGTTTCTCGCACATTAGAAAATCGCCCTCTCTCTCACACACATATTCACACTAATGAAGTTCTGAGCTACAAACCCAATGATTGTATATGGTGAATTGCGACGGTGCGAATGTATAGGATGTCATGTGCGTCCATATATAACAAACTTCTGCATGGTCCACTCGTGAAATGGGTGTTTTGTTTATATATAAGTGTTTGTCCGACAAGTTTATGTCAAGTCTTCTGTAACACCATCAGCGTGTAATGTCTACCGGCCAGTATCGAGTGATTTATTCTACACTCAGTGCATTGCGATCGTAGCAATGAAGGCTCGTTGAGCTTGTGCGTGAAGATATGACTCATGGAGAGGTACCAATTACATCTTAAGCGAGAGTCCGGACTCACGGGTCGCCCACATTGGCGCGTCGATCCAGCTATCTGTATAGAATCACCAAAGGCTGTAGAGCCGTCACTTTTTGTAAATGTACTCTTGAGCTTGAAATCCGTAACATCCTCTGAGGAGAGATTTAATGTGGCGTTATGCTTATAGGCACACCATAGCTGTTCTCGCCGAGTAAGATAAATCTATCAATATTCACGTCCTGAGATTGTTATACTCATATACAGAATCAACTCCATACGCAAATCCAAGCGAGAAAGTTTATCCTAACATCGAAGAAAATTAGTAGCAGGCACTGTTGTATGAAGCTTGTATTATACTAATGCTTTGTTAAGCGCCCACAAAGTACCCAAAAACGCCAAGAACCTCTGACCAGCAGAACCGAGCATTGGGCATCAGCTACTAAGGCCTCTCCAATCCTAGTGAATAGACAATTTGTTGACTCCTTCTCACTTGAGACACCACCTCGCTGGAACGATGTCTGGCTGTTACTAGTCGAGAGATTAAGACGCCTAAACTCTGAAACATAAAGTGACTAGCCTCCCATCTTCACACACTTTCTACAATCCTCGAAACTGCATATGCCAGCCTCATGTAAGTCCAAGTGTTTCATCCCAAACAAGACACAGGGGGAAAACTACACTTCTGCACCCCAGAACATTAGGATCCTACGTTTCTCTTCTTATTGTAGAACCTATAGGAAATCCGAGCACTATTCTCCAAACTCAAAGGAGCATACTAATTTTGTGTTTTGGTGGTACCCCTATCATCGGGCCTCCCACCCTCTCCTTCTCACACAACCAGGCTCCCAGGCCAAGGCCCGAGACCGTCGCGAACGCTTCATGTATTGTATAAAATAGGCAGAAAGAAAAGGGGAAAGAGAATGAGCCCCAACAGATGACTGAAACCAATATGGGAGGTGGACCAAAAACACAATCCTGGAACTCTTTCCGTTGTAGCATCACACATCCAGTCGAATCTGCAAATAGGCCTAATGCCAGCAATACAGGCCCAGAGTGAAAGTTGGGAGAAACCGGTTCGGAAAGGGAGGAGTACGAGTGTGGGACCGGAGGAGGAGCCATGGTCCTGTCCTTCAGGAG
>NW_023339751.1:67950-68484 GCF_004916995.1 Morone saxatilis | reverse complement strand
TTCAGGACTGCTTTGCAACAACAGACTGGGATATGTTCAGGCAAGCAGCCACACACAACAACCACACAGACATTGAGGAGTTCACAGACACTGTTACCTCTTACCATAAGTGCACTGATGATGTGACCCACACAAAGACCATCATCACTCGGGCTAACCAGAAGCCATAAGTAATTTCCCCACTGGGATTATTAAAGTATTTCTGATTCTGATTCTGATGGCTGACAGGAGCTGTCCATCAGCTGCTGAGGGCCAGAGACAAAGCCTTCAGAGCCGGGGATGAAAATGGCCAAAAAAAAGATAACCTGCCACTTCAAAGACACGATCAGGCTCTGTGCCTGTCTGCTGACAGTGTGAAGAGGTCACTCTCCACCATCAACCCCCGCAAAGCAACAGGCCCAGACAACATCCCAGGCCGTGTGCTGAAGGACTGCGCAGAGGAGCTTAAGGATGTCTTCACGGATATCTTTAACACTTCTCTGAGTCAAGCTGCTGTTCCATCACATTTCAAGGCCACCATCATCATACCTGTGC
>NW_023339751.1:61598-67925 GCF_004916995.1 Morone saxatilis | reverse complement strand
CCATCTTGGAATTTGGACTGAGCAAAGCACAACTTTAGCTACATGAGGCATCTGAGCGACTCGATGCTGGGACAGAACCCGGACAAACAACAGGCCAAAGGCAGAGACGCGGTAGCGGGGAGGCTGAACGAACGACTCCCGGCGCTTGGTTAGCAGTGGAAGGTTGCCCCTCCCCGGTCCATACTGTTGCAACGTCCAGTCTCTGTTAAATAAGATGGATGAAGCCTCCAGGCTCGGATCTCCACGCACGAGGGACTTACAGGATGCTTCCATGCTATGCTTCTGTGAAACATTGGCTGGGGGGAAAAGGACACCCGACGAGGTGATAACACAGGCGGCAACCACATACTTTCAGGGAGAGGAGAGAGAGGGAGATGGAGCGCGCGGAAGCGGGCACGTGACGGGGACACCTGTCCTCGGGGTTCAAACAAATTAGTATACCACATGATGAACTTCTTTCTATATTGCTCGGGAGGGTAGGGATTATACATAATTGCAACAGACGAATTTTACTTACCAGAGAACTGCAAATGCATTATTGGTGAGTTGTTGTGTAAACATTCCCCCCTCCGCCAAAAGAAGAGGCCTGCACTCAGGGAGGGGGAAAAAAAAGCTCACATGACTGATCAATGAGCATGAAAAAATATCACTGATCGCTTAAATTATTTATCTGGGAGTTTTAATCATTGCACTCAAGAAAAAACATGCCAAAACTGTATCAGTTTGGTGACTTTTTCACCTGAACTAGAAGATAAATAACAGATACTGGAGCCACTGCTCACAGCAAAACATGGATGGAGAAATGCCTTTACAGGGGCTGAACCATCAACAAGAAAAAACAAGTCTCATCTACTCTCTCAGCCGTAGTAGGGTCGCCCGGTCGTAGATGCCATTTGCTGACCATGCTGTTACCGTAGTATAGCACAAAATAACAAGAGACAGACAAAGAAGCAGTTTGACTCTGAGAGCTCCGCAACGTCGCCCTCTCAGGAGCGCCATCTTGAATATAATCAGATAAAACTCCATTGACACATTTTGACCTGAGGTCCATCAGCCATGGTATCAGGCCAGGATCAACACTGTCGATGCTCTTTAACCTGTCTGCTAAAATATGAGGCTGTAGGCAACAAAAAGCTGAGGAGAAATCAATAAAAACATGTCTTGGTGCCTTCTAGGTGTCCTAACATAAATTTACAAGCGTACCTACATCACATCATCAGCATCCCTGCCTGACTTATAAGCAAACTGGAGAAGGTCTAAGTTAGCTTGAACTGTGTTCTACCCAAACTGACATAACTAGTTTTTTTTCTGTGCCATTGCCCATTTGCCACTTCATATCAGACCTCTTCCCACTCTTCAGCCCCCATCGCCCTCATCCTTCCTCCAAATAATTTCTCATTAAATCATATTCAGACTGTTTCCTGTTAGTCTATGTTTGCTGTTGGGTCCACTTCAAATGTATGTGTGGCTCACATTTTGGGACACTTCAATAAACTGGGTAAACTGTAATATTATTGTGTTGTTAATAAAGTTTAAAAAAGTGAAACTATAAAAAGCATTTTAGATTCTTCACACCTGCATTCTTACAGTGGGGTTTGGAAGCAATAAACACACAGACAGCCAGAGACAACAGGAATCTACTGCTGCACACATTCTTTATACTGAATACTGTGATCTTTGACACATTCCTGCACAAACTGTGCATTAAAACAATAACAGCCATATTGTATGCATTGTGTGTTATTGTTGTGTTTGCTCGAATAAACGGTCAAATTCCTTTGTGTGATGATAAAACTCACTGATTGAGCTGTGCAATCTGTATATAAAGCTGTATATAGTCTACATATAAAGCTTGTGTTTTTCTATTCTATTTGTATTGAATGTGTATTTTCTGATCTGTTGTGTTGTACGTGGAGCCCTCCTACCTGACACTGCAGTAAGCTGAGCCGCTGTGTCAGGTAGGAGGATCTGGGTTATTATGGTATGGGTGGCTTTTTCATTAATGAAAATAAATAAATACTAAAATAATAATAATTTAAATAATAAATAGAATATAACAAAATAATTATAAAATATGCAAGATTTTGTGTTTTTTATGAACATAAATAAATAATAATAATAATAATGACACTAATAATAATCTATAATATATGTAAGATTTGTACTGATTTTACTGTACTGTTTTTAGATCATTAAACATATATTTAAGAACCTACTGAAGAAAAGGAAATCTGACAATTCAAATATGAGGAAATTATGTTTTTGATAATGAAAATTGAGCCAATTTTTGCTTTAATATTTTTATAACAATCATCATTATTATATTATTACTAGTGCAATGTCTGCTATAGAAAGTGGGAGGTTAAGTAGCTTTTTCCATGGAATGGCCAAATGAGGTTGTGTTTGAAGGTGGGATGTCAGGGACATTTAGGTTTGTTGTGAAATGTGTAGATTGATAACTATTGTGTCAGTGTTGAACATTTTGTGTCTACCTAAATATATATAGTATATTCTTAAATATCTGATTTTAAAGAACATTTTGTGCTTTTATTTCCAGTATATTGTTTCCGTCACATTACTGCCAGACTTTATATTTTTGCTGATTTCTGATCGATGATATTCCTCGTGCTGCTCTCAGGTCACTTTGATCTTTTTTTATTTAGAGACATCGTACCCGAGAGCTAACACTACCAAGAGTCAGCATCACCTGGCGTCCTCACACACAGGTGTGTTAACTGCATCTGAGTTTGATTGACAGCTCCCTCAGCCTTTATTAACAATAATAATGATAATAACTATTATAATAATAATGATAATAATAATAATAATAATAATGATAATAATAGTAGTAATAATGAGTTGAGAGCTCCTTTAAATGAGGATTTGGCGCCCCCTGGTGTCACAAACAGAAAGATAAGCGGTTGCTATAACATCCTGTTGAATACTGCACTGTGTACAAATACTTCATTACTGTACTTCAGTAGTTATTCAGGGGTATTTCTTTTTTACAGTTTTATAAGAAACGCTATAATAATAATAATAATATTATAAATAAATATACAATAGCTGAACTTTCTGCTTACAGTAACAGCAGCTTCTTACTGCAGTTATCTCAAACTTAAATTTTCCAAGACAATTGAAGAATTTTGAAGAGAAAGTTGCTGCATAGGTTCCACGGTCAGTGAACATTCAGAATATTTTCATTTCTGTCATACACAACTTTATTTATTAAAACTGTAGAACCACAGTAGCACACTTAATAAAATATATAAATTTAACAAACACTTAAACTAACATGAATTAAAGCTCCAGTGTGTAACATTACCGTAATATAATATCCATAGGTATGTTATTATATTTTTATTATTATGTTAGTTGAATCTTTGTGTTTTTGTTACCTTAGAATGAGATGTGTATATCTACAGAGGGAGCGGGTCCTCTTCTGGCAGAGTCTGCCATGTTGAACTACCATGTTTCTACAGTAGCAGTAGCTTTTGCGTTTCCTGCACGTTACCTGGCCACTATAATGGAAAGGGATGGTGAGTTGCAATCTGAAACTACACCACTAGATGTTGCTAAATCTTATAGACTGGAGATTTAAAATTCTGTTAAACATATTTATATAATTTTATTTCTGATAATGACTTTAATGTGAGCAGAGTCACTGTGGTGTCAATATGAAGCATTCCAGCAGGCACTCATGATCCAACAGGAAGCTGTGTGTGTTTTATAAAATAAAAGCTTATAAAATCATCTCTGTTGATGTCAGTCGCTGGTTTCTATTCAGTCTACGGTCCTGGACCTAGACCCTCCAGCCACTGATAAGAAGATAACCTTTGAGCAGGCGGCGGCGATCAGCTGACTTTATGGTTTTGTTTTGAGCAAAAACCACAAAGCAAAGACTCAGACAGATCAGTGCAGGTTTCAGGAGATTTGGTAGATTTTAAGAGCTCCACAGGATGAAGAGGGGGACCCAGGCCAGACTGTCAGGTCTGCATAATCCTGGACTGGAGCTGGAGATGACAGGAAGCAACAACCTGATCCACGTGAGTCTGAGCCAGAACCAGAACCACCTTTAATCTAATCTGCTGGGAGTCCCAGATGGTTTACTGATTCTTTTTTATAATAATCAATAACACAAAGACTGATACATCGAACAGAAAATGCTCTATGACAAGTAAAAGTACTGCATTCAGAACTTTACTTAAGTTAAGAGTATGTAAGTATTATGTGCAGTGAAAGTAGTATATTCGGTGTCCTCAGGTCTCGGGGAGTCCTCAGGTCTCAGGGAGTCCTCAGGTCTCGGGGTGTCCTCAGGTCTCGGTGTGTCCTCAGGGGTCCAGGTCTTCAGTGTCAGCGGCAGTGAAGGCTGGAGTCCAGTGGGCATCATACTCCTGCAGCCGCTGGAAGCAGAGTAGAAAAAAGCTGACAGGTGACACACACACAGAGTCTGTGGTTTGAGGAGATGTGGATTTATTACAGGTATAACTCTGATGATCAATACTCAGGTGTTCAGCTGGAGATCAGTTACAGTGGTCTGGCTGAGGATCACGAAGGTGACGAAGATCAGCGAGACGAAACTGACACAACGAATAAAAACCAACATCTGAATAAAAAACTGCTGAACTACTTCAGACAGCTGGCTGCAACCAACCACGACTCTGACCAGGTAACACCGACCAGGTAACACTGACCAGGTAACACTGACCAGGTAACACCGACCAGGTAACATTGACCAGGTAACACCGACCAAGTAACACTGACCAAGTAACACCGACCAGGTAACATTGACCAGGTAACAGTGTTTTACAGTGTGTCCTATCAGTGGGGGAGGGTTAGGTGGAGGGTAAGGGTTTGGCTTGTATCCATTAATTTAACAAACTCCTGAACCTGTGTGTGTTTGTGCAGGTGGACCTTCAGTTTCTGGATCAGGTGATCTCAGACGGAGCTGATCCCAACAGTTCAGACAGATACGGACAGACCATCCTGCATGAGGTCAACACAGGATTTTCATTTATTCTACACTTTGTTCGTTTCACTGCTAACATTTACAACTACTACAAAACACAAAATACCACATTGTAAAGAATCAGGTTCAGTTATACACCTTTATTGTACTTTATAGTACTACTACAGGTTTAATATAGTACTACTACAGGTTTACTGCAGTACTACTACAGGTTTACTGCAGTACTACTACAGGTTTAACATAGTACTACTAAAGGTTTAATATAGAACTTTATTGTATTACTTTATTTTTACACTGTGACACTGCGCTGTAGAGTAACGGTTAAGTCAGTTTCTTGTACCCTGTCTGACTCTGATTTGCAATCTGGTTTCATGTTTTATTTTAAATCATAGAGACAACCTGCCTTCTGTCTGATGAAGGTTCTGTTTTAGGTCTCCAGGGCGTGGAGTGTGGATGTGATGCGGTTCTTCTTGGACCGGGGCTCAGACCTCCACAGGCCAGATCAGTTTGGAATCACTGCGCTTCATGTGGCCTCAGCCCTGGACTACCAGGACATGGTTCAGTTCCTGCTGGACCAAAAAGGTCTTTGTGGAGTCCAGAAGGGTGTTAAAGGACATGTTGTTGTTGTAGTTTGTGTCTTTTAGTATGACGGTCCTCTGTAGGAGGGCAGGGAACTCTCATAATCCATCGAAAATCCTGCCCCCTTTTCAATCTGGTCTCTAGTATTTCTCCTGCTGAAACATTTGAAAACCTTCTCTTTTTAATGAAAACAAACTACAATAAGGTTTTAATAGTCTACTAATGGCAAAGACTCATCAAGCTGTAGTTCTTGATCAATAGGTGTGTGTTGTCCTCAGCTGATCCAGAGGCTCGGACTCTTCTGGACCAGCAGACCCCTCTTCACTATGCTGCCAAAAACGAAGCCATCGGTTCCATCAGACTGCTGCTGCAGAACGGAGCCTCCATCAGCTGCACCGACTACAAACACAGAACGCCATTGCAGCTCGCCGCCAACATGGGTACTCTGACATTACTCTGACATCACTCTGACATCACACTGACATCATTCTGACATCAGACTGACATGTATCTGTTTTCAGAGCGCAGTGAAGCAGCTCGGCTGTTGTTGGAACTTGGGGCAGAGGCAGGGATAAAGGATTCTGACGGACAGCTCTGTATAACCGCTCTGATTGGTCGGATGAGTCCAGTGGTAACAATTTCCCGCCTACTGACAGATAACAGGCTGTGATTAGTCCAAAAAACAACTTTTCAATATTGTTGTTTCTCTGTATGTTGGCCAGAGGGGATAAAACAGGGTAGAACAGAATAAAATAGTGTGGGCGCCCGGTTAGCTCAGT
>NW_023339751.1:56085-61571 GCF_004916995.1 Morone saxatilis | reverse complement strand
TGCAGCGGCCCAGGGTTCGAATCTGACCTGCGACCCTTTCATCCCCTCGCTCTGACCCCCTTTCCTGTCTGTCTTCAGCTGTCACTATCATAAAGGCAATAAAAGCCCAAAACATATACTTAAAAAAAAAGTAGATGTTGGTATTGATAATGGTTGTATGTTTTCTTCAGGCGCTGCTGGCGCTCAGCCAGTTCCATGTGACTGACAGAATGACCAGACAGCAGTACTACTACCTGAACTTGCTGGAACCAGAACCACACTCACCTAAGACCCCCCTGCAAGGTAACACTACAACTACAGGTTTAATATATTACTACTACAGGTTTAATATATTACTACTACAGGTTTAATATAGTACTACTACAGTTTTAATATAATACTTCTACAGGCTTAATTTAGTACTACTACAGGTTTACTGCAGTACTACTAAAGATTTAATATAGCATTACTACAGTTTTAATATTTTAATTTAGTACTACTACAGGTTTACTGCAGTACTACTACAGATTTAATATAGCACTACTACAGTTTTAATATTTGAATATAGAACTACTACAGGTTTACTGCAGTACTACTACAGGTTTAATATAGTACTACTACAGTTTTAATATTTTAATATAATACTTCTACAGGTTTAATATAGTACTACTACAGGTTTACTGCAGTACTTCTACAGGTTTAATATAGAACTACTACAGATTTAATATAATGCTTCTACAGGTTTAATATAATACTTCAACAGGTTTAATATAGTACTGCTACAGTTTTAATATAATATCTCTACAGGTTTAATATAGTACTACTACAGGTTTACTGCAGTACTTCTACAGGTTTAATATAGTACTACTACAGGTTTAATATAGAACTACTGCAGGTTTAATATAATACTTCTACAGGTTTAATATAGAACTACTACAGATTTAATATAATGCTTCTACAGGTTTAATATAATACTTCTACAGGTTTAATATAGTACTACTACAGGTTTAATATAGTACTTCTACAGGTTTAATATAGTTCTACTACAGTTTTAATATAGTACTTCTACAGGTTTAATATAGTACTACTACAGTTTTAATATAATACTTCTACAGGTTTAATATAGTACTACTACATGTTTACTGCAGTATTACTACAGGTTTTATATAGTACTACTACAGTTTTAATATTTTAATATAATCCTTCTACAGGTTTAATATACTACTACAGGTTTAATATATTACTACTACAGGTTTAATATAGTACTATTACAGTTTTAATATAATACTTCTAAAGGTTTAATATAGTACTACTACAGTTTTAATATAATACTTCTACAGGTTTAATATAGAACTACTACAGATTTAATATAATGCTTCTACAGGTTTAATATGATGCTTTTACAGGTTTAATATAGTACTACTACAGGTTTAATATAGTACTACTACAGGTTTAATATAGTTCTACTACAGTATTAATATTTTAATATAATACTTCTACAGGTTTAATATAGTACTACTACAGGTTTAGTGCAGTACTACTACAGGTTCAATATAGTACTACTACAGTTTTAATATTTTAATATAATACTTCTACAGGTTTAATATAGTAGTACTATGAACACCTGAATGCTAACATTACAGCTAGCATAAAAGTGAATAACTGGCTAATTATCATCTTACTGTATTTCAACTATTTATCCATAACTTCTAATAGTAATGTTTAAATGATTAACTAAAGTTTTTGAAATTAGCTTAATGTAATGGATAAACAGTTGGAACAGTTACTTAAAAGTAGTGTAGTGTATAAATACTGTAGATTGCTTCAAGTAAGATAGGAAACAGTTAACTAAAAGTCTAAAATGGTGAAAAAGCTAATGGTAATGTATAAATGGCTGGAATGTTCAGATGTAAATGCATCCAAACTGACCTAAACATCTACAGATCAACCGTAAAAAATAAAATGTTAGAACCTACTTGTCACAGGACTGTGACTGACTGACATTAGAGACAAATGTTGGGAACCATTGATCTACGGGACCCCTAGTGGCCCAACACTACTAGTACTGTCTCACTAGCTCAAGTGTCTGTCTGACTCCACCTGTCTGTCTGTCTGTCTGACTGACTGTCTGTTGTGTTTTGTAGAAGCAGTCATCAGTGAGCCAACGTCTCCAGTAAGTTCAGTTTCTTGGCTAACTATGTGTACTTGTGCAAGGAATAATACTATGGTTTGTCACTGTAATATGCCATGAACAGTGAGCACTATAAAATATACAGTGTATAGTGAACAGTGTATAGTGAACAGTATACAGTGAACAGTGTATAGTGAACAGTAGTGGACAGTGAACAGTGTACAGTGAACAGTATACAGTGAACAGAAAACAGTGAACAGTGAACAGTATACATTGACCAGAATATAGTGAACAGTATATATTGAACAGTATATAGTGGACAGGATATAGTAAACAGTGTATCATGAACAGTACAAAGTGAACAGTGTACAGTTAACATGGTACAGTGTACAGTGAACGATGAACAGTATGCAGTGAACAGTGAACAGTATACAGTGAACATCGTACAGTAAACAGTGTATAGTGAACATCATACAGTATACAGTGAACAGTGTACAGTGAACAGTGAACAGTATACATTGAACAGTGTACATTGAACAGTATACAGTGAACATTGTACAGTGAACAGTGTACAGTGAACAGTGTATAGTGAACATCGTACAGTGAACAGTGTATAGTGAACAGTGTACATTGAACAGTGTACATTGAACAGTATACAGTGTACACTCTACAGTGAACATCCACAGTGAACAGTGAACAGTGTACAGTGAACAGTGAACAGTCACAGTGAACAGTGAACAGTGAACAGTGAACAGTGTACAGTGTACAGTGAACAGTGTACAGTGAACAGTGAACTATAAATTAACTGTGTGGTTCCTGTGTGGTCAGCTGGAAGTGGTGGTGCAGCAGAACAAACTGGACCTGGTCATGAATCCAGTCTTTCTGAAATTAATTCAGATAAAATGGAAACTGTACGGCAGGTAAACTACACTCCTAATTGATTTATTGATTGATTTATAATTACATCATTCAACTCAAACTGTCTGTCTGCCAGGCTGGGGGCGTGGATTCTCCTCATCCTCAACTTCCTGTTCAATGTCTCCTGGACGACCGTAGCCATCTCTGTGTCCGTCCACCGAGACTCACCTGATCGCTATGTTCTTCCCCAGGTCAGTCTGTCAGTCTGTCTGTCCGTTTATCGACCTGTCTGTCTGTCTATTCCTGTCTGTTTCTCAACGTGTCTATCTGTCTATCTCTACTTGCCTGTCTACCTGCCTGTCTGTCTGTCTACCTGCCTTTCTCTGTTTGACTGTCTGTCTGCTTCTCTCTGTCTGTCTGTCTGTCTTTATGTTTTTTTCTCTACCTGTCTCTCCACCGGTCTAACCACCTGTCTCTCTCTGTCTCCAGCTGTCTGTTTCTCAACCTGTCTGTCTCTCTGTCTCTACCTGTCTGTCTTTCTGTCTCTCTACCTGTCTCTCTCTGTCTCCACCTGTCTGTCTCTACCTGTCTGTTTCTTAATGTGTCTTTCTGTCTTTCTGTCTGTCTGTTCCTGTCTGTGTCTCTACCTGTCTCTCTGTCTGTACCTGTCTCAGGACTGGTGGCGTGTCCTCCTTGTGGTCCTGGCGCTCCTGTTGACTGTGGAGGAGGTGCTGAGGGAGCTTCAGGACATCCTGCGTTCCAGGAGGAAACTCCGCCTCTGGCGGCGGTGGGCGGAGCGTCGTCTCCATGACGACCTGCACTGCTCACATCCCATGTGGCCTCAGGTTAGCTGCAGCCAGCTACTGTTAGCTTAGCCTAGCATAAAGCCTGGAAATAGCTAGCTTAGCCAAAGCCAACGCTCAACGTGTGTGTGTGTCTGTGTGTTTGTCTGTGTGTGTCTGTGTGTGTGTGTGTGTGTGTGTGTGTGTGTGTGTGTGTCTCTGTGTGTGTCTGTGTGTGTGTGTCTGTGTGTCTGTGTGTGTGTGTGTGTGTAGGACAGAGTGTATCTGTTGGATCAGATCAAACCGATCAGCAGGATGAGGGGAAGCTACAGCCGAGACTTCTGGTACAAGATAATAATAAGATTCATTGAATATTATTTAATATTAATTGAATCAAACTGTAACTGAACTAATTAAGTCATTGAACGTGTGTGTGCGTGCCGCCAGGAACGTGTTTGATTGGCTCGTATACTCTCTGCTGACGGCATCGTTCGGTGTCCACATGGCCGACGTGTTCCGTCCGTCTGTCAGTCTTCACACCGCCAGTCTGCGTCTGTTCTCCGTCACCATCATCTTCCTCTGGCTGCGACTGATGAAGCACGTCAGAGCCTTCAGGTGGTTACCATGGTAACAAACATGTTGGGATAGATCCTCTGTATGGCAGTGAGGTTTCACTCTGTGTGCATGCAGGTCAATGGGTCCGTTCATCGTCATGTTGGGGAACATTGTCGGGGACGTGATGTGTTTCCTGTTCCTGTACTGTGAGATCTTCGTTCCGTACGCCTGTAGCTTCTGGATCATGTTCGGAGGTCGGTTGGGGGACTTCCTGTTTCCTGTCCTGGTTTCGTCATGTTGAAACATTTTTTTTTTTAAGGTATTTTTTGGCCTTTGACCGCTGCAGCAACTCCATGTATGGGTCGCCAGCTCTACCGACTGAGCTAACCAGACGCCCATGTTGAAACTTCTGTTTACAGTATTATTTATGCTACGTTACATTAACCGTTAAACCCCTATTTCCATCTTAATGCTAAGCTAAGCTAGCTGCTTACCCCTGTTTCCAGTCTCTATGCTAAGCTACGTTTACTGTTCTCCTTGTTTCCAGTCTTTATACTAAGTTACGTTAGCTGTTCCTGTTAATGTCCAGCTGTCTCTGATGATGACATTGTTACAGGGTCGTCGTCAGTTCCCAGCATGCAGTCTGTCTCTGGGCTGCTGTTCAGTCTGTACAGGATCACTTTGGTGGACGAGTACGAGTACGCTGCCATGGCGGCGGAGGACGCTGTTATGGCTCCTCTGCTGTGTGGGACATTTCTGGCAGCGTCGTCCATCCTGTGTGTCAACCTGCTGATCGCCCTGCTCACTGACACCTTCCAAAGGCAAGAACTTTCTTACGTTAGAATGAGGCTAAGTTAGCAGGAGGTCAAGTTAGCATGAGGGTTAAGTTATATACTATATATATATATATATATATATATATTCTGTATAACAGACATTAGAGCATTAAACGACAGAGTCAAGTTTTGCAATGTTATGTTTCCGCGCTTTTTGCTTTAATTAGCCTCCTATGTTTTAATATTTTCCTCTTTATAGGGGCAATAGAATCTAATGTTGTTCTCAGTGAGCCTGCAGCACTATCAACATTTGGGATGTGATATATCCACCCCACTGACAGGAGCCCTGATAACCAGATAATTCAATTCAATTCAATTCAATTCAAATAATTCAATTCAATTTAA
>NW_023339751.1:54933-55985 GCF_004916995.1 Morone saxatilis | reverse complement strand
ATATAAACTGGTATATAAACTGGTATATAAACTGGTACATAAACTGGTCCTAACTTGAGGTCTCCAATGAGGCTCTGGACTCGTCCGAACTTGAAGGCCTGCTGGGCAGTGTAGCGGTCAAACTGAAAGCGTCCCTGCAGGTCTCTGTGACGAAGGTGATCCACAAACGTCCTGATGATGGTCGTCATCAGGTTCTCCTCCACCATCAGCATCCGGGCCTGAACACAAACAGATGACAAGATGACTTTAATCACAAAATCTAAGTGTGTGAACTGTAGTACAGTATTCAGACTGGTAGAACTTGATGGAGGACTGTGACAGAAGGAATGTTTCTTTATCTCAAGACATTGTTGACTGTGACTTACTAAATCACAAAGACATGACAATGTTTGATAACTGAATTAAAAAAGAAGTGGTGAAAGCTGTAGTGAGTCTTTATTTCTCGCCTCCAACACAAACGTTCAGACTGAACTCACCAGTGAAGGGACGGTGAATATTTGTACTGACAGGTCAGTGATGGAGAACTCACGGTGGTGGTCGTCTCTCACATAGTCGCTCTGCAAGCGCTCATAACTCTACCAGCAGGAGAGAGAGACAGGCAGAGAGAGAGAGACAGGTGTGTGGAGGTGCAGAGGAGGAGGAGGAGAATTACTCACCATGGTCGGGACAGTGAAGAGCTGAACAGACAGTGAGGTCACTGACACCACTCGCTCGTGGTCGTCCTCCATAAAATCTGTCTGGAGGCGTCTGTAGTTCTAGAGGGGGGACGACATTTCACCTCTGGGTCAGAGGTCGCTGGTGCCGGGCCGACACCCCCCGACCCCTGCCCAACCAAGTTTATTTTGACCTAATCCTACAATAAAGGATGTCTACCCAACACCCCTTCGCTGATTACCAATGTCTATCCAACCCCCCCCCCTCGCTGGTTACCAATGTCTATCCATCACCCCATCGCTGGTTACCAATGTCTACCCAACACCACCTTGCTGGTTACCAATGTCTATCCAACCCCCCCCTCGCTGGTTACCAATGTCTACCCAACACACCATCGC
>NW_023339751.1:52912-54875 GCF_004916995.1 Morone saxatilis | reverse complement strand
CTGGTTACAAATGTCTACCCAACAACTCCTCACTGGTTACCAATGTCTACCCAACAACTCCTCACTGGTTACCAATGTCTACCCAACACCTCCTCACTGGTTACAAATGTCTATCCAACACCCCATCACTGGTTACAAATATCTATCCAACATCTCATCACTGGTTACTAATGTCTACCCAACACCTCATCACTGGTTACAAACGTCTATCCAACACCCCATCACTGGTTACAAATATCTATCTAACACCTCACTGGTTACAAATGTCTACCCAACACCTCATCACTGGTTACCAATGTCTACCCAACACGTCCTTCCTTGGTACAAATGTCTATCGACTTTCTATAATTTACACACACTCTTACAGTAATGTCTGAAGTCGTCTCATGACCCCTCAGATATATCTTGTGACCCCCAGGATGAGAAACAACCGTCTAAAGTAGAATGCACGATTATTATCGCAATAATGGGAAATTTATATTATGTATTAAATTATTCCAATAAATAAATTACAGCTAATTAATTATGTTTAATTCTTATGACAGTGTCTCAAACTTTGTTTTATGAATGCCAAAGTATGTTGATGAAGTTGTTTATGAAACAAATTAACATTTGAAGAGTCAGATTGTTTGTTGTTAACAAGAGCTGTTAGCTCAGAGCTGTGGAATATTAATCTCATCCTTTATTACCCTCAGGTGAGCATAAACTACAGTTTATCAACTTCTTTTTAAAATACAAAAATGTGACATTATCAGTTGTTGGTATCAAGTCATGAGAAGCAGGTAATTATTGGTTATTGTATCAGTATCAGGTCAAGAGAAGCAGCAACCAATAATTGGTTATTGTACTGAATGAAAACAATCGGTGCAACTCTAAAGTAAAGGCACAGAGATACAGATGAACAGAAAGATTTTCTCAGGTTCAGTATTTGAACTTAAGAATTTATCGTGCAGATGCTGCTCTGCTGGTGACCTGATGATGTCACATCCTGCTGCCCTCAAGGACCGGAGGCCAATCTGGGCCATCCCGGGATAACAAACACACATTACAGTTAAAGAGGTAAGAATAGACCTTTTCCAGCATGCTTTTTGACAGAAATAGTAAACACAGGAGCTACCCCTGAGACTAATGATCTCTACACTCATACAATTATATTAATATTAATGCTGTATGGTTGAGCTCAGTCTTTATACACTCATGAAACCGCAGGACTGATGGAAAGCAGCAGGCTGTGGTGGACTGTGGGATACTCTGAGCTGATTATAGTACAGGTGTATTGATCAGGTGTGTTGATCGGGTGTCTTACCTTTGCGAACTGGATGGCAAAGATCTTCTTGTATTTGAGGTCCATCAGGAGGCTGTTCATCAGCAGCTGGTGGTAGATGTTCCTCGCTCCTACAGACAGAGAGACACAGACAGCATCACTGAATTAGTTTACTGTTTATGTTCAGCAGGAAGCATATACATCTATCAGCCATAACATTATGAGCACTGCCAGTGGATAACACTGATTATCTGGTTATCAGGGCTCCTGTCAGTGGGGGGTATATATCAGGCAGCAAGTGAACATTTGGTCCTCAGAGTTGATGACGACTAGGTCAAAACATCTCCAAACCTGCAGCTCTTGTGGGGTGTCTGTCTGCAGAGGTCAGTACCTATTAAAAGTGGTCCAAGGAAGTAACAGAACCAGAGACAGGAGGGAGGGCTGAGGCTCATTGATGCACATGGGGAGTGAAGGCTGGCCCGTGTGGTCCGATTCAACAGACGAGCTACTGTAGCTCAAACTACTGAAACAGTTAATGCTGGTTTTTATAGAAAGGGGTCAGAACACACAGTGCAGAGCCATACTGACCCCTGTCCACTGTCCACCTACAATGTGAGCATCAGAACTGGACCATGGAGCAATGGAAGAAGGTAGCTCGGTTTGATGAATCACATTTTCTTTTACATCTTGTGGATGGTG
>NW_023339751.1:49823-52812 GCF_004916995.1 Morone saxatilis | reverse complement strand
ATAGATATATATATAGATATATATAGATATATATAGATATATCTATATATATCTATATATATATCTATATATATAGATATAGATAGATAGATAGATAGATAGATATAGATATAGATAGATAGAAGCTGAGGTGTGTCGTTACCTTTCCACATCTTGGAGTCGTTGAGCATCAGCTGGTCCACCAGCGAGGAGTTTTCTCCCTCAGGTCCTCTCTGCAGACCCACCTGACACAGGATCCTTCTCAGACCATCTGAAACACAGCACAGAGAGAGAGGGCGTTCAGCCCCACTGCAGAGGAACCAGTCCCTCGCTCTTCACTGACTTCAAATTGCATCATTGATCCTCCTATCTAAAAGCTGCTGTTGTTTTTCACTAGCTTGTTAGAAGTTCTGCCCTACGGTGGGAGTTGGTTTCCAGAGTACGACTCTATGTAAACACTCACTAACAGAGGGTATATGGGTAATGAAGTCCAGACGTACCAGAGTACTGAATGATCTGCCCCAACCAGCTGAGAGCCTTCAGAGCGAAACACTGATGAGCAACAACAGACGAGTGCATCACCTCCACCCTGAGAGGCTTCGACTGACGACTGGTGTTTCTCTGACCACAGGAGAGAGAGAGGGAGACAGAGGGAGAGACACAGGGGTAGAGAGTTTTAAATCAAGTTTATTTGACCCCTCGACTATCCACAAACAACCAGATAATAATAGCAAACGGAGGCTGAATCCACGCTTTGCTGCCCTAACATACTATTAATGATATAATAATAATAATACGGTTAACCACTAGCGTTGCGGGGTAGCCAGGGTCAGATAACATTATTTAGCGTGGCTGGGTTGCAGCTGGCTGTATGCTAAATATGTTAGCAGTCAGGTCAATATGAAGGGAAGACACTCACCACTATAACAGACTTGGCCTGTTCACAGAACTGGAAATCTCCGTATCGCACTGACTTCCTGCCCTGCACACACACACAAACACACACACAGTATATAATGAGAGTACTACAGTATATAATGAGAGTACTGCAATATAATGAAGTACTGACGTCTCTGTCCACGGTGGTGGCGAAGCTGACAGCCTCTTTCTGACTGCAGTTGACCGCTTTCTGCAGCGTGTAGATAACCTGTTCATACGTGTGGACTTCATCATTGAACAACATGCAGTAGTAGGTGTCTCCTCTCGCCCTGAATACACAGAGTACACAGTATCAGTACATGCAGTACCACAGAATACAGAGTATCAGTACACGCAGTACTGGGACCCTGCTGCAGCATGATCTGGTCTGTGTGTACGTACGGGGGCTCCAGTCCTGCAGGTAGCTGGTCCTCCTGCTCCCAGGTCAGCATGTCCACAGCGTACCTCAGGATGATGGAGAAGATGCTGTAACTACGGGCAACCATATCAGCTGGAAGCTGAGCTACAGGATCCTGGAGGGACAAACAGTGCTTTAATAAATGTTAATTAATGTACAATACTGCAGAGTGATCATTAGTTCCCAACCTGGGGATCGACACAGTTTTATGGGGATTGTGAGGTGTAGGAGTTAAACATATAGACAGTAGGCCTACATCTCAGCATTTTGTTTATTTATGTAAATTAAACTAAAGTAAATTAATATTTATTAAAGTGTATATTATAAATGAAGCTGTGATCACAGTGTACACTGCCAGAGCTTCAGTCTCTGATCAACAGCCTCGTCCTGCATTAGAAACCAACCAAAGAGCTGAGCAAAGAACAATGAGAAGAAAACAGTGAATCTGCCAGAAAGAAGAATGATCAATGTAAAATATACTGAACATACAGCCAGTTTACTGACTGATAGAACAGGCTGGAACCAGTGCTCTATATGAAAAAAGACTAACTAACTTAACTTCTGTTTGACACTTTACAAATACAACTGAACTGTATATGTAACACTGCAGACAGAGAGACAGACAGACAGACAGACAGACAAACCCTGTCAGAATCTCCTTATTTCCTTCCCTACCTCATCCTTTACCCTCTTTATTTCATTAAGTCTTTCTTTACTGAGTTTCCTCCCTCCTTACCTCCTCCTTTCCTTCCTTCTATAAGTCCTCCTTTCTTTCTTTCTTTCTTTCTTTCTTTCTTTCTTTCTTTCTTTCTTTCTTTGTTTCTTTGTTTGTTTCTTTCTTTCTTTCCCTACCTCATCCTTTTCCTCTTCATTTCCTTATGTCCTTTAGTTTCCTGCTTCCTCATTTTCTTCTTTACCTTCTACTTAGTCCTCCTTTCTTTCTTTCCTCCCCTACCTCATCCTTTTCTCTCTTTATGTCCTCACTTAGTTTCATCCCTCTTTACCACCTCCTTACCTTTCCTTCTCTCCTTTCTTTCCTTTCCAACCTCAGAATTTTCCCTCTCAATTTCCTCCTTTACTTAGCTTCCTTATTTTCCTTCCTAACTTTCTTCTTTGCTTCCCTATCTCATTTTTTCCCTCTTTATGTCCTTTTTTAGTTTCCTCCTTCCTCCCCTCCTCTTTCTCTCCACTCACAGACTGATGCCTCCATTCTTCTTCTTAGCATTAGTATTAATGATGATGATGAGGAGGAGGAGGAGGATGAAGCTCACCTGACAGAACCCTCCGGGCCACTGCAGCGTGAACAGGATGCATTTCCAGGAGCAGAAAGGCTTCTTGTCGGAGCCATGTCGGCCATTTTTGTAGTCCTCCCAGTGTGCTTCCTGTGTGGTGGCGCAGTCAGGAAGCTGCAGCAGGAACAGAACCGCAGGACTCAGACTGAACAGCGGGGGCAGCACCGAGCGCCACATCTCCTAATGATCGGAACTGATCGAACACCAAACAGAGATCAATCAATCAATACAGCACCAACCAGACACAGACTGCTTAAAGGGGAACTTGGCAACTCTAGCCATTTCTTCGCTGGTTTTCACTTTTGTTATCGCATGTTTTCTCAACGAGCTCCCCCTACAGCTCTGGGACGTGTATTTCACAAACACTTCGTAAAAAAAACTC
>NW_023339751.1:40681-49723 GCF_004916995.1 Morone saxatilis | reverse complement strand
TTAGTACTGTACTATATTACTGTACTTTTATTACTGTACTATTATTACTGTACTACATTACTGTAATATATAACTGTACTACTACTATAGTCCATAGTGTGTGTGTGTGTGTGTGTGTGTGTTTCAGGTGTATCAGAGGGGGCGGAGCCTGTTGTTCCTGAAGGATTCAGAGTTGATTTCACTCCACAGTGAGTCAGTTGGCCATTGTGATATCAGTCATATATTTTAATGATCATGTTAATTCATGTTAATTAATATTGATAATTATGTTAATTGTGCAGACATATTGAATGTGTCCATACTACTGAGTTTCCCATCAGCCTCAGCTGCACTCTGCTAATTAGCCTGCTAAACATGAGCTTGTTAGCATTTAGCTCCAGAGAGCAGTCTGGTCTAGATCCACCTGTAGTCCCTGAATGTGGACCAGACCAGAAGGCTCCTGATCCTTGTGAACCAGTATACACCTGTGAGAACTCACCTGGATGATGTCACTGTGTCCCTCAGGAACCCGTTCTCAAGCAGCATTAGCGAGATGATCACCACCTTCAGTATGTCCACCTACAAGGTGGGACTGAAGCTGAACCCCAACGAGCAGGACCCCAGAGTCCAAGTCCTGATCTGGTCCACCTGCGCCTACACCATCCAGAGTATAGGTACACACACACACACACCTCAGAGGTCACAAACAGAGACCTGAGAGGTCAAAGGTTGTGCTGACAGTGTGTTTGTTTGCAGAGCGCCTCCTGATGGACGAGGAGAAGCCGTTGTTTGGAAGTTTACCTTGCCGACAGGTAACTCACTACAGGTTACAACAGAGACCCTCTGATTGGCCGATTGGGGCAGGGAGCAGGATGACATCACTGTTCATTATTTTTTAATAAGCTGATAGTTTGTGATTGAACTGACTGTGTGTGTTACAGGACGACTGTCTGAGCTCTCTGACCAGGTTCAGTTCATCCTGTTGGACTGCAGCTCCACCAGCCACAGCACACACACACTGCATCAGACTGCTGTCAGGTACACACTGTATATACACACACACACTATATACACACTATATATACACACATTATATACACACACAGTGACTAACAATTAGTTGTAATGTATGTGTGTGTGTGTGTGTGTTGTAGCTCTGGTTCCAGACTCACAGGTTGAAAACACTCCGTGTATCCTTGACATCGACATGTTTCACCTGCTGGTGAGTTTCATCACTGCACATTTACATCCAGTTTACTGTCAGTGTGAATCCAGTGTGAATCCAGTTTACTGTGAATCCAGTGTGAATCCAGTTTACTGTCAGTGTGAATCCAGTTCACTATCAGTGTGAATCCAGTTTACTGTTAGTGGGAATCCAGTGGGAATCCAGTGTGAATCCAGTTCACTGTCAGTGGGAATCCAGTTCACTATCAATGTGTATCCAGTGTGAATCCAGTTTACTGTCAGTGGGAATCCAGTACACTATCAATGTGAATCCAGTGTGAATCCAGTTTACTGTCAGTGTGAGTTCAGTGGGAATCCAGTTCACTGTCAGTGTGAATCCAGTGTGAATCCTTTTACCTCTCTGCAGGTGTACAGTGTGTTGTCCTACAGCTCAGTTCACAGTCTGGACCAATCAAGACAGAGAGTTATAGACTCTGCTCACCTCCACCTCCTTCACCTGGTCACTGTGGCTCACCTGGTCCAGATCTTACTCACCTCCACCACAGGTAACACACACACACAACACACACCACACACACACACACACACACACAGAGACACACACACGTGTTTGTGTCTCTGCCAGTCTTTCCCTTCCTGTTTGTGTCTCTGCCTGTCTGTGTCTCTGTCTATGTATCTACCTGTCTATGTCTCTACCTGTCTCCCTGTAGAGGAGGTGTGTATGGATGAGGACACTGTGGGATCAGAGGAGGAGGAGTGCACCTGTCAGCTCTACAACACGCTGAGGAACTACCTGGGCAGGTAAGTTGGTCCCATTTAATGATAATTGATGGTTATTGATGATTATTGATGATTAGTGATGGTTAGTGATGGTTAGTGATGGTTATTGATTGTTAGTATGATTACTGATGGTTATTGATGATTATCAGAATCAGAATTAGGTTTTTACACCTACAAGGAATNNGAGGAATGTGTCCTGGTGCATTGGTGCATAAAATATACAAATATACAAATTATTGATGATTATTGATGGTTAGTGAAGGTTAGTGATGGTTATTTAAATAGATGAGTAAATAATTAAACAACTATTATAAAAGTTACATTAATTCAATTAAAAAATAAATGAATTTCTGTAATGGTCAAGAATACAATATATTGTGTATTTATTAATGTCTATTGTTTAGAAATAAATAAACAAGTACTAATGAACAATAAATAAATATAAAAAGAATTGAGATTGATTTATGTGTATGTGCGTGTCAGTGTACTACCCGAGGTGTCCTCTGGGTGGCAGCTGTGTCAATGTGTTAAAGCTGGCGTCCTGCCCTTCCTGCGAGCTGCTGCCCTCTTCTTCCACTACCTGAACTCTACAGCGCCACCTGCTGACCTGCTGGGTAACTACACACAGTAACACAATAACAGCCCCACAATGACTCACAGTCAGCCACTGGGAGCTGAAATATTTCCACTTCCGGTTTAAACGTCCATTTTGTATTTTAAAATGTCAGAAATGGATCCAGCGTCCTCAATAACCCCAAAACCTCCTGTATTGTCAGGGTTAGGGTTAGGGTCCATATAGATAATTATTAATGCTAATGATGCTAATTGTCCAACATATGCAGGTTAGTATCAGTCAGTGTGTCACTGTGTGTGTAGTTGCAGGTCCTGGTCAGTGGGAGGCGCTGTGCAGCTACCTCAGCCTGCCCTCCAACCTGCTGCAGCTCCACCAGAGCCAACACACACTGCTGGAGCCTCTCATACACAGGTAACACACACACACACACACACACACACACACACACACACAACACACACACACGTAACAGTAACATCCCTGGATTCATACAATCCGTCAACCACTGCTGTGTGTGTGTGTGTGCTGTGTGTGTGTGTGTTGTGTGTTACCGGTTGGTTCTGTCATCGCAGGTGTGCCGTCAGAACGGATGCAGGGGGCGGAGTCCATCGTCGTTCCCCAGCAGTCAGAACAATTGATCGATCTCCAGCAGATTACAGCGTCCTGCTCAATCAGGCCTCCAGCTTTAGTCATGCCACAATAGACATACAACTCGTATCCATAACCAGTGTACACAATGTAACCACACAACTGTGTCTCACTTCCACTGACTGTGTCAAAACGACTGTCTCACTCACTGACTGTCTCACTGACTGTCTCACTGACTGTACCTGTGCAGGTGTCCTCGGTCAGGAGGGGATAAGTCTCGTGCTCCCACTCTGTGTCTGGTATGTGGCTCCATGCTTTGCTCTCAGAGTTACTGCTGTCAGACGGAGGTGGATGGAGAGGACGTAGGAGCCTGCACCGCCCACACCTTCACCTGTGGGGCCGGCCTCGGCCTCTTCCTAAGGTAACGCACCTTTTCTCTCACTGCGGCTCCTTCTGTTTACCTGTTCAACGGCCACCTGTAAACCCACCAAACACTCACAGTGTCAGTAGTTAGCACGTTGCCTTCTGTATCCTCATCTTCAGTCCCAATGTTAGCATGCTAACAAGCTAATTACATGCTAATGTATGCTGTGTGTGTGTGTGTGTGTGTGTGTGTGTGTGCAGGGTGAGAGAGAGTCAGGTGTTGTTTGTTGCAGGTAAGACAAAGGGCTGTTTCCATCCTCCTCCATACCTGGACGACTACGGAGAGACTGACCAGGGCCTCAAGTGGGTATCTGTCTGTCTCTCTCTGTCTCTCTGTCTCTCTGTCTGTCTCTGCCTCGCTGTCTCTCTTTACCTGTGTGTTTACCTGTGTGTTTACCTGTGTTTACCTGTCTCTCTCTCTCTTTACCTGTGTGTTCACCTGTGTGTGTCTGCAGGCGGGGGAACCCCCTCCACCTGTGTGCCGAGCGTTACAGGAAGATCGAGCGTCTGTGGCGTGACCACGGTATCGCTGAGGTCATCGGCCACGCTCAGGAGGCCAATCAGACGTTGGTCGCCATCGACTGGCAGCACCTGTGATGTTTGGCTCCGACCACACTCAGAAACATGGCTGCTGATTGGCTCTTTGCCTCGCCCCCTTTCAATAACGAGTCCATCCTCTCAACCAATCAGCTTCCTGCAGCGCCGCGCTGAGCTCAGATCAGCTTTCAGGGATTTTTCAGGACCTGGAGGCTCCTGACCAATCAGAGAGAGGCAATAACTCCATCCTCTCTGTTCTCGCTCTCGCAGACGGGAAGTTGTAAACGTTTCTTTTTAGAGTTTTTTAATTACATTTTCTTCAGATTGAAAATTTAGTTTTGGGAGATTTTCTGACTTTTTTTTGTTTGTGAATCTTAAAGTCCAAAGTGAAGCCCCGCCCACCTGCCGCTGTCACTCAGGTTGATTGACAGCTAACCTCCAACTGTTTTACATCTGTGAATTATTATTATTATTTTTTTTTTTTTGCTTTCATTCAAAAACCATCACATTAAAACCTCTGTTTCCTCTCGGCATCATGGGAAAAAAGAGCCGCCGCCCACGTTTCTGATTCAGACAGTTCAGTGACAGTTTGTGATGAACTCACAGGGTGCATTTCACTAACAAGCAGCCAATCACAGAGCTTCATTGAAGCAAAAAATGAGATCAGTTCACTGAGGCTCATGGGTAATGTAGTCCTGTGATTATTAAAGAAACATTTAAAATAAAGAGGTTTGATTTGAATTGATTATTGATAATTATTACATGCGGATTGCTTTTATTGTGAAATTCCTTCTTAATGTTCGCTTTGTTTTGAGGCGTTTCCATGGCAACAGATTCCCAGTTTAGATGTGTCTCCTGCAAAAAGGAACGATCAATGAAAACAGGAATATTAGTAATATGAATATGAGTCGTGTTTTATTCATTGACAACATATCAAACACGTCTCGGATATTGATAAAGAATGGAAGGCTGATATCATATCAGATTTTTTAGTTCAGTTTTGTTGTTTTAACGTGTGTGAAGTCACTTCCTGTTTAGTTTTTTATGGCTTTGAGTTTGTGACGAACAGAAATCTCCTTTATTTATTTATTTATTAGTTTATTTCACAGCATGTCGCCTCCTTGCGCTGCTTCATTCTCTCTGCTGTTAATATGTGAATTCTTGTATAAATGAGTAAATGTACAATATTGTATAAGAAAAACCATTAAAAACTTTAAAAGGACTTATCACCTGGATTTATGATCAGTTTGTTTGAGTTTATTGTCATTGTTCTATAAGCTGTCTGCTGCTTTCTGATGGACGATGCTGTTGATCAGAGACTGAAGCTCTGTCACTGTACACTGCGATCAATAATGATAATATACACTGATTAATAATAATAATATTACCAACGATCATAATTAATACATGATCAATGAATGATAATATAAGCGCTGTGATCAATAATAATAATAATATACACTGTGATCAATAATAATAATGTACACTGTGATCAATAATAATAATAATATACACTGATCAATAATAATAATATACACTGTGATCAATAATGATGATAATATACACTGTGATCAATACTAATATACACTGTGATCAATACTAATAATATACACTGATCAATAATACTAATAATATACACTGATCAATAATAATGTGGTGGGGGTCCCGACCCTCTGGTGACACATTCTGTGTGTGATTGGTTGTCCGGTTGCTATGGTAACAGCGTACCTGCAGCTGACAGGTGAGCTGTGACCGGAGGAAGCTGCTGCTGCTTAACATCAAACCAATTATCAGTGAGCGGATTAAAGCTGATCTGCTGCTAACGAGATCACAGCTGAGCTTCTGGAGGACGACTCGCTGCTCGCTCACATTCACACCTTTTCTTCCGCAGCAGCCTGGAGTCGAACCCGTCGCCGGATTCTATGTGAATATTTGGTTGTGATTTAATGGCGGACCCCTGTGCCCCCCCAGCACTATGGACTGTCCTGACCTGCAGCTTGGCATTATGGGTCTGAAACCGAGAGTTGAGTCTTTCTGGAAGGGATTAAAAGTCTGAAACTCCAACGGATTCTCGAACTGCTTCTTTTAGATTCCTGTTGTTCAGTGTTGATTTCAGTTGAGTGTTCCGGTTGCACCGACAGCTAAAAATGCCGTTCATGCCGGTGAAGTTCAACCTGCCGAAGCGGGTGAAGCTGGCTCAGGGTCTGTGGATGATCTACTGGCTCTCGGTCATCGTAGGGATCCTCATCTTCAGCCTCGGTATCTTCTTTAAGATTGAGCTGCGGAAGAGAAGTGAGATGATGGACAACAACGAGAGCCATTTAGTGCCCAACCTGCTGATCCTGGTGGGCTTGTTGGCCTGCGGGGTCAACGCCTTCGGGGGGAAGGTGTGCCACGACTCTCTGGACCCGATCAAGTTCGCCAAGTGGAAGCCGATGCTGAAGCCGTACCTGCTGCTGTGCTGCGGCTTCAACGCGCTGCTGCTGCTGACGGCGATGCTCTGCTTCCTCATGCAGTTCGCTGTGTACCTGACGCTGGCCGAGGGCCTGAAGAACAGCATCAAGTTTTACAAAGACACGGACACGCCGGGACGCTGCTTCATGAAGAGGACACTGGACATGACGCAGATCGAGTTCCGCTGCTGCGGTAACAACAACTTCAGGGACTGGTTTGAGGTGCAGTGGATCAGCAACCGCTACCTGGACATGAGCAACGACGCAGTCAAAGAGTGAGTACCCAGCAGAGACCAGTCTGTCCCTGCAGAAACCAGTCTGTCCCGGCAGAGACCAGTCTGTCCCTCCAGAGTCCAGTCTGTCCCTGCAGAGTCCAGTCTGTCCCTGCCTGTTGTGATGTTTTTAGGCTTTTTTTGAAAATTGCAAAAATTGTTGTGATTGTTTTTTGTAATTCATAAAAAATTGAAGGTGACTTGTTTCAGTGAATAAAACTGCAGGGTTTGGAAGGTCAAAGTTTTTATCTTCACAACTACAGACAAGCGAGTGTGGGGAAATATTCTTCAATTGGTCAGATTTGTGGAAATGTGATTGGTTGGCTGAATATCTGTGTCACAGTAAACTGAACCAAGCTGGACTAAAGTCTGAGGAACTGAATACAGAACAAATAAAACAATAAAAACAATCATCGGTTGCAGATAAATATCCCCCTGTAGGTTGCTGCTGCCGTCACACAGCTCCAACAACCGATTGATACAAACACTTTATGTTCCTGCTGTCAGAAGGAAACTGTTGACCAACACTTTTTATTTCTCACTTTCCAGGAAAGTTAGGTTGACTCGTTATTCATTTCACTGAATCGTGGCTCGTTTTTGTCTCTCGAGGTCACCGAGAGCACAAACCGGGATCATCTCTAAGCTTCCTAATGAGAAAAGCCTGATTCCAACCTTCCAACCGTAGCTCATCATCAGTGTTTTTCAGCTGAATCACACTTTAACTTCAGAGCTCAGAGGCCCACAGAGAGAGTTTTATGAAAGGGGGTCAGTGGAGGATAAATGAGGGAATTAAGGAGGTAAAAGTTCCCGTGCAGGAGGTCGATGTACCAGCTTCTGCTCCTTAAGTCTATAATCTGTCAGGATCTGATTTCCACCTTGCTGCGGCTTACACGCCCGCTAACATGACAAGGTTAAACCAAACCAGGAGACTAAGAGAGCGTTTGATTCTCTCACCAGAGAAAACTGATCAGTACTGTAAAAGACAGCAGAAGCCATCAGATGTGATCAATAATCATCAGCAGCTGGCCGTCAGTCTGAGGTTCTGAAGCGTAGTTGTAGATCCATGTTTGCGTGTTTCTATGTCGTGTTTCTGTGTTAATGCTCTTAAGAGATATTACTCTCTCTCTCTGAGATGATTATTTCCCATCATCCAATTTGAACATCCTGTCAGCCACAGGCCACACCCACTGTCAGTTCCCATCAATCACTCTCAGGTCCCACCCCCTCAGAGAAGACACCAGTGACATCACAAAGTGTCCAAATATCCTTTTGTTTAAAAAAGATCTTCAGATTAATTCAGTTTTATTTAACTCATATTTCTATAGGTCAGATCGTCAATAAATATCTCTGATGTCTCTCGCTCATTCCTTTAGCGCCACCATCAGGACAAACTGATAAAAACCAAATTACGTGTCTGATCCTGATAAAACTTCAATGATGAAGCTCAGAGTTATTGAGATGATATCTGCTCACAGTCTTCAGAGGAGTAATACCCTTTCCCCCACTGTTCAGACCTGAACTCTGCAGCCTGAAGGGGGCGCTAGCAGACTGTTGAAGCTCAGTTAGACCAGGAAGCGTCCTAGCAGCAAAGTTCTTGAAATATTTGGTGATGCAGTGAGTCACAGGTTACAGTTTGTGAGCCGCCGCTGGAATAAATGCACAACAAAATGGAGGCATCCAAAGTGATGATATGTTAGAATACGGACAGATTCTGTCCACATGCTGAAGATTACAGACTGGATCTCTTTATTTTGATATGATATGATATGATGGGCTGAGCCACAATAGCTTTCTATGCTAGTTAGCTCAGTAGCTAACAGGACATAAGTCTCTATAGTTTATTAATCTGTATGATGTCCTCCTGTCTCCTGTAAACTAGGTCTCTGGTGTGGAGCACTTTATACTCTGATGTTGGCAACATAGCTAATAAGATATGATAGCTTTCTCTTTGGCTCAGCTCTGTCAGATCGGTTGTAATTGGCCAACAGAGCGGATTCACTGGTCACAGAAAAGTGAATTATAGAGATCCAATGATTCAATTCAAAAGTCTTAATAAAGATAAACTTTTTATTTTTACAGATTACCAGCTGTCCTTCCCCCTTGTGTTAAACATAGCTGAAAATCACTGCTTCTCCCACACTATTGGGCAGACAAAGGACGTCCCAGAGGGGCTGCAAGCCAAGCTAATGCTAACGTTAGCTGCTAATGCTGCTGCTTACGTTAGCATTAGCTCGTTTCTCTGATAACTTAA
>NW_023339751.1:40431-40581 GCF_004916995.1 Morone saxatilis | reverse complement strand
ATACACCCGGGAATACCTGTGTATATACCTGTGCATACACCCGGGAATACCTGTGTATATACCTGTATATACCTGTGCATATACCTGTGCATATACCTGTGCATATACCTGTGCATATTCCTGTGCATATACTTGTGTATATTCCTGTGA
>NW_023339751.1:33947-40406 GCF_004916995.1 Morone saxatilis | reverse complement strand
ATTCACCAGGAATAATGATAACCACAAGCTATCATTCACAGGAATATATACACAAGTACTATTCAGCAGGAATATACCACAAGTATATTATCACCAAGCGAATCATTACACAAGGTAATATGCACCAGGAATATGCGCACACGCGCCATCATGCAAGGTATATCTGCACAGCGGTATCGATGCACAGGTATCATACAGGTAAATACCAGGAATATCCCGGGTGCTGAATTCATACAGGTATACTACACCAAGATTTCACCGGGTGATATGACCAGCAGGCTATCATCAACACAGGTATTCCGGGTGTATGCCACCAGGATATATAAACAACCACCAGGAATTCCACGGGTCAAAACAACCTATGCCAGGTAATACACACAGGTATTCGGGTCTGTACATAGACACCAGGTACTATACAACACAGGTATTCCCGGGGTCGTCAACTGCACAGGTATATCACACACCAGGTATTCCCGGGTATCATGCACAGGTAACTACAATACCACAAACGGTATTCCCGGGTGTATGCAAGCCAGGTATACCAGACACAGTATTCCCGGGATATCATGCAAAGGTATATACACACCAGGCTATTCTCACCGGAGTATGCATCGCCACAGGTAATCAATACACAGTATTCCCGGAGTATCCATGCACAGGTTATACATCACACAGGCTATTCCCGGGTCATATGCAGGTATACTACACCAGGTATATACAGCAGGTATCATACCACCAGGTATATGCAGCCAGGTATGTATTCAAATTCAATTACTTCTATTATGTACTACAGCGCCATTCAAAGACAGACAGTACATCTCCAGGCACAGCCTTTTCCAAATAGACGCAGGTCGCTAGACCAGCGAACTCCTTGATAACACATCATATTACATGAGACCAACAGTCAGCACCATAAGAGCCAACAGCACTTTGGCGACGGGACCAAGGAAAACACTGCCTTTTCACACGCGGCCACGAACTTCCGGACAGACGCCTTCCCGGCTACCTAGTGCGGTAGGTCACACTTCTCTCTGCGCACCTAGAGAATTAGCGCGCGCGCGCGCGCGCGCGCGCAGAGAGAGAGCGAGAGAGAGAGCACAGAGAGAGACACGAGAAGACGAGAGAAAACAGATGTAGAAGCCACCAACAGCACAGCAACCAACTACACTTAAAGTCACATGACTCCGATGACGATCATACGAAAAAGAGCGATGACCGACGGCGACCAGCAGAAATCGACGGGGGACAGGCGAGCGCGACAACAGAACCGCACAGCAAGAACAATAGTATACACACAACTCGACAAATCACCATAATCCAACGATAATATCAGTGATATAGCAATGGCAGTCTAGCAGGGACCATGGCAGGAGGCCTCCCCAGGATCCATGAGAACGCTGCAGATGATAAAGCAACAAGAAGCTCCGGGGAAGAAGTTTTTTATTTGAAAAAGTTAAGTGACATGGCATTAATGGGGACATGAATCGAGTGCAGAAAGCAGCAACACGGAAGAAGCAACACGGAGCTCAGTGCACCCATGGATCCCCGATAGTTGCTCGCTATAGCAGCATAAGACAACTTGTGTATATTCCTGTGAATACACTTGTGTATATTCCTGTGAATACCCATGTATATACCTGCATTGTCCAGAACCAGTTTGATAAAATGGAGACAGACAGTTTGATGTCAGTCACAATCTCTTTATAGGTTTTATCGAACACAGCAGAGCGACTACAAGCTCCAACCAACCCACAATAAACATCACAACTCTCCATATTACAAAGAAAGAAAACAGAAACATACAAATATTACAAGCTGTAACTGAAAACTGAATTTCTCTTAAATCACTTAAATCACTATACATCCGATCTGACTTTACTTCTGTAAGACTGAACACAGACCAGATCCACACACACGCTCTGATGCAGCTTCCTGTTTGTTACACCGAGTCAACACTAAATATTCATATTTGATGAAGATTAAATTGCTTATCAAAGTGTGTGTGTTGGTTTGGCTGCTAGAGTAAAAAAACTTTCCTGTTTCATTACCAACCAGAGTCGCTTAGACAGGAACCAGACGGCCAAGACGGGACACCCTGAACCAGGTCTACCAGGCTCAGCATGCTCTACCAATCCTGTGCTTGAGGTTACAGATGTTAGCATTAATGCTAGCTATCATTCCTTTGGCTGATGAATGTGAGCAGTTTATCAACAAACCTGCAAAAGCACAACATGTGAAAGTAAAGAATTTAATTCTGTCTGCTGGACAAAACCCCCAAAAGCCAGTGAAAAAGACGACTGAGAGACTATGTCCAAATAAAATTCAAGAAGCCATGTGAATCTTCCCCAATGCATATTACCCTGTATTTACCTGTATTTACCTGTATAGACCTTCATGTATTGGCCTCCTGGTGGTCAGGAGTGGTACTCAGCACTGAACACACCTTGTTTTAATTTTGGATGTTTTGGCCGTCTGTTTCCTTGTCAAAGGTCAGCCAGCGACGGTAAAGACCAGAGTCCGACCGATACTCGATGCATGGGACACAAACATCAAAATGTGGACGGAAAAACAGCTGATGTTTGTTTTTCAAATAAAAAAAAAACATTGTTTCTGCCCTCTGCTGGACAAACTGTGGAACTGCAACACGTTTTGATATCAGTGCTGATGTATCGGTCGGGCTCACTGCCAAGTCTTTCAGGCCTGCTGGTGTCTGACAGGAAGCGTTGACGTGGGGGGAATTTATTATTTGTATATAATTTAAATCCAGATGTTTTATTTACAGCAGCAGGTTTCTGTTCCTCCTGATTAAAAATAAACTCTGTTCAACATATTTACAGAATGTAAAATAATATCGACATTCACAGTAACTTTAATGACTTGTTCACTTTGAGTGTGAGTGTGAGTGTGTGAGTGTGTGAGTGTGTGTCTGTGTGACTGTGTGTCTGTGCGTGTGAGTGTGTGAGTGTTTGTGTGTGACTGTGTGAGTGTGTGTGTGTGTCTGAGAGTGTGTGTGTGTGAGTGGGTGTGAGTGAGAGTGTGTGTGTGTGACTGTGTGAGTGTGCATGGCGTATGTACAGAAGAAGAAGACCTCTCCTCTCTCGCTCCCTGTGTTTGGGGGAGAGGCAGGTGGAGATGGGGGGGGTGAGAGGGGGGAGACCTCAGTCCTTTGTGGTGGGCGGGGCTCTCAGGTGGCGGCCTCCTGTGCGTCCCCACCCTCCTCAACCTGGTTGGTCTTCCCCAGCGTCTTCAGCTTGGCGAACAGCTCGCCGAACGTCTCCTTCACGCCTTTCTCTAGCAGCCATCCTTCACTCTCACACTCTGGATTCTCCGGGTCCTCCATCGTTTCCAGAGCTGTGCTCAGGTACTTTAAACCCGCCATGTCCACCGACTGACACACGCACACACACACACACACACACAGGGTGACATCATTATTGTGTTGGAGCCAATTGAAACTATGAGGGCATGTGCACTCCAGGCCAGTAAGGGGTGACAACATTATTACACAATATAACACATATCTATATTCAGTTAGTGTGTTTAAATTGTTAAAGCTCCACAGATATAAAGATGGCCGACAACACTCTATCTCCCCCTGGTGGCTTACTGCAGTATAGACTCTTATTACTGAAATATTATTATTAGTAATGAGTTATTGCCCGACAGATGTAATATTACTGTACATACTCATGTTGAATAAGTACTTTATGATACTCCACATATTAAATGATGAAATATATGTTTACAGTCTGAAACTGCACCTGAGGAGACAACATCAGAGAAAAAAAGCCCCAGAGGTCTGAAAGAGGAGGTCTGATCTGATTGGTTCTGACTTATTGTTGATGTGGAGAAGGCTGCTGATTGGTCCACAGACTGCAGGAAGAAGAACACAGATCTGAGAGCAGCACAACAAACAGAGTGACTGAGTTCAGGATGCTGTTTTTAAATCTCTCGTCACACTTCAGGTCAAACTTGTTGTTTTGACCCACATAACGAATCGCTTTTCACTCTCAGGAACTGTCCCTCATGCTGATCTTCCCAGAATGCACCCTGTTGCTGTGGCAGATTAACCCCCCCCAGAATAGTTCCTGATCCTCAGTGAGCCTGACCACCGCTCGGCAGCTTAATGTGCCGCAACCTCCGCACCAGATCCACTGCCGAGTCCTGAGTCACAGAAATCAACTAAACCACGATGAACTGGTTCTGTCAAATGTCTGCGAAACCAGACTCCAGGTCAGATCTTCTCTCTGAAACCCCAAACAACACGTCAACATAATATCAGAAATGTATTTGAAGTTGCTGACTGGATTTTCCAAATTCCATGAAGTGGTCACTTTTTCCAAAATTTTAAAAACAGCCTTTTTCCATATGGAGTCTGGTGTGCAGTCTGAAGAGCGGATTCTGGTTGTGTTTGTCATGAAGCAGCAGCTCCTTCAGCACTAATGCTAATCACTCACTAATCAATTATGCTGTTAACCTGGTGCATTTAAGGTCACTTCGGTTAATTTACTGCAGGTGTGCTGCGATTATCTTTAAATCAGAAGATTAAGAACAGAACTTATCCTGTGTTCACCTCCAGGAGAAAGTCCTTACAGATTAGAGGCACATTTAGCTCCGAGCTCATTTTCTGTCACAATAAACACCTTTTAAACCAAACACTGCTGTTCTGCCCTGAAAGCCCTGCCCCCCTCCCCTCCTGTCCAATCACATTCTTTTACTACAGCTCTGCAGGTTGCACACTGTTGTACATTAATGTGATGTCCCTTTTTGAGACGATAAAAGAATCAAATTCAACCAAATCAAACTTTGATTTTTTTTACAGACATTCAACCAACCTTTTGAATTTAAAGAAACAGTTCAACATTTAATTAAATCCACTTTTTACCTCCCTGTCTGACAGTTAAAATTTAAGTACAGACGGCCACCCACCTAGAGTCGGGGCCTGTCTGAGGTTTTTTTCCTCTTAAAAGGACGTTTTTCCTTGCCGCCGTCACCAAGGTCTTGCTCATGGTGGGAACTGTTACTATGAATAATATTATAAGGAGTACAGTCTGGAGCTGGTCTATTTGAAAGTGAGATAAGTTTTGTTACCAATTGGCACTATACAAATAAAATTGAATTGAATTGAATATAAAGCTATAGCCATCACCTGGTTAGCTTAGCTTAGCATAAAGATTGGAAACAAAGGGAAACAGCTAACCTGGCTGTGTCCACCTACCAGCAGCTCTAAAGCTCACTGATGGATACGTTACATCTCAGCTCTGTTTAACCTGAACAAAAGTGTGAAAATAAGGGATTATATGCAGGACTGTTTTTGAGCAGTTGCCAGGCAACCAGTGGAGACTCCAGGAAGTTCCTGGTCCCAGCCAGGAAATAGTTGGGTATACAACTTTCTGTCAAACTACTGATGTTTTTGTACAGATGAAACAAACCAGATGTAACATGTTTATCAGTTTCCTTCAGTCAGAGCCAGGCTAGCTGTTTTCAGCCATTATGCTAAGCTTAGCTAATGAGTTGTATTTATCTGAAAATTTAAATGTTGGAAAGTGGATGCTTATTGGCTGAGGACGGTGGTGGGCGGAGCCTTACCTCCAGGATTATGGTGGCAATGACAAGCACTCCGATGCTGTTCATCATGCCGCTGAAGTAGGAGAAGAGGGCCTCGCGGCAGCCCCGGGTCCAGATGTTGAGCTCCTCAATGCGGTGGTCGTAGTCATAGTGGGCGGTGTTATTGGTCAGGTGATGCTGGATGCAGGGCCGAGGGGACCCGGGGTTACAGCAACTGAATGGGACGCTGTCCATCAGGTACTTTCCCTCCACATTACTGAGGACCCGACTGCAGGACGGAGATAGAGTTCATGTTTACTGGAGGTCAGAGGTCAGAGGTCACTGCAGAGGCTCAGTGTCAGAGCCAGAGTTTGAAGTGACTTTCTCAAAAAAATTTGTGGTGGTTTGATCGACTTTCCAACAATAAATATAAACTCAATTCTGTTTCCATAAACTTCATTTTGGTGACCACTTTGATATCTTCAGCACCACCATCAGGACAGAACATTAGATTTATTTAAACAAATCTTTGGCTCCAAACTTTAAAGTCTTTAAATGTTTGTTTGGTTCTGGTTAGGGTTAGGGTTTGATACAGTCCCAGTAAAGAACTCTGAGGAACACCCTTTAAATCTCTAATGTGTAACATTTCCTCATTGAGCAGTGTATAAACTGTTCTATATAGAGTTGATTAAATCAATAATCTACAATCATTAAACAGTTTATACACTCTAGAGCTATGTTCTACATGGAGTTGATTAAATCAATAATCTACAATCAATAAACAGTATATACACTCTAAAGCTATATTCTATATGTAGTTGATTTAATCAATAATCTATAATCATTAACAGTGTATAAACTCTAGAGCTATGTTCTATATTCAATCAATAATCTATAATCATTAAACCGTGT
>NW_023339751.1:29395-33847 GCF_004916995.1 Morone saxatilis | reverse complement strand
ATTTTCCGATTCAAATCGGTTTTTGTTACACCCCTAGTGGTTTGTAATTGCCAGCAGTCCACTAGAAGGCCTCATGGAGCTGATGGCAGCCATCTTTCATCCTGACATTTGGATGATTCAGTGAAAGTGGAGAACCTGTATGCATCAGTTGGAGGAGGTGTTGTAGTTACTCACTGTGACCACTAGAGTACAGTGAAGAGTCATCGGTTTAACTGTTTTATGACTCCTGTCTGCTCCTCTTTTCCTCCTCTACTCCCTCCATCCTCTCCCCCTCCCCTCTTTTCCTCCTCCTCTCCTCAGACCAGCAGCTAGCAACTGACACCTGAAAACTGGTTCTCCTGCGTTCCACAACTGATGACAAGTTAAAAAACCTTTAGTTAAAGAGTTGTTCTCGTTGTCGATTTTTCAGTGAACGCCGTCAAATCAAAATACAGTTTTTATCACTGAAAACTGTTTTATGACTTTTAAAATCTCAGATTAAAACCTGTATTTATAGGTCAATACATTGTTTCCACATTTGTACTGTTTTTAATTAAAGAAATTCAGTCAGTTATTTTCTGTTATTTTACAGTATGTAGAACAAGTGCAATCCGCACAACCGTAAAATGTTGTGGCGGCGCTCGCTGGTGGTGCTCGCTGGATTTTGGTTTTTCAGAATTACACTCAATTCAAACAAACAATCAGTGATGTCACTGTAATCAGAAACCATTTCAACCAATCAGAGCACTTACTGAACCTTAATCCATGAACTTCATCAGAGTGCAGCTTTGTTCGGTCCTCAGCCGGTCTGTGTAGAAACGAATTCAATTCAACACTTGAGAGAGAGCGACGTAACAATGGTTATTGATCATTTCCACTGTGACTTCAGCAAGCTGCTGATTTAAAATGTTTGTGAACAGTCTGAAATAACATTCAGATAATCAGAGAAATCAAATTTAAATTGTATTAATTATTTCACCACAATGTTACAGTGAACTTGTCCTAAGTCCCGCCCCTTTTTGCTCTGTGCTCCTATAGGAGCTGAGCAAGCCTTGGTCATTTTTTCTCATTTCTAAAGTATTTAAAATTTGTAGAAAGCAAGATAAAGATGGGATTTCCAAATTACTGCTACTGTGTGACTGAACACCTAATTAAGTTTCATTTATCCAGTATTTGAAATGTGCATATTGTATTACTGATGGTAAAGTTGTGAGCAGCAGTTTGAGGTCTGATTGTGATCAATACATAGTATGATTGACCACACTTTAAATGTTCAAGGTGTTTCAATAATGAACTTCTAATTCAACATCGAAGGTAACAATGGTATTCTACCAACAACATGCAACAAGAACTTTAGTGCAACCAGTCAGACTGCACTCTTTCATGACATGTTAAAAGGAGTTTGGTCTAGACCTGCTCTATTTGAAAAGTGTCCTGAGATAACTGTTGTTATGAATTGGCGCTATACAAATAAAATTGAATTGAATTGAATTGAATCAACTAAATGGACATTTAAATAATTTAAAACTGGTGCCAATGATACATTTGGTGTGTGAATTATAGTTTTCTGTTAATATAAATTATTAAACGAAAGAAGAAAAACATTGATATTGTAGAATATTGACTGACAAGTAAAGATTGATTCAGTAAGGATCAAATGGTCAAATCAAGACCATTTAGTCCTTACTGAATAAAAAGAAGAGACACAAATAAAGAGAGAATGAGTTTCTTCCTTCCTCATCCAGCAGGGGGAGCCATTCCTCTGCGGGTTGTTAATGAATTAATAAAGTCTGACTCATTATTATATATATTATATATATAATTATATTACATATAATCTGCTTTTGATGTTCACTGAAACATGAAATTAACATGAATTCAATGTTTAATTCTGGGTGATGATGGATCAGATCTGAAGAAGAGGAGGAGGAAGAATAAAATGTAGACCAGTATGAGAAAAAGGAGAAAGAATAAGAAAAGGGGTGAGGAAGAGGAGGATAAAGAAAAACAGTAAAAGTAGGAGGAGGAGGAGGAGGAGGAGGAGGAGTGTCTCTTCTCACTCTCAGGTTTGTGGAGGTTCAGATTCTCTGCAGCTTAGAATGAGTGTTGTTTGAATCATCGACTCTGATCTTCCTCCTCTCAGACAGGAGGAAGAGGATGAAGGTGGAGGAAGAGGAGGATGTGCTGCTGCTTCTCTTCAGTCTCAGAAAATTTATACCGACTTGTCTCTGCTTCAGCTTCGATGCTAAAATTTGGTGAGTTTTCAATCTTAAATGTGATTCTGTTATTTCTTCTAAAACTGATTCAGTGTATTATTTGTTTGACTAGAAAATGTGTCTAAATATAATAATGGAGTGAGAGAGAGAATGATCACATCAATGTGAGCCAGTAGATCGTCAAGACCAAAATAACACTCAACATTTTTAATTTCATTCAAGCACTGAAGGAAAGAAGAAAATCTGATGAGAATGAAGAGCTATTGTTTGAGAGAGAAGAAAAAGTCTGAAAGAAAAAATAAGTTTGGAAGCAGCTCAACTTTTGACAAAGTCTGGAAACAATCAATGTTTTAAAAGCAGAACAGCGATCTATGTTCTGATAAACCTGCTGTGTCTTTTTAATTGTAGTGAATGCTGAGCTGAAATCAACAAACAGCATTCTAAAGTCAGAGTGTGTGAAAACTGAGTGGAGATCCTCTGTGGGTCTGTTGGTTCTTATTGCAAACTGGTGAGGAAGTCTGGAATCAGTCTAGGTTTTAATTGAAATAAGATGAAGTTTGGAAACAGTCTTTGCACCCTGAATGTCGGTGGTCGTAGGTTCTCTTTCTCAGCGGAGCTGATGAAGCGCCTCCCTCTCAGCAGACTTAGCCGGCTGCATCACTGCGTGTCAGAAAGCGAGCTGCTGGAGCTCTGCGATGACTACGACCGCGACAGGAACGAGTTTTTTTTTGACCGGCACTCGGAGGCCTTCAGCTTCATAATGCTGTATGTGCAGCATGGGAAGCTGCGTTTTGTGCCGCACATGTGCGAGTTGTCTTTCTATAACGAGATGCTGTACTGGGGCCTGGAGAGTGCCGACCTGCAACCGTGCTGCCAGCGACGCCTCGATGACCGCATGTCCGACTGCTTCGTCCACTTCTTCCCTGAAGAGGAGCCACGGGGCCACAAGGAGCCCCAGAGCCGCTGGCTAGAGAGGATGAGGAGGACGTTCGAGGAGCCCACGTCTTCGCTTGCGGCACAGATCCTTGCCTCAGTGTCAGTACTGTTTGTGGTCATCTCCATGGTGATGCTGTGTGCCAGCACCTTACCGGACTGGAAGACTGCCGAGACCCTGGACCAGCACAGGTAGGACGCTGAGACCACCTGAAGACATAGACTGTGGTGCATACATACATATATATGTATATACTTATATATACTCTGGTTATATGTTTCAATATGTGCTCATTGGTAACATTTGATTCAGACTGTGATAATATACATTGTTCATGTCTAACTTAAAATTAAATAGGCACAACATGGATCACCTTTGATTGGACCATCTTGTTCATCCATAACTCTGATTCTGTCTCTCTCTGATTGATCCCTGCTGCAGGATCATTGAGGCGGTGTGTATCGGTTGGTTCACAGCAGAGTGTATCGTCCGTTTCCTTGTGTCTCGGGATAAATGTGAGTTTGTCTGTCGTCCTCTGAACATCATCGACCTGCTGGCCATTACGCCATACTACGTCTCCGTTACCATGACGATCCTGACGGGGGAGAACTCGCAGCTGCAGCGGGCTGGCGTCACACTGCGCGTCCTGCGCATTATGCGAATCTTCTGGGTGATTAAGCTGGCGCGTCACTTCCTCGGTCTGCAGACGCTGGGCCTGACGCTACGACGCTGCTACCGCGAGATGATGATGCTACTGATCTTTATCTGCGTTGCTATGGCGATCTTCAGTGCGCTGGCCCAGCTGCTGGAGCATGGCCTGGACCTGGAGGCCGGAAACCAGGACTATGCCAGCATCCCCGCTGCCTGCTGGTGGGTCATCATCTCCATGACAACAGTGGGGTACGGAGACATGTATCCAGTGACAGTGGCGGGCCGCGTGCTGGGTGGCCTCTGTGTAGTGAGCGGCATCGTGCTACTGGCACTGCCCATTACCTTCATCTACCACAGCTTTGTCCAGTGCTACCATGAGCTGAAGGTACGCTCTGCCCGCTGCACCCACACCTTGTCCGCCGAGTTCATCAACTGATGTCGCTGCCAAGGACAGGGGCCAGAAATGCTGTCGCCTTGGAGGGGACAACTTTCATGAGTCCATCAACAGACCAATGAGCAGTGGACACAACAAACAATCCCAACAGTCCCACCACCATTCTGCCGACATTACAGCTGTTCACTCAGAGGTTCATCAGCTGATCGTAACTCTGGACGCTGACGCTCAGGCAAGAAATACAGACCGAGGGTTCCCGGTTAGCTCAGTGGGTAGAG
>NW_023339751.1:23296-29320 GCF_004916995.1 Morone saxatilis | reverse complement strand
CCCTCTCTCTGCCCCCCTTTCCTATCTAGTTTCAGTTGTCACTATCAAATAAAGGCAATAAAAGCTCAAAATATATATATATATATAAAAGAAATACAGATCGACATCACAGCATGTCCTAGGAAAACTTCTCACACCTTTTCACCTTCAATATAATCAATCTACATTATCGTCAGTAATGTTTCAGTTATTAATAATTTCCCTGAAGAAGATCACAAAAGAAGAACATGGGAATAATATTAATTTGTTGTAAACCTTTGTGTTTGTTGAATTGTTTAAAATCAACAAGTAAGTAAAATGATTTTCCATCCACTATCACAATGATCTTTGACCTGCGCAGACAGACTTAAAGATCCTTCTGGAGTCCTGTCGTAGTCTACGTGAACCCCTTCAGGTCTGATCCTGATCTCAGAAATAGAAACAGATCTACTTCCTGCGCCCCTCAGGACCAACTTCTCTGTGGACTGTCAAGGATTAAACCAGTAGTCTGTGGTATAACTGGATCTGTTGGGACCGGCTGGACACCGTCCACGGTTTCCATGGCAACTGTAGACTCAGAGACAGGAAGTTGAAGTGTTGCGAACATTTGGTTTTGAATGTCATGATGGTGGAGTTGCTGAAGTGTTAATAATCTCACTGAAGACACTATTTCTTCTTCTTTGGTGTGAAATACTTCAGGGTTCAAACCGAAGCACAACTGCACAGACTGTCCCTTTAATCAGTCTCACTATTTATCTGTTTCACAGAGCACTTTATCTCTGAAATATTGTTCATTTCTTCATTAAAGGACCAGGTTGTGTTCCTGATGAGTTGTTAATGAGAGTGATCAGTTCATGAGATAATCTTATAACCTTTTAAGGTAAGGAAAAATCAAGAAGTGCAGGTTTATAAAACTAATAAAAATGGACTCTTAAAAACTGCATGTGTTTGAGGTTTCAGCTGTATACTAAAAAACAATTAATAAAATGATATATTATGTAAATATATATAAAACAACAGATATTTTATACTGTTAAACTAATGTGTTCACATACTTGATTCTTCAATGCAAAACTGTTGAATATAGAGATATATATTCTTTTTATGTATTTGTATATATGTGTATAGATACTCACCAAAAATGCTGGGTTAAAAACAACCCAATCACCCAACCACATTGGACCAGGTAACTATTGGACCGACACAATGCTGGGTTAATTGTAGCCCCATAAGAATGGTTGAATATTTTATCCAAATGTTGGTTTACATTAGCAGAAATGTTGAGTTACTTCTACCTCAAGTTTTGTTACAATAGAATCTGTAAAATAAATATTTATTTTAATAGACTACACATCTATTAAACAGTTAAATTACTTGAATATACATCCAAGGTTTGGTAATGGAAACCATACATGTATACAATAAACAATGCATCCTCCTTTATTAAAATCAGTGACATGGCAACGTTTCATATAAAGCTCAATAGTGCATGCATGTTTTCAACCGAAACAACCACAGTGTTCCATCTGTGCTGCTCATCATTATAAATACACTAAACTGACATATCTGTAACATACTGTACTGATTCTCAGTGCATGTTCTGTATTTCCTATTATTATATTTAACAAATAAATTTTTTTTTTGGAGGCTTCAACATACGTCAGTCGCTGTAAGAATTTAAATATTTTATGGGTCTCACTGGCGCCCCCTATAGAGCAGCCTCAGATGTACGTGTAACCCTCTGGGACCCATACCCAACAGGAAGCCATTTTGGATTGAGTGGCCATTTTTGGCGATTTGCACACATTGTATTTTAACTATTAATTAATCAGGTATGTGCATACATACAAAGGAATTTGACTCTTTGCTAAATGTACACACAGACTAACAGCATAAATAAACAGAACATCAATAAGATTTGTAGACAGCAGACAATATGGCAAAGGATATTGAACTAAATATTTAATGTGCAAGTTTCTTTGTGTATATTGGGTAGGTGGATATGACAGTATATACTGTATATATATATACAGCATATGTAGATGTATTAGAGTGATAGTATTTATGGTTTATGTTTTTAAAAATAAATTTTAACAATGGGAAAATAATTAATAGTTTCCAGATTCAGTGGATGAGTCGTAGGGTTATTGTACAGGGCAGTTAACTGTTGGTCCGAGTGATAATTTGTGGGTAAAACTGTGTCTGTTTGTTTTGGCGTACAGCGCTCAGTGTTATCTAAAGACCATCAACATGCTCTTTGCATTAAACGATGGGTCCTTGGCATCAAGAAAAATGGCCACCCACCTAGAGTCGGGGTCTGTCCGAGGTTTTTCTCTCTTAAAAGGAAGTTTTTCCTTGCCGCTGTCTTCAAGTGCTTGCTCATGGTGGCTCTGTTCTATTTGAAAAGTGTCCGGATAACTTCTGTTATGAGACTGGCGCTATACAAATAAAACTGAGTTGGCTACTGTAGAAAAAAAAAATTAAATATTGTAAAAATAAAAATAAATACAATAAAATACTGAATTAAGGAAGCGTTGCATACAACACTTCTCATAATTAATGTAGGCTAGTGTAAACATATATCACACAATTGAATTCATACTTTGATATAATTTCACATGCTTCCCTACATCCTCAATTCACACAATATAAAGCTGCCTCTGCTCACCTTCCTTTGAACACATTTAATTGCAGTAAAACATTTCTCTCTTCTGTCTCACGGGTCACGATTACTAACCGTAGATTAGTTAGGATGGGTTCAGAGGTGTTAGGTTTGGTTAGTCTATTAGTATAAACTTTTAACATTTCTGTGGTTGATTTGAGGTCCATGAAATAATCTGAGCCTATGGAGAATACACAATGCTTATATATACATACACATTAGCACCGTCCTATTCAACTAAACTGTGTGTAAAAACAACCTAATTACAAAATAGAAATATGATATTGATACATTTGTTATTGATTATGTTGCATTAGTGCAACATTTTCATGTTTCCATTAAAGGTTTGTGTGATACATTTCCATGACCTGATGATGAAAACTAGTTAAAGCTTATGTCATTTTCCTCATAGGATGCATGCAAGGTCAACTTCCTGTTTGATGATTGCCCCGCCCACCACATCAATTAGTGCATGCCATTTTGAGTATTTGGTTTCACGCTGTATGCCCCAATCACCCTCCATTCATCCACTTCACTATTCGTTCAAACGTTTTCTTTTTAGTGAACTTTATTCTGTAGTGTTTTGGACTTCCGGTCAGGCAGACTACGGACGCGCTCCAGCCCTTCAGGTCCTTCAGCGCTGCTCTTACGTCATCACGCAGGCATCGCAGGGCCGTCAGTTAGCAGTTAGCAGTGTGTCCTGAGCAATAACAGGTTCGGTTCCGGTTCCGGTGAGTTCCGGTGAGTTCCGGCAGGTAGCTGACGTAGACATGTACTACAGACTGAACGCAGTGACGCAGCGGCTCACCGGAGCTCCCGCCAGCGCTTACAACCCGCAGGTGAGTCCCGAACAGCGCGTGGCCTTGTTAGCACCGTTTGGTAACAGCAGAAACAGTGTGGTGATCAGTTATCGATCCGTTTATCAATAAATCAGATAGAAGAGGTTCCAGTTCACCTGATCAACCCCCTCCTGCTTGTGTTATTGATGGTCAATGACGTCAGAGAATTGATTACATTAAAACGATCAATCAATAAGTCACTGATATTGATCAGATGTTTTCTTTCACATATAAAACCATCAATAGTCAATAGTATCTGTAACTTTATTTAAGTATATTCATTGATGATTGATGAGTCATTTATCAATCCATCGTCTGCTGACAGTAAACTGGACTGATGATTGATGAACTTATCAATAATAATATATATAGATAATCAATAATCAAATCATTTAATCAGTTTGATTCTGTTTATCTGATTATTTTGACTGCAGTCATTACATGAATGATCTGAAATGACTCAATGTATCAATTAACAGAATAATCCTCAGCAACTATTCTGATCAATAATTAATTAATCAGTCAATAAGTAATGAAAGAATGGGGATTGATCAATATTTTCTTACCTGAATTTGTTGGTTGTCATATAAACAGTAAACACTCCTTTGAACTGAATATTGATCATCTTGCTTATTAAAAATTGTTCATTTATTGGACATGTTTCTAATAATAATGATAATCAATGATTATAATTATTGATTGTTATTAAATAATCATTGGTAATAACTATAATTAATCTCTGTCTGTAAATAATGTTCAATATAAAATACAAAGACTATAAATACAATGAAATTAAAGATAAGAGAAGACAGAAAAAACAAATAAATATATAAAATCCAAACCAAACAACCTTCCATTTGTGTTGCAGTGTGTCAGTAATATATTACATATATTATATTATATATATTATATCATATTATATATTCTATATATTAAATTAAATACATATATTATAAATATATGTAAATATAATGTTGATGTGTTACTGTCAGTTTGCTCTGTGTGTGAATCTGATTCTATCAGGTGGTTTTAATTGTAATCAATAAAGGGAATTGGTCCAGCTCTGCAGTCGTGGTTCAGACACTTTCAGTGGACTCTGTGTGTTTATACTCCAGACCAGTGGTGGGCAATTAATTTTGACAAGGGGCCACATGAGAAACCTGAACTGTGTTGGAGGGTCGAACCAACAATAACTAGAACTTAATTCTGCTCCATATTAATTCCCTCCCATTGTAAAAAGCAGTAAATTATATATATTGATTAGCTGCTGCTTGTAATCAGAAGAATAAGGATGTAAATATTTATATAAATATATGAAATTGTGGTGTAGGTCAAATAGGAAAATACTCCTATAGAAGTAATGAACAGTAAAAACAATAATTACATCAGTGTTTCATTTTATTTTTAACATTTTAATCTTCATAAATACTGAAAAGGTGTTTTGCAGAATGTTTAAGATAAGCAGTTGGTCACCTTTATACAAAAAGCTATAAGTGCTTTTAATGTTTTTCAGTTCATTATACTTCCAGTTTGTCTAACGCTTGAACAAGTGCATTGAAATGTGGCTGAATGTCTGAGGTGGATATGTGAAGGACAGCTGAGAGCTGATCATCAGTGATGGAGGATCTGTATCTGGATTTGTTGAACATCATCACTGAGAATGTCTGTTCACATACGTAGGTAGATCCAAAGAGGACTAGAATCTTCTGAGCATGCCTCCTCATGTGTGGAAAGTTCTCCTCTTTGAGGAAACAGTAAAAGCAGTGAGACTAACCTAAAATGCTCTGCCAGACGTGTGTCAGACTGCAGGTCAATGACTTCCATCTGAACATCACTGGGTGCATTATCCACGCTGCAGGCAGAAGAAACCATGTGCATTTCACTCGCAACTGTTTTAAAGTCTTGAAATCGCCGGGAAAACTCCCCATGCAGTGCTTCTAACATGGATGAGTACCTGTGGAGGTGATCAGCTGATGGTGTGGCTTCCTTCAGTGTTGGCAAGAGGGTGAGAATGTTGTCCTCTAATTGGCTTGAGAGAAGCTGCAACTTCCTCATGAAAGCCTTCACTGCGCTGTACATTTCATGCACAAAAAGGTCCTTGCATTGCAGTTTGACATTTAGTTAATTCATTAGTGCAGTCACATCTACAGCAAAACCAAGGTCTGCCACCCAGTCTTTATCTGAAAGCTGGGGGATGTCCTTTCCTTTCTTCACACAGAACTCACAAATCCCTTCTCTCAAGTCCCACCTGATAGCTGTGTGGTAGCTTATGTCACCATGTTCAGTCTCATTTTCCTCCAAAAGACAAACTGTTCACTGATTAATTGCTCTGGCCCTGATAAAGTGAATTATCTTAGGTACAACAACATGGTTCATCTTTAACACTGACTTAGACAACCCTTCCTGATGTATCATACAAAGTCAAAATGTCCATTTCTGTCACTTTGTCCTGCATTCTCTTCAGTCCAACATCAACAACGTCAGATTTGGACAACCATCCGTTGTCACACCTGCCAGCTTGTCCCATTTCAGTCCCAACTTGTC
>NW_023339751.1:13107-23196 GCF_004916995.1 Morone saxatilis | reverse complement strand
ATTATATACTTTATAAAAAACAGGCAGTATACAAAATTCGAGATTATACCAGTTTTACCCCAGAAAAATTATTTACTAAGTAGCACCCGAACATTTGTCTATGAGTACGGCCGCTAACACACTACTTATCTTCGTCAATGCTGCTTCAGCTGGCTTGTTAATCTCGTTACTCTAGCCAAGCTTACAGAGGTAGCCCTGTCACTGCAATCGCATATCGAGTGCACTACACCAATCTTACATGCGAACCGCATTTACATGGTTAGTTAAACACAACCAATGCGCAAGAATCGGACCCAAGATGCCAGAGAGGTAAACGAATCTTGTCCAATCTCGTGCCAAAAGGAAGAGGACAGACATACAGAGTGGAAGGTCTGCTCGTATTCAGTCCGATGGACAATTTCAGGCAAAGTAATAGGTAAAGTGAGACAGATGAGAGATGTACAAGAGGAGAGGAGAGAGATGAAGACAGAAGATAGTATGAGAAAGAAAACCGACTTCCATAGTGTAGAGAAAAAGCAAGATGTAGTAAGGACGATTGCACAAGATACAAGATAGCATGATCAACGAGGTCAACACACAGCAGTGAACAAAATCAACAAGAGAGAGAGACGAGACAATCATGCAGCGTCTCGATGTAAGAGCGAGCAGAGAGAGTATGCATCACGGTAGATCAAGACACTGAGTGCAAACATGAAGGAGAGCGAAGCACACTTCAGACCAGATTAACACACTTCCAAAAAGGAGGAAGGAAGCAGGATGAGACTAGAGTAACTATTCAAGAAGAGAAGAGAACAGAGAGTCACATGAAGAAATGAGATGAATGATAGAAGAGAGAACTAGAAGGTCAGAGCAGAGCAATGTGAATTGTGTGGTTGGTGATACAGATGATAAGATGGTATGACAATAGCTCACCGAGAGTTATTGAGAGTAGAGAGGCTGTAAACTCAGATCAGTGATGGCGGGGTTGCATTGTTCAGTCCTCTGATCTGTTTGCATATATGGGAGGGGGGGTGTTACACACTGAGAATGAAATGAGAGAAACAGTTAGTAGAGAGAGATGAAGATCGACCACCAGTAGACACGCGCAAGCGAGACAGAAGAGAGAACCAGAGAACAGAGAGAGAGAGACAGGAGAACAGAGAGAGAAGAGACAGTATGAGGATTTTCCTGCAGTCTATTAAGGACGCACTTACGTCCTCCCCGAGCGATTCTACGACAGACACATATGATACCATGCTACTCTTATATTCAATATGTCTCGATCTTGATCGATTTAATATATCAAAACAGAAATTCTTTCTTATTTTATAATCTACATTTCATTGTGATTTGTTTTTGTGCGTCAAGTGATCAGAAACAGAAAAACTGAAGTGTTCAGTGTTTGCATGTGCTGCATGTCGGCCTTTCACTACCAACACGACACAAGTAATTCACGTTCAGCTGACTTCAACCAACAAGAAGGGAAATTCCACATTTTTATTTTCTACACAATACCAAATAATTAGTCTCAATCTATAAACTTAGCGAAGGGCTCTGGTTGATAATATATGCATGTTTACCTAAGCCCCTACCATAAAAACTGAATCATCAAAACCAAGACTGACCGTCCAAAATGTCCACGGAAGTGGAAAGACCAAGACGAAAATTCACCATATGGGAGCTATTCAGTCATATGATAATAGACGACATATATATCAAATTTATATATAATATTTCTAAAATAGATAACATTTAATTACCTACCATGGAAGGACTATTTTCTTATGTACATTTAGAATTTATTATATTAAACTCTCCCCTCCTCATGAATAAAAGGTACTTTTAGATTTTAGGATCTTGTACAAAACCGATTTTATAAGCATGTTTAAACAAAACATAATCCTATGAATGGTCAGGTCCCCTTCCTAACGTCCGCCGCAATTTAAGACCTAGAAATCACAGAGCAGTAACTCATTGGTTCTCGATCTTTCCTTTGATTCGTCAAAGTCAAACGTTAGCCATCAACTACAGTGAGATGTCAATGAGGTCAGAGTCAATTGAAAACAGGTCCCAATGAGTCAGAGTCAATGGTATAATGATCATAACTCCTCCAGTCAACCAATAGAGGTACACAATGGAGTCTTAGACACGATCTGTACGCTGGCAGCCATGGAGTCAGAAGTCAACTGGATTTCTTTCTAATGGTAACAGAGTCTCAATATGCATCCCAACTAGAATCTTATCCCCCGCCAATCAACGACTTCCCCGACGTCATTTGTATTACCCTCAACTTTACTAGTTCATACTGGAGTAGAGTCAATGAGCAATAGATCGTAGTCAATAGAGTATGATTGATGATCAGTAGTCAATAGTAATGGTCAGATGTCATAGAGTTAATGAATCAACCAGAACAGTACAGAGTAATAGAGTTCAGGACCAATCAAGAGTCAAAGAGTCAGATCATATATAGTCAACAGAGTCATGAAGATCATTAGTGATGAGTCAAAGCAAACCTAGTCATAATATTCATAAGTCAATATATGTCAATGAGTCAGACGAGGCGTCTGTAATAAGATCTCAAAGTTTTTTACAGCTATAGACCTAACCCTTGCTGCTGCAGTCAGTGTCCATATATCTCTGCCTCTATCAGCGCCTGCAGCAGAGAGCTCTGTGTGCATGGTGGATTTTACTAATGAACTTATGAGTGTTTATCGATTTTGAGCTCGATGATGAAGCAGACATTATAGTCAGAACGTACAGCGTTCGTCCAGCAGAGCTGACATGCAACATGTCTCTCAGTGGACACTAGGAAGGACACTGACACCGTACAGACACACGCAGGAAAGTAACTCTGAAAACTTACATGTTTTAAAACAAGAAAAATAACATATGTTTGAGACAGTTTGTTCTTCTCTACTCAGTAACTCTATAAGCTATATAATACAATCATATATATATAATGTAAACTCTAAAACAATATAATATATAATTAACTACTTAATATAAAACATATATAACTAATAATAATCTTATAATATATAATATCTATAATTATAAAGTGAGATTTTTTTTAATGGATCATCTCTCGTAAAAGATGAGAGATGACTACATTAAAAAAATCACTCATTTATTTATAGATATTAATATATTAATAGAGTTATTATTATTTATATTATTTGTTTATTAGGTTATTAGTAGTTTACATTTATATATTAATTATTCAGTAGTTAACATTATATTATTATGTATACGTTTTATATTATATGTTATTAGAGTTACTAGTGAGGAGAACAGAAGTGTCTACCACCACATGTTATTCTTCATAGCTGTTCGAGTCTTTAGCGCATGTTTCTGAGGCTGGCAGTGTTGTCTGGTGTCCACTGAGAGCTGTTGGCCGCAGCTCTCTGACCGCTGTTATGGGTCTGACAAGTCTAATGTCTGTCTTCATCATCTGAGAGCTCAAACATCAGATAAACACTCATAAAGTTCACTTGTAAAATCCCACAATGCACCACAGAGCGTCTCTGCTGCAGGCTGCTGATAGAGGACAGAGATAATGGACACTGACTGACAGCAGCAGGGTTAGGGTTCTATAGCTGTAAACAAACTTTGAGACCTTCACATACAGGACTGGACCTCAGTCCTGACTCCATTGACTATATTGACTCTATTGACTATATGGACTGTGTTTGTATTGACTCTCACTATATTGACTCTATTTCCATTGACTCTGTTGACTCTATTGACTCTGACTCTATTGACTCTTGACTCTGCGTCCATTGACTCTATTGACTCTGTTGACTGTTTCTGTTGATTCAATTAACTCTATTGACTCTGACTCCATTGACTTTATTGACTCTGACTCATTGACTATTTAATCTATTAACTCTATTGACTCCACTGACTCTATTGTCTCTATTGACTCTGACTCCATTGACTCTATTGACTCTGTTTCCATTGACTATTGACTCTTTTTCCATTGACTCTGACTCTATTGACTCTGTTTCCATTGAATCCATTGACTCTGACTCCATTGGCTCCACTGACTCCTCTGACTCCATTGACTCTATTGACTCTGTTTCCATTGAATCCATTGACTCTGACTCCATTGACTCTGTTTTCATTGACTCTGACTCCATTGACTCTCACTGTATTGACTCTATTGACTCTGACTCCATCAAAAGTAAAACCAATGAGTTACCTGCTCTGTGTTTCTAGTGCTTAAATTGCGCTGGACGTTAACATACCTGGGTATCCATTTATATTATGTTTTGTTAAATGCTTAATAAAACGTTTGTACAAAGATCCTAAATCCTAAAAGTACCTTTTATTCATTGAGTATATAATTCTAAATGTAATAAGAAATAGGTCCTTCCATGTGGTAATTTTACATGTTTATTTATTTTAGTTATATAATGATATATATGTCTGTCTTATATATCTGATAGCCCCATTATGGTGACATTTCGGTCGGTCTTCACAACTTCCGTGGACATTTTTGACGGTTCAGTCTTGGTTTTGAGATTCAGGTTTAGGTAAGGGGTTAGGAAATGCATTATATCAACCAGAGCCCTCGCAAGTATAGAGAGACAAATGTGTGTGAGAAAAAAATGTGGATTTCCCTTCTTGTTGCTGTTGAAGTCAGCTGAAGTGAATTACTGTGTGTGTGTGGTAGTAAAGCCGACATGCAGACACATGCAACTGAACACTTAGTTTTTCTGTTTCTGAATCACTGACGCACAAAACAAATCCACAAGATGTAGATTGTTTTCTAAAACTTTAAATTATCTGTTTGATATATTGAATCGATCAGATCACTATTAGGGTTACAGTGTGTGTGTGTGTGGGGGGGGTAAAGGGTTTAAAGCTGAGGAATGTGAGGGACAGCTGTGAAATATAACACATATACCAGTGTGTAACACCCCCCCCTCCCATATATGCACACAGACACCTGAACACTGCAACCCCCCATCACTGATCTGAAGTTTACACCCATAAACGTGAGCATGTAAACATCAACATGTAAACAACACACATTAACATGGAGTTGAACTTTAACAATAGTTTATGATGATTTTATTTTGAAAGTACTACAGTCTTCCTTTGTTGAAGTGAGTTAATCTGTCTGAAGTTGCTAGCCTTATGTTAGCACTCAGCTAACACGTAGATATCATGCTGGTTTTCTAAAGAGAAGCTGCAGATGTCTGTTGATTGTAGGTTGACTGAACTTGAAGTATCTTGTACATTGAGCAAATGCTTAAATGCTGTATTTTCTACACTAAGTCGGTCACATATCCATAGAGATTAACTCTCTGTATCATTACCTATTACTTTGGCCTGAATCTTCACATAAACGCAACCGTCCACTCTGTTTCTGTCTCATTCTGCCAATGGACACATTCGTTTCACTAATCTTGGTCCATTTTCGCTGTAACTAACCAGTAAATGCTCCAGTGAAACATTGTGTTTGCTTATGGATTGCAGTGACACTACCTCTGTAAGCTTGGCTAACCGGGTTAACAAAGCCAAGCTGAGCAGCATGCTATAGTGTGTAGATAACAATTGGTGCACTGTCAAACTTTCTGGGTAAAACTGGTAATCTCGAATTTCTGTTCTGCCTGTGCGAGTAGTGGACTGACTATTTTGACAGGAATTATTTAGATCCCAGTGCAAACTGAACTGAGTAGTACAATGTAGATGACAGCATGTTCAGATCCAGTGTTTCTTTCACTGTAGATGACAGTATGTTCAGATTCAGTGTTTCTCTCACTGTAGATGACAGTATGTCTGGAGCAAGTGTCTCAGATGTCAACGATCGTCTTTCTGCTCTGGAGCTTCGTGTTCAGCAGCAGGAAGATGAGTTGACGGTGATGAAAGCAGCTCTTGCTGACGTCCTTCGCCGCCTCGCTGCCTCTGAAGTCTCTGCTGCCTCCTCAACCAAGAAACAACATGGAGGGAAAGGTAATGTTTTATTGTTTTTCATTGGATTTCTGTGTGTTTATGTCCTACTATGCTGATGCATTAATTCAGCTGACCAACATTTTTCTCCATAATTAAAAACAGCTAAAACTAAAAGCATCCTGTAATCCCAGCAGATAAGCACAAGTCACTGTTAATATATAATTCATAGAGCATATTAGAGTAACTTAGTATCTGTGCTAGTAGAGACAAAGTACATTTCACCCACCGATCATTATGGGTGAGGGTTCAAAAGGGCTCATAATACAAACTGAATAGACTACTCAAATATGGCACTTAATATTTCATTAATACATGCCAAAAAGTTTTTTACCTTTTTTGTTTTGTTTCAGTTGGGTTGTGTGTCCCACTGTACCTGCATTTTAAAATGTCTTTTCTATGCCCTGTGTACATGAGGTTGGCCTAGATGATCTCTTCATAGATCAAATGAATAATTGACACGTTATTCAATAGCCTAAATTCTATACAAGTGGTATTAGGGCTGTCAAGTAATATTATAAATTTGATTTTATAACCAATTTGCACTGTAAATTAGGGACTGTAAACTGAACTCCGATCACATCCCTCCACTAAAATGCCACATGCTTTGGTCATATTCAGTCTGTAACTGGTCACGTTCAGTTTTTTACTGGTTATAGTATATTGAGTTAAGTGAATATGATCAGTGTGAACAGCAATCTACTGCCCCCTGCAGGCGGTGCTGCACTACGTGAAGCATACTCGATGTCCTGTATCGCTAACGGAGGAACATCTGGACGAAAGAGAGACTCCACGTCCGTCACCAGGAAAGAGACGGTGTCATCCGCCGCCAAGAGGTAAACACATACACACACGCCTTCAGCATCCGTCTGATAATGACAATTACTTTATTTGTAAGGATTCCTCTCTGGGCCAGTTTTAGATTGGTTACACTTTTCTTGTTATCATTTATAATTATTTTTATCCACAGTGCTTTGATTTCATCTTCCAGAGTGTCTGCAGACCAGATCATGTCGATCTGGCTGATGTTATTGATAAAATCAAAGACTCTGCTGTTAGGGTAAGGCCCAGTGGTCTTGTCCTGCAGTAGAGTGGTATCATTAGTAGTACAGTAGAAACAGCAGAATCAGTAGTCTGTGGTTTCTCATGGTCCTGGTTTTGTTCACAGTGGAGCAGACAGGAAGGAAGAGGTCGGCAGCCAGCAGTCGCAGATGGATTTTGGTGGTTTGAATCACTGTAGTAAACCCAGTAGAGTCAGTAGAAATACAGTAGTAGTGATGTCACGAGAACTGAAATGCCAAGTCAATGCCAAAATTCTGCAAACTTGACAGTACTTGCTTTTCTACAGTACCATAGGTGGCCGAGGCTGAGCTCCTGGTCAGAGCAGTAGAGAGCTGCACACTCACCATGCCAACAAAAATCCAATAAGGGTCATTAATTAATGTAATCTGAGGAAAATAGTTCATTCAGTCGACTCAGGTAAAGACTGCAGCTACAGACGGTCTGCAGGAATATCCTACTGTGTTATTTAGTATAAAAACAAGAAGGAACTGCTTTTTATCTTAATGCACTGCAGAGATATTAACCTGTATTAATAAGGAACATACAAGTATTGATCAGAACTGTATCAGCGGATAATCAATATTAAATGGGTATCGGGGCAATAAAACTTGATTGGGACATTTTACTGTGGTATCTAGAATGGAGTTTCAAGGGTACTGGTATGGACTACTAAGTTTCTGGTATCGAGACATCCCTACACAGTAGAACCAGTAGAACCAATAGGACCGTATGTGTATGTATGTCCATTTATGTAGAGTAGAATTGGTAGTTTGTGGTCTCTCATGGTCCTGGTTTTGTCCACAGTGGAGCAGACAGGAAGAAGGAGACCAGCAACCAGCGGTCTCTGATGGAAGAGATCCAGGAGCGTGAGGAGTCTCCTCGCCCAAAGGACCCGTCCCCCTCTCCCTCCTCCCCCCACCCTCCCCCCCTCCAACCCAGCAACTCAGACCCACTACACGGCCCTCAGAGACGTCCCAGTCCACTGACAGCAGTCAAAGGCCACACCGCCTCCCAAAAGGTTCCCACCTTTGTAAACCTCCTCTCTTTCGCTCGTCACGCTACGCGACAGCCTCTCTGCTCCGCTACACCCCTGACTACCTGGTTGCTTTTATTTTCCTCTTTTCTTCTCATTTCAGATAAATGTTGACAGGGACAGGACTGGTGGTTTCTCACGACTAGGGTCTGGAGTGATCCTCTTGGAAGATCCTGTTCACCTCTCTGCTGGTAGACCAAGCCCTCTCAACCTCAACACCTGGGCTCTCCAGTAGCGGCTTTTCCATCAGCCTCTCTTCACTCGACTCTCTCACTCTCTCACTCACTTTAACCCACCGCAACATTGCCCAACGAAGATGCCCTTTGGAGTTCATTCCAATGTGATCTCCAACCTGCCTTCCAAGCAGCCCATACATTGTCGTTCATGAAACTGGTTAACTGTGAAATAGTGTGGAGCAAAGCTTAGTTAGCAGTCCTCACCTCCACCCTTCCATCAACATGAGTTTCTCGAACTTCAACTGTCAATTCTTGTAGCGCTCTCATCGCAACATCACTCCTCTCTAACCCCTAAACCCCACCCTTACAGCAGGTAGCACTGTTGTTCGTGGAAATGCTAAATCCCTTGCCGTGCTGGGCTGGCTGAGCCGAGTCAAACAGGCATGTGTGTCGTGCTACTCCACTGCCCCCGCGTGCGAAAACACTTTTGGAGATCCTCGAGGCTCTGATTCCTTTGCGCCCCTTCTCCGCGCTCTCTTTACTCTGCTGGTAGCAAGCTCAAGGCTGGGCTGCGTGTTTTGATTCAAATCACTAACCTGTTCTTCTCCCAGCTTCACCTCTGGACTCCTCCTCTTCTTCCTCCTCCTCTTGCTGTTCCTCCAGCCAGGTCGCCCTGAAGTCTTCTGATGCCTCCCCCAGCTCACTAACGCTCTTCCTGGTCATGACTTCCCTTACCCCCCCAGACTCTGCCACCCCACTGAGATTACAGAATCAGAAACATGAATACTTTGAACTAATCAATCAGTTTAAAAGTTAAACGACTCAATCGCTGCATCATGACTGGTTACATTTTTGACTGCTCTCATCAGATTCCATATCATCTCCCCACCTCCTAGGGAGTCAGGGCAGTATGTTGTTACAATAGAAGGACAAGTGTATGACGCCTCGCAGGTGGCGCTAGATGCCAAAAATCCTGGACAACTAAACGTTTTCATACCCATCCATCCCCAATACGTTTTCTTGCAGACTACTTTCCAGTCTGGAACCCCCTCCCGTAACTGTTCTGAATGTGCCGTCTCCTAGATTGATCCGCATCTTGTTCTCACCTGCCAAACCTGCTTCCAACCTCAAAACTAATAAGAGGGATCATCAGTGTTATCGATTGGGGTCCAGTTTCATATTGACAGCTACCTGCACCCTCCGGCCTGGCAATGAAACTGATAGAACTGAATCCCACATATGTTATCGTCCTATGACTGGAACCAGAGGACAAGGACAAAATGTTCGCATTCAGCTTGTTTGCCTGTTTGCTTCACAGACCATCAGCCAACTACACACCCAATCAATAAATCAAAGATTAAGGTCAGAGCAAAAAAACATTAAAGTGATCTGAACTCAGATGAACTACCCAGTGACTCTCCTCCTCCACCTGCCCCTGCCTGATGTTTACCTGTCATACTGGGTCCCATCGTCCGCCGGGCCCAGTGCTGACCAGGCGGCCCCCCTCCCACGGTCATCGGAAGCCGTTCTCAGATGCAGCACTCTTGGGACACTTCAGATGACAAACCGGACAAACTGGTGAAAGCGGCCGATCCACCTCCAACTGCGCTCGCCAAAAGTTTGCCAAGCAACGCTGGAAGGCTAATACACCCCATGTATTTTTATAAAAAATATATACTAATCATACAAACATCATCACATTTGAATCACCCTACACACAGTGAGCTCCTGCCATTACACTGATCTATCTGGGTTATCAAGGGCTCTGTCAGTGGCGGGGGGGGGTATATCATTACGAAGATGGGATTTACTGGCTCTTTGACGGTGAGCCGGATCTTTGAGAAACCTTTCCTTTCACAGACGCTTTTCACAGGAACTTCG
>NW_023339751.1:9362-13082 GCF_004916995.1 Morone saxatilis | reverse complement strand
TTTTGGGGGTTAACCAACCACAGGTGTAGACGACAGGTAAACAGGTAAAAGAGGTGAAAGAGGTGTAAAGAAGGTGTAAGAGGTAAAGCAGGTTAAACAGGTGTTTAAGAGAGGGTTTACACCTCTTTACCTGTTTACATGAGACAGCCGAGTTTTCTTTGAGACTGAAAGCTGTTTCCTGTTATCCATTAACAGGAAGTGATGTCATGGTATCCTGTGCGGTTGATGGAGCAGGAAATGTGTTTCTCAATCTGGGTTCTCCTCTGTTCTGTTCTGTTCTCCTCTGTTCTGTTCTGTTCTCCTCTGTTCTCCTGGTGTGTGTCTGTCATTGGACCCGTCTAAACGTTGGTTTTGTGTTTCAGCTGGCTGGAGCTGCCTTCATTGCAGCAGGTTTCTGGGCGTGGAGTGAAAAGGTGAGTGAACTGTATTCAAATAATAAAGCAGTATTGTTAACAGTTTACAAACTAGGACTGGGCGATATCCGGCCACCGTCAGTCAATATATCCGGCAATGTGTTTCCCAATCTGTGTTCCTGTTTGTTCTCTTCTGTTCTATTCAGAGCAATAGTTCCTCATCAAACAGAAAAATACATCCGTACATCTGTCTTTAAGACTAGCTTAATTTCCATGTTAACGCACTTTAAAACACCCTTAATTGACTAAAAACTTAACAGAGCGTCTTTATTAGTCTTTCCATATTAGCAATCTGCGAGAATATATCGTGTGTACGATTCTGGTTCTGAACATTAAATAAAAATGACAGCGAGTTAAAATTTAGTTTGATTATTTGAATTGAATTCTATGCGTACATGTTACATCAGATTACATAGAACTCTCATCTGTTCTACAGGGAGTCCTGTTGGATCTGACCCAGGTGACCCAGCTGCATGGTTTTGACCCGGTCTGGTTGGTCCTGGTGGTGGGCGGAGTCACCTTCATCCTGGGATTTGCCGGCTGTGTGGGAGCTCTGAGGGAAAACATCTGTTCTACTAACACATCTGTACGTTAAACACATCTGTACGCTACGCTAACATAAGTTAACCTAGTCGTTGCTCTGCGCTCAGTTTTCGGGCGTGATTGGCTTCATCTTCATCCTGGAGCTGACGGCAGCAGTGCTGGCGGTGGTTTTTCAGAGTCAGGTCAGAGAGTGGATCAACGAGTTCTTCCTGGCAAACATCAAAGCGTACAGAGACGACATTGACCTGCAGAACCTTATCGACTCTCTGCAGAGGATGGTAACCTGTCATAATGTGGAGCTCAGGAACTTTCAGTTACACCTTTATTATCTTGTTCTATGAACAGAACCACAGCTGTGGAACCTTCAGTTACACCTTTATTATCTTGTTCTACGAACAGAACCACTGCTGTGGAGCTCAGGAACCTGACGACTGGAATCAGAATGTTTATTTCAGCTGTAACGGGACTCATCGCAGCAGAGAGAAGTGTGGGGTTCCTTTCTCTTGCTGCATCACCGATCCTGCTGTGAGTTGATCACTGATCAATAATGATTATTACACAGAAATATAATAAGTGTGTTAACAGTATGTTTGTGTTTGTTTCAGGACTCGGTGGTGAACAGTCAGTGTGGTTACGATGTGAGAAACAGACCAAAGGTGAGCTCACTTACTGTTCCTTCAGTTTATCGTTCTGTTGGTAATGTGTTCTCTAAGGTTCTGTCTATAACGTGCTCTCTAACGTTCTATCTATAACGTGTTCTCTATGGTTCTGTGTCTAACATGCTCTCTAAGGTTCTGTCGGTAACGTGCTCTCTAAGCTTCTGTCGTTAAGGTGTTCTCTAAGGTTCTGCCGGTAACGTGTTCTCCAATGTTCTCCCAGTAACGTGTTCTCTAAGGCTCTGTCGTAAAGGTGTTCTCTAACGTTCTTTAACGTTCTTTGCACAGAGGGCCTGGAATGATGATATCTATGTTAAAGGTTGCATTGCTGCATTAGAGGACTGGTTACCGGGGAATCTCTACACTGTGGCCATCGTCTTCGTTGTGATCTCTCTGCTGCAGGTACAAATACTCTGTCACAGTACTTGTACTTTAATGTGAGTACTTGTACTGGAACTTTACTGGAACTTTACTGGAACTTTAATGTGAGTACTGGTACTTTACTGGTACTTTAATGGTAATATAATGGGAGTACTGGTCCTTTACTGGTAACCTGAGGAGCAGACAGTTGAATGTTGTACTAGTCTGTACTAGTCTGTACTGTTCTAGTCTGTTTACCTGTGATCAGATGGTGGGAATCTACCTGGCCAGGACTCTGATCTCCGACATTGAGAAGGTGAAATTCAGCTACTGAAGGCTCCATCTGTAGTGGGTGGGGCCTCCACCTGCTTTCTTAAGTCAGACGTGCCTTCTTCTTTTCCTGTAGCTGCCAAAGTCCTGAAAGAGAACATTTATTGTTATTGTTGTTTATTTTGTTGTTTTGTCACTGCTCAGCACCAGACTGCCTTTACTTTTCCTGAAGTTTAAGAACACAAACTGAGACCTTTTCTGCTCTTTCAACCTTTGAATGTTTATTGAACCAGTGTGACCTTTGACCTGATTGGCTGTTTACCTTCAGTGCCTCCTTCATCATCATCATCATTTTGAATTGATTAATCAATGAATCATTCAGTCTATAAATCAATAAACTAACAGTTGAACATGGAAACTGCTAATCAATTAATGAACTGATTGATCAATAGCTGAATGTGGACACGTTGATGAAAACTGAAAATAACTTTAATGTTACAGGTTTTATAAAGAACATAAATAGATATCGTTATTATCAGTATCAATGTCAGTATCAGTTTTATCACTAATCGATGTGCTGAGCATAAATATGGAGAACTTTGACACTGGATTCATGTTAACGAGCTTTAGATGAATAAAGTTTTTTTTGTTCCAATGTTTTGTGTTAATAAAGACTTCAGGACTTTTGAGCCAATCAAAGCCACAGGAACTTTTTCATGATTTAATTTGAAAAAAAGACAGCTTTTATTGTGAAGGGATTCTGTTTTTATATAAAAGTGGATTTTTATAAAAAATAAAAAGTTTGATCTGAGTTTGTTTCATATTTTCATTTCTGAATGAAAGTCTTTGTATTGATCAGAACAGTATTGATCACTGATCGCTGACTTTGATTTTTTTCCTTCCTTCCTTCCTTCACTTCCTGTTCCACTTATTCATAAAAGTTTCATATATTTGTACATATTTAATAAATATTTGTCAATAAATGCACACGATCAGTATGTTTATTAATTATTAATTATTTTATATCTCATGTTACTTAATTGACAAATAAATCTGATCATTTATCAATAACCTCATTTATATCAGAACTGGTTCCAACACAGGAGGACGTCGACCCTCCACGGTTCTCAGTGTCTGTAGACATTGATTTTATTTAAAGACTTTATAGTTTGTATTTATAGATTTTAATGAAAGATAAAAAATTTTATTGATGTATTTTATTGACTCCATAAACACTAAAGTTAGTCATAGAGTTCCACAAAGATCTGTGCTTGGACCCTAAGCAACATTATTAGGAATCACTCAACTAACTTTCATTGTTATGCAGATGATATCCAGTTATACCTGTCAATCCATCAGTTATTTAATCAGTTATCGAAGTTACAAACTTGTCTTAAGGTCTAGAGAAATTCTTGTACTTGGACCCAAAAACCTCAGAGACTCACTATCTAAACATATAGTTACTCTAGATGGCATTA
>NW_023339751.1:4511-9262 GCF_004916995.1 Morone saxatilis | reverse complement strand
CCCAGGGTTCGAATCTGACCTGCGACCCTTTGCTGCGTGTCATCCCCTCTCTCTGCCCCCCTTTCCTGTCTATCTTCAGCTGTCACTATCATAAAGGCAATTAAAACCCCCCAAAAATAAATAAATAAATGTGGTCCTTGCTCACCTCTGGGTCCCTTCCCGGTGGGGGTCTCAGCGGAGCTCCTGGTCCAGACCAGAAGGATTCCTCCAGAGTCTCCGGTCAGGATGTCACCGGTACTCAAGAAGGCTAGACACTGAATGAACTTCGGCTTCTCATATTTCTGAAAACGCAACAAGAAACATTAATATACATTATACATTACTATAATATATGTATGCAATATATAACGATATAATATTATAATTAATATATGTATATAACAATATTTTATATCATTACTATATGTATACTGTATATATTATATATGTACTGTAGGTACCCAGTCCTTTGTTAGGGGCCGGCATCTATTTGGGACAGGTCTTAAATTCCTAAAACTACTTCTCTTCAGTTTGTTAATTTCAGCTCGTACTTTTTTCTCGGTGCTGCCACCATGGCACTGAACGGCAGCCGGCGTACAGACAGACAGCAACAGACTGCATCCATCTGACTGATCCAACATCCTGCTGATCTCACTGCAGCTCTGTGGTGTTTTTCTTGTTTAGTTTTGGGTTTTACTTTTACAGTTTGCTGGTTCATGGTTCCATAAACACAATGAAAATGTTTGTTGTAGAAAATCATGAAGTTGATATATTACGGCGTCAGTCTCTTCCATCTTTAACAACAAATTAACACTTTTTTTGTTTCAGTAACCAATCGTTTGTTAAGAAGAAGCATCGGACATGTTTTCACAGCAGGACACAGAGTCTGATTTTACTGTTTCAGCAGAAACATGGAAACTCATTCAAACTGATCTGAAGTCTGCTGGTTCTGAAACAACAGTCTGAAATCAAACTGTAGCTGCAGGTTTGACTAGTTAACATTTAATCTGAAGGTTTGTTCCTTTGTGTTGAGGCAGGTGGAGCTTCCTGTTCGTCTGTGGATCAAATTCCTCACATTCACTTTGTTTCTGCTCCACCAAACTTCATTCATATTTTATCGATTTAACACTGATAAAGTAAACAACACTCAGCCAGTATTTGTTTAATTAAAGTTTTTCTCTCTAACTCACTTCAGATCAGAAATCCATACATCTAATTAATCAGTTAAGGGTGCTTTTAATTTGTTTTCCTTTTGCCCTTATCAATAATAATCAATTAGAGTGATTTCTCCTATCTTCTATATGATATCATTATGTTTATTAAAGGAAATTAAACAGGATAGTCAAACATGGAAACAGATAAAACCCACAGAGTGTAAAATGGTAAATGAACTGTACTTATATAGCGCCTTGCTAGGCTTTGGACCACTCAATGCGCTGTACACTACAGCCACACTCATTCACACACATTCATACACTGACGGCAGTGGCTACCATGCAAGGTGGCAACTGCTCACCAGAACAGAAACTAATCATTCACACACACTTATACACTGATGCACAGCATCGGGAGCAGTTTGGGGTTCAGGACACTTGAGGACTTAGGGATCGAACCAACAACCTTCAGATTAGTGGATGACCCACTCTACCTCTGAGCCACAGCCGCCTATGGTGGTCAATGTTAATCAATAACAATTCTATTATTAATAATAGTGACAATAAAATGGTCTCCTCACCCCAAATATTCCCTGTTTACGAGCCAGCGAGTTCCCAGTCCAGGTCCAGAAGAAGATGTGGGACTTTCCACAAGTGACAATGGTGTTGGGGTCGGTGGGGTGGAACTCCACGGCCAGGACCACCTCGTTAGTGGTCTGAAACACACACCAGTTGTAACCAGTTTCACTCAGAAACAAGTAAGAGCCGATAGGAACCAGTGCTGGTTTTTAACCTCTAATGATTAGAATGATATATGTGTAGATATGATTTATATATATTATCATGTAATGTAATACATTTATTGATATGTGTTGTATTGTTGTTTTAAGCAGTCACGGTTAACCTTGATCTCAGCGATTTTCGACTTCTTCTGCCAATCCCAAACTGTCAACATGTGATCATTACAGTCGTCAATAACACTCAGGTGCTGACCAGAGTCCTATAAGAGAGACACAGAGACAAAAGTGAGACAGATAATATCTACTCAGTGATCAAAAGACGTTTCAGCAGAGTCAGAATATGAACTCTTATGATGTACAGAACAACAGGATCTATATAGACTACAGTTCCCATGATGCACCTGGGCAATACTCACAGCTTTGGAGAAAGCCAGGGAGCCGACACCTCGCTCGAATGTTCCCAAACCGACGACCTGCAGAGTCGACAGACTGACGCTATCCCAAATACGAACGTGAGGCTGCAGCGCCTGAATGCAAAAAAAGCTGTTTAGTTTTAGCCTAGTTTTACAAAAATCACACTTTATATAATATATATATACACAAGAGGTTTAATGTCATATGCACAGAAGAAACATAGTTTTATACCATACAATGAAATTACCATAGAATTTAAATATAACTTAAAGTGCAGAACCCTATACAGTGAACCTGAGTTGGAATTAAAAGAAAAAAAAAGAAACCTGAGTTGAATAACGTGCTCTGTGCCTCATAGTTATAAACACATATATTTATTCAATTCAGTTTTATTTGTGTAGCGCCAGTTCATAACAAAAGATATCTCAGGATATACCCCCCCCACTGACAGGAGCCCTGATAACCAGTGTTACTGTCAATGCTCACAGTGTTAGGGCTGATCAATGGATATACACATATAAAAATATATGTATATGTATATATGTGTATGTATATATGTATATGATGTGTGTGTGTCCTCACCCGTCCGTCTTTGTCCACTCCTGCAATCTGTCCCGTAGCGATCCGGATCTTATCAGGATGGATGGCCAAACTAATGGACAGAGACACAGATTTGATGTCACAGATGTGCAAGCACAAAGCAGCCAATAGGAGAGCAGCAGATGATTTCTCACCATTTGACACAGTCGGTGTGTCCGAGGTAATGTCTCTGAGTTCGTTCTTCGTAATTAAACAAAGTGACTACGGAGGCGATAAAGTACACGATCTCTCCGGTTGGTAGGAGGTAAACGTTGGCTCTGCAGTCTCTGCCGCGGTATCCATACCTACAGGAAGTCAAGGATGCACCTGGAAAACACCTGGAGTTCTACGGACATGAAGGTCTACTGAGGATCTACTGGTCTACAGTGGTCTAAATAACCTCAATAATAACAATAAATAACCTCTATTATAACAATAAATAACTGTCACTGTCTGTCTCTCTGTCTCTCTGGTTAGGGTTAACCCTAACCTGCTCAAGGCTACTGTCTACACCTGCTTGTGTTATGAAAGTGTTTTATCTTTCTTATTGTCCTCCCTGTGTACTGTGTGAAGGATACACCCACTCCAGCTTTAGTCGTTCTGACGGAAGTTCTGTCCGAACGTCCTCGTAGTTGTCCACGTCTGAAGGGATGAACATGGTGATGGGTCGACCACGCATGAACATCTTAATGTGGTTCCCCTCTGAAACAGCAGACAGACACACAGAGACCAACAGTGAAGCTAACAAACTGAGCTCAAAGCTTCTGCTGATGCATTAAAAACCAAACGTCAGTCAGACAGACAGGTGAGGGACAGGTGAGGAAGCACTGATGCCGTGCAGGTGAGGCAGGTGAACCAGATCAGACAGTAACACCTGCCATGTTGTTGTTTACCTCCATAGAATTAATAACCTGCCAATCAATGTGAGGCTGCACACAGCAGCGCCCAATGACATGCTTGACTTTAAGGTGGTGGGCGGGGCTTCTGTTTATGTCAGTGACTGGTCTAATTGATTTCAGGTATCACCTGTTTGACCATCTATGGAGGTAAAACACAGCAGGGGGCGGGGCCACAGACAGGTGTGACATCACCTTAGTCTGAAGGAGAGAGAGCAGGTGGGTGAGCGGGGCTGACGGCGTAAAGCAGAGAGAGAGAGAGAGAGAGAGAGAGATGCGATTGGTCCAGAGAAGAAACAGGAAGTGCTAATTCAACTGCTGTTAGCATGTTAGCCTACTAGCTCGCTCCGACGACTCATCAGGACTTACCAGCTTGGCTGTTTTTCTCTCGGGTCGACATTTTGGCTGGTTTGAGACAAAGACATCGTCACTCAACAACAACAACAACAACACAACAAACAACATAAACAACGTCATAATAAACTCCAAAAATAACAGACAACAAACAAAAACCACACAAACACAACCACAAAGAAAAACAATAACACATTCAACAACACAAACAACAACAACAACATCACGTGTCATTCAGGAGAACAAAAACTGAAGAGGATTCCTGCTGAATGGTTTTAAATGTGTCAGACGCTGTTTGTCTACTATTGCTGGCTTCTTATTGGCTGTTACAAATGATGATGAGGATGATGAGGATGAAGACTATGGTACTTTGATGATGAAGATAAGGAAAAATATATATTTACCTTGACTGACCACTGGGTCTTTGTGTCTGAAACGGCAGAAGGAAACAAACATTTCACTCTGGGTTTTTGATTCAGAATGGAAGACTGTTGATCAATCAATCAGTCAATCAATCAATGAAAGTACTTGATCAGCACTAACAGTATATAGACTGATATATTGATCACTAACAGTATATAGACTGATATATTGATCACTAACAGTATATAGACTGATATATTGATCACTAACAG
>NW_023339751.1:0-4411 GCF_004916995.1 Morone saxatilis | reverse complement strand
ATTCAACCACGACTCATGTCGCATCGACGATCGTGTCAATGCAGTGACTGCAGTTTTGAAGCCCAATCATGTCTTCTCTCATGCATATCATGTCGAGCTGACACGACTCGTACTGAAGATTTCACAAAAACCCACCAACACTCACACTCACTTGGGGAGACTTTCATCACACTTTGTTTTGGCGCATTGGTATTGCAACAATGATGGTAGGTGACTGGGTCAGAGAGAAACTAATACTTAAGGCGGCAAAGTATGTGTTTCTCAGGTGTCATGAATATATAAGTACTATTATCTATATATATATTCATCTATATATCAATATATATTATAATATACTACTATATAATGTTGATATTCGAACAGGTCTTCATAATGAAAAAACGTATGTAAACGTAATCCTAAGAAGTCAAAAAGCTCAGAATTCAGATTGCCCTGAATGCAACATTTGGACGTCGGCTAGGATACCGTGTGAGACATCATGTGAGTTCACTCAGGTGGATCTGAGGAGTATTTGTTGGGACGTCAATGTCTTTAGTTTGATTTCAGGCTTCAGATGCAGTTTATTGAGTATTTTTTGGGACGTCAATGAATTTACTTTGATTTCAGGCTTCAGATGCAGTTTATTTAGTTAATTTTCATTAAAAACCATTTTTGCACATTATTTCTCAAACAGAAGCAACACACGTTCATGTTCACACGCTGAGCTCAGAAAAACACCACACTGCATTAATGATAGAGTTTTGTGGGCTGTGATTGGCTCATGCATTGCAGCGGTCGGTGTAGCAACAGGTCCAGCCACGATCAGAGCATTTTTCCAACCGAGTGCAGCCTTTTTCTCCGTTATCTGCAACAGCAAATAGGAAATGCGTCATCAGGGCCTGGTGTCAGTATAGAGTGCTTTTCATCACGCTAATGTGTCTCCTCACATTGAGGTAGAGGACTCACCTCTGGTGTAGCAGGCCTGTTTGACTCTGCTAGTACAATCCAGCAGCATGTTGTCGACCATCAGGAAGTCCTGACCATAACACTTGATGTTATCAGCTGCAACACAAATACACACCTGAGTGTGTTGTTCATAACTGTAGCTAGAGGAAGCCTCCATACGCACCTGCTCCACCTGTCAAATAAAAAACTGTCTAATCATTTGTTTGATGTTTAGAACAGCCAAATTGGGGCAAGACTGGATGACTAAAGGCTAAGCTAAAGCTAACTCCTCATCGGCTACCTCTTCTTGGGCTCAACAGCAGCGTTCCCGACAGCAGCATCAAGCTGATGGGACTATGTCCTCGCACGGACAGAATAGAATTAATGTAAATGAAGCTGCATCCACAGAGACTGCGATAATAGAGTCCCGTCTCTGCTAACTTGTCAATCTGCCTAGAGACATCTATACTTGTGGCTGCAGCATGTATCCAGGATCAAGGATACTGATGCCACGTTTACTGTAGTGCCTGTAGTTAGCACAGAAAATGCTTATGTGACTGTATTGGGGGGGAGTAATTCATTTACCATGTGTTTTAGTGACTTTTAGTTCAATGTTAGCTTCATAAGAAATCTGTTTTTTGTGAGAGACATATCAATCTGTTGTTATCAGAACAATAAAAACTGCGAGCAAATACTTTAACAGTGTTTATGTGTCACTACTTTGGTTTTGTCAGTATTATATTAGTGAAGTTGCTTAATGAGTTCTGTAATAGAACAGATTAAAGCAGCATGATGAATTTATGTTGACTTGATGAAAAAGGAACATAACTACATATATAAATATAATATATAAATTCAGATAATGAGCTCTGATTGATCACAAATATCACACAGCTTCTTCTCAGTCAGAACCCAAATACACACACCTTTGCTCAGTCTCTGTATCCCAATCTCAGGAATAAACATCCATAAAAGAAAGACCTAATTTGTCAGAGAACTGTATGGTGTTTATAATTGATAATCAGTGATATGCACAGGCTGCAAAGTCCATTTAATAGAAATATAATATGTTGTTGCTTTGGACAGAAGGCCTTGGTGCTGTCATATTGTTCCACTAGAGCACATGTTGCAAACCTAAACTGATTCACCGACACATTTTTTGGGTATTTCATATATTATATATTCAGATTCAACAACCCCAACCATCACCACTCCTTCAGCAGAATATCCCCTGTGAGAAACATCCATGCTCATTGATGTGTGAGGAGATAATAACAGCAGATTTTTCCTGTGATGATTTGGATGAATTTTGAGACGATTATCCTGTTGACAATTCTCTGTGGTAGATATTTTTTTAATCATTTTAAAAGATTTTACAGAGTAAATAGGCTAATTTATTTTACTGAATCAGTGTTTTCTTCTTATCTACTGCAGAACGAGGCTGTTGATCAGAGTGTACGGGCTCTGTCAGTGTACGCTGTGTTCAGATCTTCAATGTGCCCTTATCCTGTTTAGATCTAAAAGTTATTTATTATTATTATTATTATTATATATTAATTTATTATTGAAAGTTTTTATATATTTTTAATTATTACGTTCTTAGTGTTCTACTTGTGTGTTACTCAGGGAGTTGGGCAAAGTAAGATTTTCATTGTGCGTATTAGCCTTGTGTTTATACTGTACATATGATAATAAACTTCTGCATTTTAATATAATTTTGTCCACATAAATTAATGAAATGCTAAGATACAGGCATATTTTTTGTAAAATAAATATCATGACCCCTCATAAAACTTAGTTAAACCCAAGTTAAACTCTTTCCATCCCTGGTTATTGTACATTCACTTTAAACAATAGATTGTGTGAGTGTATCACTTTACCTGAGCAGAGTGGCAGCAACAGCAGCAGCAGCAGGTAAACCTTCATATTTCCACGTTTCTGTTGATCTAACTCAACAAGCAGCAAAACCTGGAGATGAGGATGAGGAGGCTGGACTTTTATCCTGTGCTGACACACACACAGGTAAACAAACAGATAACAAATCTGAAGACAAACTGAACTGAACTCATGTTGACTTTGACAAAAGCTGTTTTTTGTCCAACATTTGTTCTGTTCCACCTCTCCAAAGAAAATCTCTGGCTGAATTTTAGCTGAGTCATGACTTGGTGTTGAAGCTCCTGTCCACATGTCGAGGTGTCCCTGGGCTTAGACAGTGAACTCCAAATGCTCCTGATGGTTGGCCAGCACCTTGCATGGTAGTGTGTGTAAATGGTAGGCACATTGTAAAGCCAATTGGGTAAAAGCTATCTGTAACGCAGCCATTTACCATTTAGCCAGTGTTACTGCTAAGCCATGACTCAGCATCATGTTTTGAGGACAGGCTGGTCAATGATTGGCTGACAGTTGCCAGCATCAGCGTTTTTCCTATACTTTGGACACTGAATTGAACTTAACCAAACATCTGTTTGTCCCACACGGGAGGTTTTTCTACTGATCCAAGCCAACTGATGAATCAACTGTTATCTCCTCACAGATCAATTAGCATGGGTTTTTATTTGGTTAACCTTATTGTTTTGTTGGGTATGTCTGGCGCTCGCGACGTTTCGTCCGCTTCTTGGGACTTCTTCAGGCTTAATGCCAAGACATACAATTATTAAATGTCCCCTAATTGGGTTTCACTGGGGAGATGTTGCTCCCTCAGAGGTTCGTGCCAAACTGAGCTCTGTGTTTGTTACCTCCCTTTTATACTCTCCCTCCTTCGAAGTTTGTTTCCATTTATTTTTGTCGTGTAAACCCCCCAGGAAGGACCCCAAAATGTGCCCTAAAGTCAGGGGGGTCGCCTGCCTTAAATAGATTGCAATTGGGAACAATAAATGTAAATATGTAAGGAAGTCATTCCTTATCAAAACCTGAAGAAACCGAGCAAGGAGAACAGTGAATGCACTGTTGCGTTCGTGTGACCGAGGGCTTTCATGTGGACCATTTCCCAGGTGTCTACACCCAACCGTTGCAAATTTTGTTCTAGAACAGTGCCACCTATATGCCGCTGACATATGTGATGCAGCTCTTTGAGAGCTTTCCAACGGTGTCAGTCCCTAATCCCTCACTGTGTTCCTTATAGAGATACAGCACTTAACGAGGTGAAAAATCTCAAACTTTGGCGCCCCCTAGCTCCGCACAGGAAGGGCGTGCAGCTTTGGTTCAAAGATGCTGCGGCTCAGCATGTCAATAAGCAGGGAGGCCTTAAAGTCCATGAGCCAACAGCCCTGCCTGCAGTCAAAAATCCATCAGAGGTCAAAAAATAGAATTTGAGATACAGGCTTTATTCTGCGACATATCAGGGTTAGGGTTAGGTATAGAGGTTTATAGGGTCGTGGCACCCCCTGCCAGGAAACTTTGAGATGGAATAACTCTGGATGGGAACATCCTAGAGACTTGAAACCAGTGTCTATACCCCCATGCCACGCTATGGGCTTTCCATTGGTGC
>NW_023339750.1:2069-2215 GCF_004916995.1 Morone saxatilis | reverse complement strand
GATGTGTCTAATTTTTGTAATGTTACATAGATGAAAAAAGGTGGTCCTGGAGGTTTGCTTTATGTGGGAATTAAAGGAGTGATTCCTAATAATAATAAGCATATATAAAGTGAATATAATTGGTCCAAGCACAGAACCTTGTGGAA
>NW_023339750.1:0-1886 GCF_004916995.1 Morone saxatilis | reverse complement strand
TACAGAGTCCATTGTCGGAAGCAATTAAAAGGTTGTTATTAACTTTAACCAGTGCTCTCTCTGTGCTGTGATGAACTGTAAATACTGTAAAAAAAAAAAACTTAACAAAAGAATTTTAGAGAGGAAGGGGAGGTTAGAAATCGGTCTATAGTTGGCTAAAACCCCTGGGTCAAGAGTGGGCTTTTTAAGAAGGGGTTTAATTACAGCTACTTTAAAGGACTATGGTACATATCCTGACAATAAAGAGAGATTGATCATATCCAGTAAAGAAATGCCAATTAAGGGTAAGACTTTTTTTTATTTTTATTTAAACATTTTAATCATTTACATAACATTTCCTGACAAATTTATAAGTGTAATAAATGAGTGACTGGCAGTATAAGTTACAATAAGAATAAAAAAATGTAAAAAACTCATGCATTCGTACACATATACACACATACTTATATATAAATTAAAATAAAGAGGTATGTAAAATGAACACATAAAAATAAAGTATAAAAATAGAATAAGTAAATATGAAGCAAAATAGAAACAAATGCGTAAAAGATAAGATAAATAAAATGAAAATAGAATAGTTATAATATTAATAATAGTAACAATAACAAAAACAACAGGCAGAGGAGCAAATATCTGTATATAGTGGCTAAGCAAAGAGGAATTCAGATAGGCATCCCTTCCCCACAGTACTCCATCTCATCATCCCATTCATCAAACCCCCTGGTACCTTGATATACATGTCCAACTTTGCACAAAAGTGTCCATAGTCAGCTGCAGACTTGCCGTCATTCGCTCCATCGTGTATACATTTTTCACTCTCTGGACCCATTGACCTATTGCTGATGGTTTTACATCCCTCCAGTTCACTGTAATCATTTTCTTTGCTACTAATAAAAGAACCCTCAGTATATATCGCTGATCAGCATTATATAGGTCTTTGGGTTTGACTCCCAACAAAAACGGCATTGGTTCTGGAGTGACATCTACCTCTAAAATAATATCAATTTTCTTTCTAACATAATCCCCAAATCCTTGTATTGCTGGACAATCCCAAAAAATGTGTCTGGTGTCTCCAATATTTCCACATTTTCGCAAACATAATGCCACATTGGGGTTTTTCACATATGACGAGATGATGAAGGGAGTATTAAAAAATCTGATCTTTACCTTCCAGTCAAATTCTTTCCACAGTTGGCTATTCCCTTATGACAGCTTGTCCATATGTCCATCCATGTAGAATCTTCAATTATAACATTCAATTCACAGATCAATGAAGCTGACCTGGGCACACCTAACATTGGACTGAATTCAGCAGCTATACAGCGTTTGGATGTCAAAAACAGAATGTGAAACAAAAAGTGGTAAGAAACTTGGCAGATACTTTTTAAAGAGTTATTTTAATGCGTCACTTATGTTACCAAGAAAATCACAAATTTTTCTTAACTCGTTACACATGTTTCATTGTATTTACAGTGTCTTTCTGTGACTCCAGCACAGTGTCGGTGAGGACACGGCCAGACTGCTCTACTCTCAATCTGTCTCTTAGTTACCTAAACATGCATGATTTTGTCTCTGACCACAAATGTATTACTTTTGATACACATTTTATAACTGCTTCACCATCCCAGAAACGTATAATCCACTCTCGCATCTTTAATAATCAGTCAGCAGCCACATTTTGTAGCCATTTTTCTGGTCTGGCTAATTCTCCCCCTCACTTTCTCAACATTAATGATCAAATTAGCTGGTTTAATAATTTGTGTACCTCAGCCCTTGATTTTTCCGCTCCATATACATCCAGGGCTGTCCCAGTTATTAATAAAACTCCCTGGATCAACAACAATATTAGACAACAAAGAAGGGACTATAGGAAGGCCGAGCGAAAT
>NW_023339749.1:0-2382 GCF_004916995.1 Morone saxatilis | reverse complement strand
CAGCTCTGATTGGAAATCAATCAGCTTATTGATATCAGTCTGACTACTGCACTACTGTAATCAATACAGACCTGTATCTACAGCACTGACCTTTGACCTTGAGCTGCACTTGTTTCTTCATCAGGATCTTTCTCTCCCTGTTGTAGACGGTGCAGGTGTAGGTGTTACTGTCTCTGTCTGTGGGGGATTTCAGGGTCAGACTGAGGTCTCCAGGTTTCAGGTTTCTCTTCATCTCTGTTCGGTCTCTGTAATACTGGTTCTGTTCTTCAGGCTGATCAGAGCCGTTCTGATACACATGGACCTTCCTGTCTCTGTCCGTCCACTCCACTGTGACGTCCTCAGGCAGGTGAACTGTGGTTTTGCAGGGCAGCAGGACAGAATCCACCCCTGAATACACCTTCACCTGGGGGACTGAGAGGACAACAACCCATTAATCAATATATCATCATTAACATAGAGCAGTAACAGCACTGACCAGGAGGAATTAGTGTTACCTGTTAGAACAGAGCTTCTCAAACCTTTTTCATTAATGTCCCCCTTTGAAATGTGTTTTCAGCCAAGTTCCCTCTGACCAAAACTAAACATTAGTGTTAGAAATAAAGATCCTGTATAAAGAGGTTGAATAAAGCACTGCACCATCACTGTCTGATTAACAAACACACTGCAAATGTTTACAACCACTCACTTTATGTTCAACCAGCTTTTATTCTCATTCAATATCAGTTATTGTAGATGGACACATTGGAGCTGCACTACACTCAGTGACCTCAGCAGACTGGAAGCACCACTTAAAAAACTAGCAGCTGTGTTGTATCTAAGCTAGTGGCTCAGAGAGGCTAACTCTCCAGTATGTGTGTATGTCTGTGGGGGGGCTGTCAGTGTGGTATCAAGGTAAGGATTGCAGTCCGCTGCTTCTACAGCGTCTAAAGTCCGAACCACTGCGCCACAATATAAACATACTAAGTAGAGGGTTAGCAACAGCTAGCATAACCTCCTGTGAATGATGTTTCTCCACCAGTTTACATTTAAACTCAGAGCAGAAGCTGGGGAGGCTGGGGGAGGGGGGAAGTTAACTCTGGTTTTATAGAAATGTTCCAAACTGTCCACTCTGTGTCAGCACTGGACTCAGAACGTAAAGGCTGATATAAAACCGGACGAGTTGAGACACCTGGAATACAGATTTTCATAACTTGTGAATATTAACAGCAGCAGTGATGTTGATCCCAGTACAGTCAGATAATTTAGTTTACAGCTCAATAAACAGGTTTTAGGTTGGAGGACCTCTATAAACATAAAAACCTAAATTAAACTCTGCAGTAGCACAAAATAAAAGGAACCGGCCGAGGAGGTGGAGTAGCAGCCATATATGATTCAAGCCTTTTAATTGATCCTAAACCTAAACTAAATTATAATTCATTTGAATATTAACACAATTTCATGCACTGCAGTGCCCCCTTTTGGTTATTTTAGCAGCAACAGTTGCAGAGCAGGGTATTTCTCTTTGTGTAACTAGCCAAGACTGCGAGCACATGGGCCTGCCTCTCCTGCTGCAGTTATCTTTCACATTGTTGCCTTGGACACTACTTGTCCGTGAGTATTGTTAATTTATAAGTTTTCAATGTTATATCTATCATATATTTGTTCTGTATACATTTCATTTCTAATTCGGTCAAGAGATTGCTTAATTGATTGCTAGCATAGCTGTAGTAGTAGTAGTAGTTAGCCCACTGTGATGCAGCATTTGTTAAGTTATGTACACTGTGTTGTGTAATAGTGTAATAGTACTTCTAAAATATTGATTTCCTTGCAAGGGCAGTATAGTCCTTGTTCTATCATATGGCATTGATATTGAACATTTAATAGTCTTCCCACAAAATCCTTTTCTATCTGACCATTATTTAATAACTTTTGAATTCCTATTACTAGATTATAAGCCATTAGGCAAAACAGCATACATCTGAACACCTGTAAACCAGATTTAGTCGAACAGTACAATGCCCGAACCATAAAGACCTGAACCAGGAGCTGGAGGCTCTGTTGGGTCAGGGAAGGTTTTGTAGATGGTTCAGTATTAAAGGAGTTGAAATGTGTTTGTTGATGTTGAAGTGGAAACCTTCAGTCTGTCTGATGTGGATCCAGTGAGCCAATCATTGATCAGCATTATTAATGAGCCCTCCAATGATCAATCAGCACTGTGAGTATCAGAGTGATTTGTATGTGGACACACACTTGAAGGAAGTGGAGCTGCTAAAGTTGGAATAAGTTGGAAACTTCACTACTGAGGATTGATTATCTTTCACTGCTTCTGATCACAAACTGCTTTTAGATTTCATCAATATTTCTGCTCTTCTTCTTTTCTTTCATCAACTTCTTCAACAGGAT
>NW_023339748.1:757-2252 GCF_004916995.1 Morone saxatilis | reverse complement strand
TTATTTTGTGCTGAAGCCTACAGAACAAACATCGGTTATAAAAACCCGATACCGATAATTCCCGATATTACATTTTTTAGTGAATATCGGCCGATAATATCGGAGGGTGTCCTGAGAACAATTGGTGAACAATTTAATCAGTTCATGTGTGGAGAAAAGACTAAAGAAGTGGCATCCAAAACTGGCCTGCATTATATAAGTAATCTGATACATGACTCGTCCATGTTGGATCTAAACCTAGCAGAAGAAGTCTTGTAAGGCAGATGACAAAATAGATGGTAAATTCAGAAAGACATATTATGAAACTACTTCTCCAGTCATTGTTAAACAGAATGGGTTCTGTATTTGAAACGCACAGGCTGTAAATGTACTGAGTGGGTGTAAAAACCAAAAGTTTGTGTTTGTTTGACCCATCCCTCCACCCCATCTCCTCCAAACAGACTGACTGTTTGAAATCACTCACTAACGCACTATTCATACTAAGTTTGACATCAAATTGACTATGTAGTGCGTTTTAACTGTATATTATGTTAATTTTACCATTTTGTATGCGAGAAATGCCCAGATGTATACTAATTGAGCAAGAATATCTGAGTATATGCAGTGAGCTTATTCAACCGCTCTATAATGCACTGTGTCTCTTCTGACTGGTCAATGGTGGACTGCGAGGCAGACGATTTTTTAATTTTATTATTATTTCATCACAAAATTCACTGAGAATATTTGAATTGAGAAATCGACTGTGTAGATTTCCAATATTAGCAGTTTTATGAAAACTGATAGCGAATCGAGAAAGTGCTCAAACTTTTTGGGAGTTGAGAAGCTCTGGAATAACCAGCAGGGGTAGCCAGCCAGCCAGTCCACTCACAACAGCCCTCTCATTCAGTAATTTATTCTTCTTTTAATCAAACGTGAACCACAGACAATAGCCTGTAATGCCCCTCCCTCCTTTTTTATGTTAAATCGCCTGGAAATAATACTTGAAAATATTACATTGATTGTAAGTGATAGTGTTGATTTACATTTGTGATAAACTATTTTCATTCAACAGTAGCTTGGAACATAATGTTGTGATCATTCTCCACAGCGCTGTGTCAGTGGGTCTGTGGGCTTGTTGTGATTGATAAAGCAATGTGATACAGAGAAGACATATGTTTGAATATACTCCAGTGTGAAGAGTCGGCATACTTTAGTAGGCAGTATGCTGTACATACTGATTGAGTATGTAGTAGGCTGTATGTTAGTATGTATCGGACACAGCCTTTGTCTCTTTACTACTTCTGCTACTGCTGCTTCAAACACGCATGTACTTCTAATGTCTAGGCGAGACAAAACGTATGGTATGCCAAGTGAGCATTTATTACATATCCTTATCATATCAAACAGCAATTTCTTTACTTTAGCAGTTCTGGTTTGGCATTTTGTTGTACTAGTAGGGCCAAAAGACTAGTTGAGCCTCTTTTGACCATACTAGTTAAGGTCCAGTGTGTAACAT
>NW_023339748.1:0-738 GCF_004916995.1 Morone saxatilis | reverse complement strand
TCATAGGTATGTTTTCATTAGTACCTGAATACAGGCCTTGTGTTTTTGTTAACTTAGAATGCGCAGTTTTAGCTGTAGATGCTGCGGGTAGCTTCAATGGAGTCCGCAATGTTAGGAGCCATTCAGATGTTGCTTATTTTGTGCCGCAAATACATTAGTTTGAAAGGAGAAATGACAAGCAGGCTCAAAACTGAAAGTGACGCTGTCGCAGTGCGCATATATTGTGATACGCCTGTTTTTTTGGGGGGACCTGTGCACAAGGAAGTAACAACATCTGGTTGAAAGGTCAGCCAAACCACACAAATTGAGCGAGGGATTTACGGTGCTGGTAATCCATGTATCTTGGTTTTGATTTTAGTTAAATTAGTGAGGCTTACTGCTAGATTACAGCAACTATATCATCATCGTCATGCAGCCTGTAAGTTTCAGTTGCTTCATAACCACAGGGGTGACAGTAGCGCAATCTTCCAACAATGAGAGAATGAAAGCGTTTACCACGCAGTTTCAGATGCAACATCTGAATGGACCTTTAACTAGTGAAAATTTTGTCAAAATGTGCACTAGTTAACTAGTGGTCGAACTAGTTGACATCATTTTAATTTTCTTCAAGTACGACAAAAATGCATACTAGCTTGAACATGGTAAATGGACCTGTACTTGTATAGCGCCTTTCTAGTCTTCCGACCACTCCAAGTGCTTTTACACTACGTGCCACATTCACACAGCGATGCTAAGTCT
>NW_023339747.1:0-2920 GCF_004916995.1 Morone saxatilis | reverse complement strand
GATCTGTGTGCCAGGAGTTAAATGCTTTTGGCAGAGTCTTGGTGAGTTAAGTTTTGAGTTTTGCTAATGCGGCTAACAATAGTAGCCAGTGCTGTCTGTCATGGCGCCGCAGCGTGTTTTTCTTTTCTTATTGCCGATATGTTAACTTGACATTGTATCCTGTTTTGATTTTGAGAGTGTTAAAGCAATATTACTGAGAGTTAAAGCAGTATATCTCTGCTAGAAAATATAGAACTTATGAGTTGTAGCAGTTGTTTACTTTGAATGGTGTATAAGATAGTTTGCACTTTGGTTAGTATAATACATAATAAATAATACAATAATAATATAATAATAATAAGTAGTAGTGTTTAAGAGTACGTGGGATTACATGGATTTAAGCTATAACCTTATAAGAAAATATGAGGTGTGTAAAATACCTGATGTGTTGTATTCAGGTCATAATTTAAAGAGACAATGTGTTTATTTCCTAATTTAAAGAGTCAAATGTTAACTTGAGTGTTAAATATTCATCATAATTGATGGTTAAATCATTAAATAATCATAATTCCTGGTTAAAAAAAAGCTACAAATAGTTCATGAATGGTGTAAAGATGATAAAATACTCCATATGAAAAATGCTGTACAGTTAAAAATATTTCATTAATTTAATTACTATGGTGTTGCAGCAGTATTTTGAGAATTTTGATGTGATGTTATTTACCATGGTCCTAGTGAACTGGGATTTCTTTGACTCAATGTAGTAATAGCCTTATTTCCTTATTTTCATACAGGCTAGGTTTTTGAGATTCCCTGGAGATACCCTTAGATTTGGATTTTGGATTCTCTACTGAACCAGATCCCCTCCTTATTCCAAGGAGTTGGAACCACCTTTTGTCCAGAAGAGACCATCCCGGCCTTCATTCTCCATCACTTGAGTATAACTCAGTGTGGTAGGACTGTGACAACTTCACACCTTATCATATGACTTTGGACCGAACTAAAGCACTTTGGGAACTGAAACTATCTGACTAAAGCTAGCTGAACGGACGACAACTAACTAAACTGGAACTTGAGTGGATCAAAGGAACCCTGAACTCTATTAATCCCAAACTCTATTCCATACCAAAGACATTTTCTGTTGTGGTTGGTAACTGTGTTGAGTATTATATTTCTCAGGTGTTTTATGTTTATTTGTACAAACTTATTCTCTTATTCTCAATTCTGACATTATTGTAAAGAATACATGAATACATTATTTTGTATTATGTGTATATGAACAATTATATGTTGTTGGTGCCTGTAAACATTTCAATAAACTTTAGTTCTATTTTCTGGCACATTTTAGATCCAGGAGACCCTCTCTTATCTCAGACCTTTCTCCTTCCAGTTTCCTTTTCCTTGAGGGCTTGGCCCGTTTCTTTGCTTCTCTTATTTTTCTTTTACTCCTCGTTTGTTTGCTTCTGTCCTTTGTCCCTCTTTTTTTTTGGAAACAGATGGTGAGATGATATCTGCCAAAGACTTGTACGACATCTCCTCCTGGCATAATGCTTGGCTCGGGTTCTTTATTTTAAGAAAATAATGATTGGTTACAAGTGGCAAATTTGTAATTATTAAAATAATAAATAAGAAAATAATATTTTGCCATGCATAGCAAATTGTTTATAATATTTACCTGATGAGATCGTCTGTGCAGATGGGGATCTAACCTGGTATTTCTTGAAAAAAATAATAAACATATCTTGGCTTGGTCTTTATTACTGTATTATGTCATACCAGTTTTCAATTACCAGATTCTGATATGATGATTTCTAATAGTCTTGACCGGTGAAAAATGTGATTCTTTAGCATACTGGTTTTGTCAAATACAGTTTTTTGTGGATGAAATCCGTGCTGTACCCTGCGTTATGTAGGCCTGCTGCATCTGAAAATACTGAACAACAAATACAAATAAGAGTAAAAATTGTTACTATAGTTACTATAAATACTGTAGTTCTTATTTAGCAGTAATATTAAGATTTGTTGAACTGGAGTGCACTCACACCAGGAGGGACTTTCACTGCAACCCTGTCCTTATGTGAGGAAAGGTCAAAGCTTTGTTTAAGCCTTCTAGAAATCACTTGCTTCAACATAAAAACAATAAATATTAACTAAATCATTTGGATTTTTAATAAGCACAAAAATCCAATTGCTAAACATAAGCACCTACGTATCTTGTCAATTATACAAAACAAATGCTTTTTTTGGTTTGTTTTGTTCTTCAGAATCATCTGATTCCTCCTCCTGGGTTTCCAAATATCTGTATCCTCCTCATCAGAGAAGCTCAGCATCTGTTTTTTAGAAAAGATATAAGATATATTTGCTCATTTTGGATTAAAAGATTATTGTATGTGTGAAAGCAATGAATCTGTTGACAACTCTTGCTTCTCTTTGCAGCATAGGGCACTAGGCTGTCCCATCTTAATCAGAAGACCTCAGCATCTGTGTTTAGGAAAGAAAAAAGAGGTATTAAAATATGTGTAATGTCTGACAGCTCTGGAAATAATCAAAACAACTATCACTTTTGTCTTTTGGTTTGAAAGTATAAATTCCTTTTTGTTTCTCAGCTTGTAAGTCCTTTGTGGCTCCTCCTTCTCTTGTGAGGTCTTACCTGGGTCCTGCTCTTCAGGTGTTCTCACTACCTGCCAATGCAACAACTGAAGTAAATTTTGCTTAGTTTGGATGAAATGATTCTAGTACTGGTGAAAACACCACAACTAATCACAAGGCAACCAAAACTGGTGTCCTTCCAAGAGCGTTTACTTTTATCGATCTAAAGCTCTAGCACTTTCTGTGCAAATCTTGATATTTATATTTGATCCTTTTGGGCTTTTGTCTCATCAAGTACATGGATCTATCTACTATGGATCTTAGGGACTAGTTTAAAAGTGCTTTGAGTGGT
>NW_023339746.1:1518-2481 GCF_004916995.1 Morone saxatilis | reverse complement strand
CTGTTAATTTATTGTTAATTTATTGTTAATTTACTGTTTGTAAACATTCAGACATAGATAATAAAATGAAACTATTAAATAATAAAATAATGTATTATAATTGTAATAATATTAATAATAATGATTAGATGTTTGAGGTTTTTATTATTGATTAATCGGAATATGATTCCCTCTTTTATTTCAGTGTGAGGGAAAGAACTGATGAGGTGTCTAAAATAAAGATAATTATTGTGATCGATGAACTATTGATTGATTATCTTTCAGTGAGTGTTAATATGAAACTGGAGTCACTTTTTATAATCAGCTTCATTGATAAACTCACTGACCTTCATCATCATCATCATCATCATCATCACCAGCAGCAGCAGAGGGGGGTCCATGATGAGAGCTGGACTCTACACAGTCCCACACATCGCCAGTCAATCAGTAATCAATTAATAATCAATTAATAATCAATCAGTCAGAGGAAACGTCTCCACGCGCAGGTTAACGCAGTCCCTCCAGGTTTCCTCGGAACCCCGTTGGTCCCGGCGCAGATCCGATCCAGAGACGCGTAAAACCAGCACAGAGTCCGGATCCGAGCCGCCTCCAGGCTCAGGATGAGGAGACCCGTGTAGATCTGGTCCCGGACCCGGTCCGTCCTGCTCGGCTCTGGAACAAAGTGAGGGGAACTTCCCGGACTGTGTGCTCGCTGCTGCAGTGGGGCTGTCCCGAGGGGCGGGGTCAGGTGTGTGTGTGTGTGTGAGCGGTGTCCATTTACACCGAGAGTCTGAATGTGGACTTTAACCCTTTTGATCCGGATCAGACTCCGGTTCTCTGGTTCTCTCAGATCAAACTTTATTTTAAACATCAAGTAAAAGTAAAATCACAGTAACACAGAACAGGTTCCTGTTGTTGGCTCTGGGGCCCCTCGGGGTCCGGGGCCACAGGTAGGGCCACCCAGAGGTGTTTTCCCAGCAGCGG
>NW_023339746.1:0-1383 GCF_004916995.1 Morone saxatilis | reverse complement strand
GGGCGGAGCCAGACGCTGTAAACATTCAGGGCTTAGCTTAAACCTGTGGGGGGTCAGGGGGCCTTCACACCATCCTGTTTCATCATTAACATTGAATAACATTTGTATAAATGATGCATTTAAGTGACATTTTGGAGAAATGCTGCATATGAAAGTAACTTTAATTAATTTACCCGTAAAGTTACCTTAATAATAAATACTTCAGTTACTTTTACTCAAATCAAATATTTGTTTTGAGTAAATAAACTTAAACAGTTTAAGACGATTGGTTTAACTTACAGTGTGGAACAAGTTACCTTCAATTTTTTATGATTTATACAAAAAAAAGCAAAACTTTTTTACAATTTTCACTTTTTGCCAAAAAACAACAAAACAATTTCTGGGCCGTAGCAATCCCAAAACCAGCACCGGTCCAGCTGCTGGTCCCACTACCGGTCTCAGAGCCGCCCCAGAGCAGGTCTCAGTGCCGGTCCCAGAGCCGGTCCCAGTGCCGGTCCCAGAGCTGAACCGGGGGACTGAAGCCAGAGGAGGAGCAGCTGGGAGGATTTATTGGTTGAACATAAACGAGGAAACACGACGGCTGAAAGCTGCACAGAAACTGACTGAACATGGTGAGAATAATCAGACAATCAAAACCGGAGGGAAAAGACAGGAAATGAAGGAAAAGAGGAGGACAATTACAAAATAAAACAGGAAACAACCCAAACCCAAAATCACGGCAGGGACTGATTGAAGTAAAATTTAATGTAAAATGTCCAAACTGTATGGAATAACTTTTATCCTGATCCAAAAATAAATAGATGGACTAACAGACGCTGTCATCTTTCTTCATTCGGACCCAGAGTCTGTGCAGTACAAAATTATAAGTAGTAGAAAACGTATCCAGTGAAACTGGTTTGTTTATACGAAAGATTTATCTGGACCCAAAGAATCCAGGACCTGAGACTGTTTCTTCATCAGGTTTGTGCAATGTGTGACGTACTGTATACTGACTCAATGTGCAAGATAAAACCCAACAGAAGTGCTTTAATGTTTAATATTTAGAGTGGGTTTAAGAGTCAGTGGGGGTCCTGGTCTTGTTGATGAGACCAGCAGATGGAAAAAGCTGTTAATCCTGCTCCAGATTTACAACCGTTACCTCCCACAGTACACATATTGACTTCCTTTGCTGTTGTTTTGAAAAACTGAATCTTCTTTTTAGCTTCATGTGTTGACTCTTTGTCCAACAGTCCACTCCTCTAACTTACAGAGACTCAGCTGCTTGTCATCATCATCCCTCCGGTACAAGACTCACTGCAGTCTAAAGTGCTTTTCTACCAAAACAGGTTTTGGAGGTTTTTGGGGGCAAGTACAAGAACTTAAGTTTTTTTCTGAGTTTAACGT
>NW_023339745.1:0-2316 GCF_004916995.1 Morone saxatilis | reverse complement strand
TTCCACGGGTGAAATGCCTCTTTAAGATGGAGTCAGACTGAAGATCGATCAGTTCCAGTTGCAGGTCAGGTGGTGCTGTTTTGGGGTCGTGTGACAGGGGAAAGGACACCAGCTGAAGTGACTTGTCAATTTTTTCAAAATCAGAGAACCGACAGCAGAATTCTCTGTGCAGGTCGTCCAGTGATTTGCTGTATTTCTCCGCATTTCGGGTGGCCTCTTTCTGCGTGGCGAATGTGGGAAAATTAGCAAAAGGTTTGTTTGAAACTTGTCTGGAGAATAAATTCAGCTTGGATTGAAAGGCTCTCACATTTGTGTACATGTCGTGCACAAACCGTTCAGCTGATTCATGTGGGAAAATATGTCCACAGCAAACGCAAAGTCACAAAGCCTGTTCTTATCACTCAACTCAGGAAATTCATCAGATTTCCCCTCTGTCTTGAACAAGGTGCTAATCTCCTCTTTGAGCTCCCACACTCTCTGAAACAATTAACCAGCGGACACGTTCTGGTAAAGTAAGTCCTGGTGATCCGCATCGGTTTCCTCCGGGAACGCAATGAACTGAAGGTGCTTGCTCGTATAAAGTTCACAAGTTTTACCACTGGATTCACCACATGATTAAGCTGTAATACAGACTTACACAGAGATTCCTGATGAATGATGCAGTGAAGGAAAATAACATCCTGGTCAGGGTTTTCCTCTTTCACTTTATCCTGGATTCTTTTCAGCAGCCCAACGTTTTTTACAGCTAAATTTGGCGACCCATCCGTGGTGACATTGGCAAGTTTACTCCAAGGTAGCTTCGTTCTCTCACTGACAGCAGACACACTGTCATATAAGTCCCCTCCCCACGTCTTTCCTTTCAGGGACGCCATGGTTAAAAACTCCTCCGTTATCTCAAAACCTTCGTAACACTCTGCACTCACTGTCCACTTTTGTTTTCTTTGATCCGCTCATTTTTACAGAAGGGCTCAATATGCAATATGAAAAAGTGAAGTTGAGAGTAATGCTGCATTCATGTGTGTTTGGAAACATCAGACAAACAAGTCCCGAGTTGATTCGGGAAAGATGTCATATTCGTCATTTGAATAGCAGCAAACAATCTTTTGCTTTAAAAACTTTGCCTGTCAACTTTTAGCTCAAATATTTTTAATAACAACGTCCACATAAGTGATCTAGACGTGTTAGAAAAGTGATTTATCAACACCGGCTTGGGATTTAACCCTAAATAAAGAGTCAAATCGCCAAAACTACCGGATGTTATTTAGGATAATCCAAGGAGCACCTGAATGCAGCATAATACACCACATTACAACAAGGGTCATTGGGCGCCAAATGGGGAAACGTGGTAATTGCAGGGATGTCAAAATGAATGCGATTTAATAATAATTAAATTTAATAATATAGTTTGAACAAGTCAGTTGGGCCAGATTAAAAAGCTTAACAGGCTGTATATGGCCCACGGGCTGTAGTTTGCCCATGCCTGTACTAGAGAGTCTCTGTATTGTTAAACTACTAAAAATAATGCATCCCAGAATCTGTGCTTTTTATTTAGATTCTAGTGGGATTGAAAGTCACAACAGTGTTTAATTTTCTCCGAGGCCATATACACCACATCAGCCATACCATTGTGAGCACTGACAGTGAATAACACTGATTATCTAGTTGTCCTGGCTCCTGTCAGTGGGTGGGATATATTAGGCAGCAAGTGAAATGTTTTTCCTCAAAGTTGATGTGTCAGAAGCAGAAAAAATGGGCAGTGTGAGGATTTGAGCGACTTTGACAAGGGCCACATTGTGATGGAAAAGCAGTGAACCGGAGACAGGGTCATGGCCGGCCAAGGCCCATTGATTTGGGGAGTGAAGGCTGGCCCGTGTGGTCCAATCCAATAGACGAGCTACTGTATCTTAAACTGCTAAGAAAGCTAACGCTGGTTCTGATAGAAAGGTATCAGAACACACACAGCGTCTGTTGGTATGGGACCAGTCTGAGTGCCCAGGTGGTCAGAATGTTATGGCTGATGGCTGATGTATGTTAATAACACACATTTTCTCCATCTAGTACCTCAACGTTTAATGATCCTGTGCTTTATTCTGAATTGCACACATTCTAAGTAGGAATCTTCTGTTTCTCTCTTATGGAGAAACAATGTATGTATCTATTTTTACCTGTCTCGGCATGAGCTGGTATGGACTTAAATTTAGTGGGTATTCCATCTGACATACTGGACAGGCAGCCTGCAAAAGCAATTCAATTTCAATTCAATTCAATTTTATTTGTATAGCGCCAATTCAATAACAGAAGTTATCTCAGGACACT
>NW_023339744.1:2593-4327 GCF_004916995.1 Morone saxatilis | reverse complement strand
CACACACTGAAACACACACACACACACACACTGAAACACACACACTGAAACACACACACAGTGAAACACACACAGTGAAACACACACTGAAACACACACACACACTGAAACACACACAAATATATTTTTCTTCTTACCGTTCAAATCTTCAAACTCTACCTCCATCATCTGTCTGTCTGTAACTGTCTGCCTGTGACAGTCTGTCTGTGACTGTCTCTCTCTCTCTGTCTGTACCTGTCTGTCTGTAACTGTCTGTCTTCTTCTGCAGCTTTTGTAACCCCTCACGTCTTCCTTACCTTTGTGGGCGGGGCGAGGAGGCGCTGAGGTCACATGCAGAGTGTATCTTAGCAACCAGACAGTACAAGTCTCCACCCTCTCGGCCAGAAGCAGAGGATGAACCTGAAGAACAACTTTATTATGACTTATTAATGATACGAATGGCAGATACAGTGGATGGTTGTTGGATTATAATCAATATTATTGTGATATTTGTATTGATTTCAGTTCATTTTTAATGTTTTTATCTAAGGTTGTTTGATTATAATCAATATTATTGTGATATTTGTATTGATTTCAGTTCATATTGAATGTTTTTACCTCCAGGTTGTTGGATTATAATCAATATTATTGTGATATTTATATTGATTTCAGTTCATTTTTAATGTTTTTATCTCAGGTTGTTTGATTATAATCAATATTATTGTGATATTTATATTGATTTCAGTTTAATATTTAATGTTTTTACCTCCAGGTTGTTGGATTATAATCAATATTGTTGTGATATTTGTATTGATTTCAGTTCATATTTAATGTTTTTACCTCCAGGTTGTTGAGCATCAGTAACTGAGAATCTGACAGGATGCAAAACATTTTACTCCAGACATCAGGCTCCGCCTTCCGACCACACGACAGCCAATGGATGGAGGCGCTCTTCAGCTCTGTGACATCATCACAACATCAGAATATTAAACAGTAGCAGAACAGTACCAATATTAATACCAATATCAGTACCAATATTAATACCAGTACCAATGTTAGTACCAGTACCAATATTAACATTAGTACAAATATTAGTACCAGTACCAATATCAGTACCAATATTAATATTAGTACCAATATTAGTATTAATACCAATATCAATATTACTATTGTTTCCACAACTGTTCTGACTCTTCAAATGTTGATTTATTGTTTCTATTAATTAAAAACAGCTCATTTATCGGCTTTAATGCCAAAACATTAGTTTCCCTTTCTGAAGAGCCACAACTACTAACCACAAAGTGCTGCTCTGACAATCAGTGGTTGTTATTAATATGTTTTGTTGTTGTTGTTGTTCCTGCAGTATTGTTCCAAGTCTCCTGACAGCGGATTAGCTCCGCCCCCTAACTGAATGAGTACAGGTAATACAGGTGGTAAAGGTGGTATAGATAATACAGGTAATACAGGTGGTAAAGGTGGTACAGGTAATACAGGTGGCTCAGGTACTGAGTACCACCAACTCACCAATCACATTCATCCAGCCCATGTGCTGACACCTGGACAGGTGTTTCACCAGCTCCTCCATGGCAACAGGATCCTCAAAGGCACAGAGAATTCTGGGTAACCTACAGGCTGATATCACTCACCTGTCTGCCTCTATACACTACGTACACACCTGAAGCAGAGAGACAGGTAAACACAGAGACAAATAGACTAGCACAGGTAGGACAAACTCACAGACAGGTAGACGGACTC
>NW_023339744.1:887-2488 GCF_004916995.1 Morone saxatilis | reverse complement strand
TAGACGGACTCACAGACAGGTAAACGGACTCACAGACAGGTAGATGACACTGAAGCTCGTCTCTTCAGCTGTCGGTCAGTTCCTCCTCATACTGTAAGACCACTTTACCTGTCTGTCTGTAGGAACCCTCAGGATGAGACACACTGATGCTCTAACCGTCTGTCTGACTCTTAATGTATGTGTGTTGTTTTTCACGTGTTGTTTAACACCTTAATTATATTAACGGATTATCACCTGTCGCACTCTCACTGACACACACACACACACAAACACCGGGGTCAAAGGTCAAACAAGTTTTTTTTATTCCAGAGAAAGCTGGCAGCTGATTGGTCAGCTGAACAGGAAAAGGGTAAACATACAAACAGTCACATGATCAAAACAACCGTCCAACGGGCCAATGGGAGGGGAGTGTGGTTACCATGGCAGCAAGGAGCAGCTGCAGGTTTAAAGTGACAGAGTGACAGTTTAACGTCTCAGAGACTGTTAGCACTATTAGCACTGTTAGCATTCCTCATTCAAACCAATGGGCTGTGTTAGCTTCAAGCTAACATGTAACTATTGATCATTTTACTTGCTTTAATACGTTTGAACAGCAATCAATCTCTCTGATTATCAGTTGGGAAAGGAATTTGGTGGCTGATGTTTGCATAGATACTGAGTGTGATAATAGTGCAAGAGAACAGCTGCTGAAGGAAACACCAGGAAACACTGAGCATTCAGCTCCGGTGGGATTTGTAGTTTTTGTTTGATTCCTCTTGTTCATAAAGCTGGAGGACTAAATCCAGTCTGATACAGGTCAGAGTGCATACGGAGGTCAGAGGTCGTTCATGTAATACCTAAAGGATTAAAGACGTCCCAGCATCCCGAGTTTAGTGGGAGGAGCTTCTGATAGACTGTGGATGTCCTCCATCACTCACACTGAATACTTTATGATGAAACGTGCATGTAAAGGTGGTCAGTATGGCTCGGTGCAGGGTTCCCACGGCTTCTGCAGAGCATCAATAACAGTTCAAATAAAGCTGAATTCATCTTCTAACCTATTAGAGGAAATGTATAAAGCATCAGTGTTTGTTACACGTTGCATATTAACAATTATCAGTGTAAATAAAATACTATTAAAATAATCCAGGACAACAGAGATTTAGTCATTTTAATCAATTTCCAGGTCTCTCCATGACTGTTGAGGGGGGGTTAAGGGAACCCTGCCGGGGTTTGGGGAACCTCTGTTGTGCTGATGGATTATTTTTATTGTCTGTTCAGAGACTGAAGGTGTAAAATATGTCAGTTATTACTCCAGGAAGGAAACAAAAACTCAGATCTTTAGTGAAGTGCTTTCTGTTCAGGTGTAACGTGTGAACGTACATCAGAAACTCACAGGTACAGCAGAGCGGACAGGTGAGGCAGCGTGCTGTCTGACAGCTGGGGGGCGCTACAGGGAACTACAGGAGCCTCTGACTGTTTCACATGTCAGAGAAAAAGAAGAAGAAGAAGAAGAAATATTTGACAGAACAGAGACATAAACTCCATCTACTGTCAGTCTGAGAATATACAGACCATAATAAGACTAAATATTCATATAACACTGTGTGTGTGTCTGTGTG
>NW_023339744.1:0-757 GCF_004916995.1 Morone saxatilis | reverse complement strand
GGGACAGATGTGAGACGGGTTTGTGGGGACAGATGTGAGACGGGTTTGTGGGGACAGATGTGAGATGGGTTTGTGGGGACAGACAGGACACTAACCCTACATTGCGAGAATACTGTTGCTAGGCAACTGAAATTAAAAAAAGAATGAATGATTTGGTTTTGGAGAAAAGAAAATCAACAGTAACTTTTATGGTTTAAAAACATTAACTCACATTAAAACTGGTGACATTGACTGTTGCCATGGTGACGTTAATACGCCTCCATTACTCATGAGGTAACTGAGCTCTGACTGGACGCTGATCAGGAAGTGAGAGGAGGAAGAGGAATCAGAGCGTCACATCTAAACGTCCTAATAAGGAGTCGTCCCCTCCCACTCCAACAGGTACTGCACCGTTCCCTGAGGAGTGACACGGCGAGCCAACACCTGGTACCTCTCCCCGTTGGTCAGCCTGCCCGCCACTCCAAAATACGAGGAGATGGAGGAGTGGAGGTGGGAGGAGTCTGACAGGAAGTGGGAGGAGTCTGTTGTCAGGTGGGTGTGATCCGTAGCTTCTTGGTCCTCCAGCATCCCAGAAGGCTCCTCCCCTCCGAGTTCCTCCCCCGCCTCACTGCGATTGGCCCACTGGCTGTAGCTGTTGCTAGGCAACTTCCTCTTCCTGCTGCCAACCCTCCTTCTGAAGACACAGAGCACAGAGGTCAAAGGTCAGAGATCGACTTCCTACAGATGATAAGGAGCCGATAAAGAGCGGATAAAGAGC
>NW_023339743.1:2626-4047 GCF_004916995.1 Morone saxatilis | reverse complement strand
AATGTCAAACTATCACAGTGGCATGTGAATGCAGCACAGAAACAACACACCTGCACACAGCTGTATTTTAATCTTTTATCAGTACATCAGCGTAAACATTTATAATGTATATATTTATATCTTTAACATCACTCAGCAGAGCAGTTAAAGACATTTTAGTTCAATACGCAGCAATTCTTTACAAAAGAAACACATTAGAGTCACCGTCAGTCGTTATATGTACAAGATATTCATACACAGCATCTGGCCCCGCCCACAACACGTGACATCACAGTGACATCATCAGTATAATGCTGATTATCATCAACCTGGTTATTGATCTGGCAGGTTTCTGATCAACTGAGTCAAAAAAAGAGAAAAGTTTTAGTATTTTAAGCCTTCGTTTGTCAAATGAATAATGTTGAAGAAGCGTTTATTATTACAGCTGACTCATGATTTTATTAGCACTTCCTGGGAACACGTTACTAATTACACTGATTTCCATAAATGTTTTTCTTCCACATTCATCCGTTCGTGGTAGAACAATCCCTCTAAAAGTATCTGATAATCTGCTGAAAATAAAAATGATTTGATTAAGAGATCCTCATCAAAATGTTCATCAATACATATCTGTGATCAGTCGAATCCATCCCATAATATCAGGTAGACGTTATTATTTATTGCAGGTCTGTAGTTTGTCCTTGTTTAGCTCCAGAAACCTGGATCAGGTGCTGACGTGCCACCGTACAGGGGTAATAATCCGGTTAAACCGGGGACCACCAAAGCCTCACATTCAGCCTGCAGAATATATTTATATATTTATATTATAAGTGTTGTGAAGTTAAATGACATTAAAAGCTCTTCTCTGTATTATTCTTTTATTAAACGGTTTGTTTCGCTGCCTGACTGGTGGAGGGTTAATCTAGTTATCATTATGGATTCATTCCCATGTTTTTAGGAGTGTGTTCACACCGATATAGGATCATTAAAATATCACTCATAAAGAAGCTCTGGCCGTCGGTCAATGTGGTCCAAGATCCCCGATTCAAACCACAATCATCTGTTCCCTGTGGTGGTCCGCCGCCCCGTCAGGTCGTCTCCTGCGCGTCCGAACTGATGGAGAGCCGGTCCGACCGGTCTGCCGTGATCCAGTTTCCAGTCTGTGTGTGGTTTGGTCCCGGTGGTTCACACGGTGGAGGGCTTCATCAGAGCCTGATCCCCAAACAGCTGCTTGAAGTGAACCACGTGCTCCTCACAGTGCTCTCCTGGTAACACACACACACACACACACACACACAGGTTTGGTCCAATGACTGAAACCAACTTCTTCATTACTGAGAAGAAGCAAACGAACGTTACAGAGTGCGTCAATAAAAACTAACTAATAACAACCACATTTTATATTTAATATTCCTCCCTTGCATCCTGGAAAACCTGGAAAT
>NW_023339743.1:2372-2586 GCF_004916995.1 Morone saxatilis | reverse complement strand
AATTTAGAGTTTTTTCCGTCATAGAAACAATGAATATTCCAAATATCCCTGAAATATTCTGTATTGTCTTGAAAATTTGTTGCCCTCAACTTCTCTAAAACCTCTGGGAAAAGAGTGCAGCTTCCCCGCGGTCCGCTGTGGTTTCTGTGTTTTCGGTGTTTTGGCTCACCCGGGTTGAAGCTGGGACTTCCTCTCAGCCGTTGGTTCCTCTGCT
>NW_023339743.1:609-2347 GCF_004916995.1 Morone saxatilis | reverse complement strand
CACACCCACAGACGAGATCAGTGCGACCAAATTTTTAAGAGTGCGACTAAATAATTTTCTAGGTCGCACTGGTGCAACTGAACGCTGCCGGTGAAAACATACATTTATTCTCGCAAGCGCAATCATCTCTCTGTGTTCTCCTGCTGACCGAACCTCACACACTCATCGTAGGATCATATCCGTTTCTCCTTTGCCTCTGATTGGCGTGTGCGTCCTGTTCTAAGTTGTGCTGGTTTAAAAATTGCCGAGCCCGGTCCTTCGGGCCGACAGCATCCAAGAAACTCGAACCAGCAGGACGCGCGAGGACAACCGGTTGGATACGAGCGCCGGTCCGAGACACCCAAAATTAAAAAGGCCAAAATATACTTCCTCTCAGCAACAGGACTGGCTGAAACAATTTCCCTGGTTGAGGTACAACAACAAGGACGTTACGCCAATGCACTGCGTGTACTGTCAAGAGCTGCGGTCAGAATACCTTCTGAAAATAGTGCATTCGTGAGCGGTTCACAACGTTCTCGTATCTGATTGCTTTATTTGGCAAATGTTTTATTTTGCTGTAGTGTCGTTTAGTGTTGAAATGTTCCAATTTCAGCTCAGTGAAGCAACTCTTAAACACTTTATTCCCTTCTTTTCCTTAGTATATACATCTGTGCCATCAAATAAAGAACAGCATTTTCTCTACACCCCGTTGATTTTGTTGTAAACATCATTCACATTATATGAAGTTCATGAGAGCACTAAAAAAGTGTGCAAGAAAAACTTTGGGTGCACCTACATTTTGGCTGGTGCACCTAAAAAAAAAGGTTAGGCCCACACCAGTGCACCAATGCAAAAACTTAGGTCTGACCCTGTTGATGGTTTCCCCGCTTCCCACTCCTGAGGTTCCAGAAACGCCTGGTGCCGTCCTGAAAGTCCTTCGTCCATGACTTCTCCGAAACTCCTCCCAACACCTGCTGTTTTGATTTCCCTCAACGAGCTGCGGCTTGCAGTCTCTTTCGGGTTGTCCGGGTACCCTGCACTGCCTGCGGAGTCCCCCGGGATAAAATATCCCGGAAGCCCTCCTTCTGTCCAGTTCAGACGGCTTCCCTGACCACCGGTGTACACCACCCGTCGTTTTTCGAGGGTTACCCCGTCCCCTGTGAACGGTAACCCGTCTCAAGACCGGAGACCAGATGTTGTTCTACCACCGTGTTCAGGTCGTTCCCCAGAAACTTCCTCGCCGACACGTTGTCGTGGCCGCCTGCTCCCAGTGAAACCGAGTTAGTTCACCGAGCCTTCTGCGTGTATTCAGGTAGATAAATCAAACATCAACGTACCGACACTGCGGATGAATCTGAGCGCGCCCAGAACCTGCTGCTTCGACAGCAGAACCTCGACGATCTCGTCGTTGGCCGTGGAGAGACGCTGAAAACACACAACGGCAATTAAATATAACAGTTCCACTTCAGTGAAGAGTCGTTCTTTACAGCCGGTGTGTGTTCGATACCTTCAACATGTCCAGTGACAGCTGGTGCGCCGGAGGGTACGTACTCTCCAGGGACAGCAGCAAACAGGCCTGAACAGAAACAAACAAGGGACGTCAACGCTGCAAAAGAAAGCTAATTCAACTCTGAATAGTTGAGTAAAGGTTCAGCTCTTCGTCCTCAATGAGCTCATCACTCCTGTATCTATATCTGTCTTCTTGTCATTATGTAAAAAAAACCTTAAAAAGTTTCAGGACTTGTTTAGAGTTGATCTT
>NW_023339743.1:0-585 GCF_004916995.1 Morone saxatilis | reverse complement strand
CTGCTGCTAACGTTAGCTCAGCTTGTTTCTCTGATAATTTAAGATCCAGACGTCCGATGACTAAAACCCTTCATCTGGTTCAAATCAAGTGTTCAAAAGCACCAAGATCTAAACAGTGGATGGTAGAAATGTGTTAAAAATGAGCTGACCAGTGGTTTGGAGTCGCTGAGGACGTGGTACTGCAGGAACTGGTGCAGCATGTAGAAGAGGTTGTGCTGCACCAGCGTCTTGATCACCAGCTCATACAGGTAATGCTGAAAGACACAATGAGAGAGAAGTTGAGCCGGCAGCAATGTGAGCTTTGTCCTGATGGTGGCAGCAGAGGAGACGGTCAGTCGGTACCTGTACGGTGATCTGGAACTGGTTCAGAGAGCGGATGTACTCCATCAGAACCGCAATGATGAACTTATGGGAGACACCCTGCAGACACAGAGCATCATCTTACACATAACTCTTGTTACATAACGGATCAGTTAAAAGCTGACGTGTATTTTGTACTTTTTCTGTCCAATATTTCATTCAGTGAGTTCAATTATTGTTTTTGTAGAGATCTGTGATCGTTCTCTCTCGCCGTATTAAAACACA
>NW_023339742.1:0-2632 GCF_004916995.1 Morone saxatilis | reverse complement strand
CTGCCCGCAGATATTATACGGTCCTTGAACCTCCCACATCCACCCCCTCGATGGAACACGGGTTGGAGATGTGGTGTTCTTCCTTCTGAAAGTCCACCAGCATCTCCTTGGTCTTTGAGGTGTTGAGCTGCAGATGGTTGGACCTGCACGCAACCCACGAAGCTCCTGTACTCTCCCATCATACTTAACGCAATGTCGTACGAGTAGTTCTGCAGCGTGGCAGAGGGCCCGGAGTTTACTGGAGTATAGTCAGATGTGGGTATACGGTCAGGAAGTAGGATGGGAAGTGCAGCGGGGTCGCCCCTGTGGTGTGCGCTGTTGACCACAGGTGGTCTGACGTGCAGCCCTTCAGTCTGACGTTACTGCGTGGTCTCTCCCATGGAGGTAGTCCGTAACTCCATGTCACCACACCAGGAGTGGGTCCACCCTCATCTCCGTCAGCTTGTCTCTCAGCAGGAGCGGCCGGATGGTGTTGAAGGCACAGTGGATCTTGTGCATTCGAAATCCTCCTTGAGAGCGACTTTTGCTTGTATTTTTGAAATCCTCCTAGAGAGCACCATTTGTTGAAAAAATAAATATATTTTTTTCTTCAATTTCATCTGTGCCAGAGTCACGCATTTGGGTCCACCTGTATAGTGTCAAAGGTTGTGAAAAGAACGAGTATGGACTCAGCCGACTCAAAGAAACTCCAAACCACCCTCTCAGCACAGGGTACCAAGATCTATCAGCACAAGGCACAGCTGAGCACAGTCAGCCGTGGCGTGAAGGACCTAACCGAGCGTCAGGAGGGTTGTCAAGCTTCCGTCACCTGCCAAATGAACCACCTCGCAGTGCAAGTACTCCAAGTTTTCACTCACCTGGGTACGGCACCTTCAGCGACACCACCTGCGGAGAATCCTGTGGTTGCACCGACCACTAACCAGACTGCTCCCAGGTCTCTACGTTTGGCCTCCCCGGAGAAGTTTTCATGGGACTGTAGAACTTTCTTAGTTCAGTGCGATCTGCACTTCAAACTCAACCCAGCAGCTTTTGTGTCAGACCAGGCTAAGTGGCATTTATGGTGTCTCATTTAACTGGCAGAGCCGCTGCTTGGGCCACTGCTGAATGGTCCAGGGACTCCAATATCTGCCAGTCACTAACTGTTTTTCGAGATACCATGAGCAAGATATTTGATCACTCCTCACCTGCCAGAGAAGCCTCTCGGGCCCTCATGCAGATCAAGCAGCACCATCGCCAAGTCATTGATATGCCATGTCAATTTGTGTGGACAACAGACTCATAGAGAGAAGGCAACAGACAGCAATTTCTATGGCTATTCAACCTTCAACAACCTATTCATTCTCCACAACGACAGGATCCAGGAAGATGGAGCCATCACAAGGGTCAGAGGAGCCGATGCAGCTGGGGAGAACAACGTCGTATGCAGGAGGGCTGCTGCTTCTATTGTGGACAGCTGGGCCACCAATTTGCTGCCTGTCTGGGAACACTTTTGTCTCTGCCTTTCCTCCTTGATCACTGATCCAGGAAAACTCTCCATAAATGATCAGAACTCTAACTCAGGGGGCCTTAATTGACTCCGGGGCAGACAGGAGTTTCTTGAACTGGAATCTAGCCTAACAGAACCAGATTAAGACTGTTCCTCTGTCACATCCTGTTAATGCCAGTGCTTTGGATGGTCGATTATCGTTTAAAGTTACTCATTGCACCGAACCCATACAGGTAACATTAAACCACAACCACACAGAAGTTATGCATTTTCATTTATTTGATTCAGCACAGCATCCACTGATTTTGGGTTTTCCATGGCTTAAGAAACATAATCCCCACATTGACTGGCGCTGCAGCAAAATTAAGGGGTGGGGACTGTGAACAGTGAACTGTGTGGCTAACGATAACTTTTCAGAGGTTCTGTGGATGGAACTCAGCGTTGGCAACGACTCTGACTACCCGACTTATCAAAAGTACCCTTATGTTATCATGACTTAAAAGAAGCTTTCAACAAGACAAAAGCCATGTCACTTCCTCCCCATCGACCTTTTGACTGTGCCATTGACCTACTACCCGGCGCACCTATCCCCTAAGGGGTGCCTCTACTCCATCTCTGGGCCAGAGAGAGCAGCCATGGACGAATACATCACCTCCTCACTGAAGGCTGGAATAATCCGTCCGTCCTCCTCTCCAGCTGGTGCAGGTTTCTTTTTTGTGGGGAAGAAGGATGGTTCACTGCGGCCATGCATTAATTGCTCTAGTTGCCTTCTTTCTCTCTTCTGATTCTCTTCCTTCCACATTGCATATGCCTTCCAATCTGCCTTAAAGGGTGTGAATCCCTTTTTCTGTCTCTTTGAGAGTGCTGCATATTTCTCACTATCACTCCCTTCTTTTCTCTCTAGTTTCTCCTTCAGCTGTGCTAATTGTCTGTCACTCAGGCTGCCTTCTTCTGGGAATCCCAGTTCCCCCCACACATCAAACTGCTTACAACTGCCAGGATAATGACTAATTTTAAATGTTTTCCCTTTTAACAATTTAAATTCTTTCTCACGTTTTTTTTATTGCACGCGTTTTGGTTAGTCGGTGCGGTCCGACCGAAGGTAGCTTCAGGTAGCCGTCCTCCGGTAGATCCCCCGGTAGTTCC
>NW_023339741.1:2478-2947 GCF_004916995.1 Morone saxatilis | reverse complement strand
ATTGGAGACAGTTATATATGCTATATAGCATTTTTCTAAACAGATGCTAATAAGTGCTTTCCAGAGTAACCTAACCTAAGATCACATTCAGCCTCATAGGATGTTCTATAGTATACTATTTGTAAAGCGTGTGCAATATTTACATTATAGCTTCTTATATACTGCTATAAATATTGAAACAAATGTGTCTTTTTAATTAAACAACAAGAAGAAGTAGGTGAAGATGGAGTGCCGTTTAACAGTGGAATGGTTATTTTGGGTTTAGTTATGGCTACTATCAATAGGGGTAGTTTCAACTTCTACATTACAAACTAGTCAATAATAAGATTACAACTGTGAATAACTAAAATATATTATGTATCACAAACTATTAGCAGTATTAGCCACTTGGTACCAAAAGGAAAAACTATAAGAACAGTTATGAGTGCCCTCACTGCTAGTGTTCGGAGGAGTTCGGTCTAGACCTGCT
>NW_023339741.1:2147-2407 GCF_004916995.1 Morone saxatilis | reverse complement strand
AAAACTGAATTGAATTGAATAGTGTTCTGGTATCTGTTTCCTTACAAGTACCACCATCTCTGCATGGAGCTGATCGTATGTACAGCAGCACCACCATATGGCATGCACTGCAGCCAGCCATCTCTCCATGAATCTGGGACAGAGGCAAGGAGAAGGAGTGGCTGAGCCTGAAGCCTGATCCTGGCCCACCTCTCACTGTTCCTTATTCAATTAATCACAGCCTTGATTGGGCTAACTCTTGGGCCAATCTGCCTACCTCT
>NW_023339741.1:0-2087 GCF_004916995.1 Morone saxatilis | reverse complement strand
CTGCTGCTGCCAGCCCTATCATTCTACACAGAGTTTGTCTTTGGTAAACACAATACAATAAAACCTTGTACTGCCCACAGAAACACTAAATGGCTTTCAATTTGAAATTGATACAGGAGGTGTTAAGTTAAAAAAAGAAATTTCTAAATCATGTCTGTAACACAGATATAGTCATTGGCTAAACTATAGCATTCTCTGCTCTGACTTACAGGTAATGATGAATGTGCTGCTGGAGAACTTGGAACTCTGCATACTGTATGTGTTGCTGTGAATGGAGGAGGCGGAAATGTCTAGGTGAAATGAAAAATGTAATTTTAACCCTTTAAGAATGCATCCTGAGTTATATTGTACCCCTGTTTTACAATGTATGCCAAAACATTCTCAAAACCTCATCTTCTTTGAATTTTTACATCGAAATTCAATAATTTTGTCTTCCTGTAAAACAAAATGTGACACGTGCTTACATAAGCATAAACAAACCGATTTTAACCAATAATGTTGTGACACAATCTTCCATTTTTCAAGATTCATTAGTTCGCTAGGAACCGCATGGCTAGCTACTAGAGCGGAGTGTTTGTGAGGGCTGAAAGAAGCTAACTGTCACTACCAGCTTGTGCAACTAACGTTAGCTAACTTAGCCCTGGGGTGCCAAACCCGGCCAAAAACACCTCTGTAATGTCTTCCTTGTTGTCAAACTGTCCATATTTTAAGTTACGTTACCACACTGTCACACATGGGCAATTAAAGTGATTAATACATAACAAATACTGTGTTTATTCACAGTACACTTTTATAGGAATACTTGTAAGTAAGTATAAGTAAGAGTACCTTTACTTAATTATAATATTACTCTTTGTTTCTCTTGCTTTACAAACGAGACAAGAGTCCACTAAACTGTTACTTACTGTAGCTATTGTGAGACTAGTGTTGTAATAGTAATGAAAATATACTTCATATATAGTTCATTCACCATTTCCAAGTCAAGCCATGTGAGGATATTCACAATTATCCCAGTTCACGATTATCACGATAATGGAAATTCACGACGGTAAATGTATCTGATGCTTTCTACTGTAACGAGGGCTCACTGATTGCCCTGAATCACAGTCACTTGATGATGTTGTTATGTAAATGTATGCGTTGTCTGCATAGGAATTAAGATATTTAGTTGTCATTGATAATTTGAGTTAGTGGGAGTAGGTAGAGTTTAATCAGAAGAAGCCCCAGGACGAAGTCTCCACATAATTGCTGCTTTACTGATCATTGCAAAGTAGTCTATATCCTGCAGACAGGATTCAAACCAGTTTAGGAAAGTGCCAGAAAGAACCAACCAGGTTGTTGGTTCAATCCCTGGAGCTGTAGGGAGTGCTGCAAATAATTGTGTTAAGACTTAAACCCAAAAATTATAGCGTACATGCCTTTCCATCTATCTCAACAAAGAGTTAAAAGGAATTCACAATGTGCTCTTTCTCTGAATTTATAAAGTTAAGTCAATATCTACAAATGTCTAAGTTGGAAATATCTTGAATCAATGCTGTCATGAGACACATGGAGTTGGTCCATTGAAACTAAATCAGTGACTATGAGCTAGTAGAATTTTTTTAAGGATACTACATCCAAATGAGTTTAATTTGAATACTGGGGTTCCAGCTGTGAAAGAGAAAATGTACTCATATATCGCAGGAAAATCAGCATGGCTGCTGGCACAGTGTCCCAGAAGTTGTTCTATTATTCACTGTCTGTGGAGCAGCTCCAGCGTTTGTCTGTAGATGACATCATTAGCACTCGTCTGTCTGCTGATCATCTTAAAGAGAGACTTGCTTAAATTGACAACTGAGCTGTACAATGTTACAGAAATAATATCTTTGTATATTTATATAATTATATAACATCAATATTATATATTTATATAATTATATAACATCAATTCAACTCCCCCTTTCTAGGCAGCAGTAGCTCAGTGTGTAGGAACTGGAGGGTTGCCGGTTCAAGTCCCACAGACCACAAAATATGGAGTGTGGACTGGTAGCTGGAGAGGTGCCAGTTTCACCTCCTGTGCACTGCCGAGGTGCCCTTGAGCAAGGCAA
>NW_023339740.1:29550099-29555014 GCF_004916995.1 Morone saxatilis | reverse complement strand
TGAGGAGAGAGAGAGAGAGAGAGAAGAAGAGAGGAGAGAGAGAGAGAGAGGGAGAGTGAGAGAGAGAGTGGAGAGACAGAAGAGAAAAGAGGAGACAGACAGACAGAGAACAGACAGACAGGTGTCAACAACAGTAGAAACAACTACACTAATAGTACTATGTATATGAACATGAAGAAGATGATGACGACTACAACAACGATGGGACAATGAGCAGTGATTATAGTAATAATAGTAAACTGTAGTAATAATAATAATAACAATGAATTATCAGTGATTTTAGTAATGGTAGTCAAGCAGGACCATGCAGGAGCTCCACAGGATCCATGAAACCTGAACAGAACACAAGAACCTCGGGAAGAAGTGAAGGTATAAACATGCATTAATGCAGCAACTTAAAACAATTTCCAAGTTCAGTATAACCTCAATGTAAATGTAAACCAAGGACTGCTCAGTCAGGGTGTTGATTCTCAAAACAGAGAAAAAAGTGCAAATGATTCACAGTAACATTTGAAAACCTTTTTATAAACTGTAAAATATTGGTCACTTGTCAGCTTCATCAGCCTATTCCTTTTCAAAAAGGTATATGACTTTATATTTACATTTGGTTTTTCTGTGCAAAAAAAATGCAACAATTCTTTAACATTTGTCTGTTGGATGTTCTGTGAGTTGTTCTCAGGAAGTCGTGTGAAATGTCTTCCCCGAATCGGTGTCAATGGAAAGAGGACAAGGACTCAGCCTCGGTTACATGGGACACCAGCTCACCAACTGGAGGATTGGATTTGGATTTGAACTGGATTTAAATTTCTATTCAAAATTTTACAGGGGAGCCAGTGCAGAGAAGCTAGAAACAGAGGAGGATGTGATCTCTTTTCCTAGTTTCCTGTCAGGTACTCCGTGCTGCAGCGTTTGGATTAATTAGAGCGTTTTAATTGGACTTAATTAGGGCAACCTGATAATAAAGAGTTGCAGTAATCCGCCTTGAAGTAACAGATGCCATGGATTAGTTTTTCTGCATTCTGTCTGTGAGTAGGATGTGTCTAATTTTTTGTAATATTACGTAAATGAAAGAAGAGTCCTAGAGATCTGCTATATGGGAGTTAAAGATAACTCCAAGATTCCTGACAGTGGTGCTAGAGGCCAAAGTAATGCCTCTAGAGCTAACTATATCCTGTTAGACAGTGAGTCTCTGAGGTTTTTGGGGCCACGTACAAAATTTCGTTTTTTTCTGAGGTTTAACATGAGAATTGGGCAGCTCATCCAGGATTTTAGTGCGGTTCCTTTAATGCCAATTTGGATGTTCAAAGTCTCTTAAAAAGCAATATTATGGTCAATGTGTCAAAATGCTAGCACTAAGATCTAATAATACAAGTACAGGGAGACAAGTCCATTGTCAGAAGCAATTCAAAAGGTCATTCTAACTTTAACCAGAGCTGTTCCTCTGTGGCTGTGATGAACTCTAAATCCTGGACTGAAATCCCACCTAGAGTCAGGGTCTGTCCTAGGTTTCTGCCTCTTTAAAGGAAGTTTTTCCTTGCCACTGTCTCCAACGTATTGCTCATGGTGGTACTGTTGGGTCTCTGTAAATAATGTTTTAAGGAGTACGGTCTAGACGGTGCTCAGTGAGTTTCTTTTATTTAGTGAGGGGGATGGACGATGTCTTCTGAACCAAAAGTTCATATTTATTTAAAATACTTTTACAGAGAGCAGCAGAACATGTAACACAGTCAAAAAATCACCTGACCAGGTGAACTCGTTAATGGTCGGGCTCGTTCAGGTGGATGACAGTGATGGTGATGTCATCGCGGTACCTCCTTGCCAGCTCCGGCGGCAGACTCAGCATCTTGGCCAGACGGTTTGGCGCCACCGCTCCGTACCCATCGTCCCCAAGAGCATGGCGGAGCAGGTGGGTGGCAGTGTTCTGGTCCTCCAGCACCGACAGGACCCGGCCCCTCCTCTCCAGCAGGAGGCGCTGCAGGCTGCCCAGCGTCACGCCTGTGCCGGGAAATATGGGTCTCTGCTGCTGAAGGCCTGTACAGCAAGAAAGAGCTTCCACTGATTACAGGGACATCGACAGGAAGTAAATATCTGTTCTTAATCATCCGAGCTGCTCTGACCAGGAGCTGAATGATAAATCTCTCTGGATCTTAAATTGTTATTAGCAAAGGTAACGCCAGTGGTGGGAACTAGAGAGGATCCAGGGGCAGCTCTGCTCCTCTTTACACATGAGCTCCCCTGAAAACATGATTTGTCAAATTTGGACAATTTCAGCCTCTCCAGGATTTCACAGGCTTTGTTTTTTAAATAGTTTCGACCTAAAAAGTCTGATTTCTAAAAAGTTGTGATGCATGTTGTGGAGTTTTTAGGCTCTTTTGTACGATGGAATTGCAGCAGAAAGTGAAATAAGGCAACTTGTTCCGAGGGTCAGTGTAAGACGTTTGTGTCCCAGACGTCTGCATCTTCAACATTAGAAACAAGGAAGTGAGTTTGGTGACTCAATATTTTGTGCAGGAAACTACGATTGGTGAAAGTTGCGGAAAATTGCAGTGATTGGACAAATTGCAAGGTCATGCATAATTCACAGAAATTGGTTGAATTTGCAGTATTTGTTGCCAATGCAAATTCCTTGAGGGACTGATCAATACGCTGTTTTTTAAATGCATTTGTATTTTTTTCAATTGTCATTATCATGGATTATGTGTGAACTTAAGCTACTATTGATGTATGATTTGTGCATGAGGGTGACACTAATTCACTTATACTATACTACTAATAAACACAGAAGCACAATATCATTAACTTCAGATCAGATAATATCAGAAAACATCATAAAATATCAGAAATTATCAAAAAATATCATAAAATATCATAAAATATATCCTCCTGCGACAGTAGAAAAAGTGATCTCCCCTGAAAGGGACAAATAGAGAGTGCAGAGATGTCACCAAACACAGGATATATAGATCTATATGATATTGAAATATTGATGATATGTTTGATGAGAAATGATATTTAAGATATATATGTACAAGAATAAGAACTTGAGCAGTATATTGGAATATAGCTGCTGTAAACGCTATCTCTCTCCAGAGTGAAGGACCCCCAGGTAGCACAGCTTTATAAAGTCTGAAACGCGGTTTGTCTTCGTATTCCACCGAACGGAGCATCTTCAGAGCCTGTTCTGCCCAACATTGTTTACTTGTGTATTTTGTCCTTACAGTGGATACAAACTCTAACCTGCCTCTGACTGACTGACTTCTTGTCTGGTGCCACAATGTTGATGTAACATTAAACTCGATCTATATGCGGTATTTTATTTTGAAAATTTACGGGATTCTTTTTGCCGTTTCTTTGTCTGACTTCCTGCCAGTGTGATCTGCTCTGTGTTTTGCGCGAAAGGGTTGTAGACTAGCCGCATATTCACAGAGCAGAGCAGAGAGACTATAAAGACTTGTACTTCTATTTATTGTGTCTGTGGTTCAGACTTCAGTCTGGGTTTAGGAGTTTGGTGAACAGAGTGAGGATCTGACCTGTCAGTTGTTCCCCCACCAGCTGGACGACCGTCTGTCGGTGCATCAGCTCCCAGAGTCCATCAGTGGCCAAGACAAGGAACTTGTCAACGGGTCTGATGCGGTGTCGGGTGACCTCCGGCTGGGCACTCAGGTAGGGCGGGGTCAGGTAGTATGGCGGCAGCACCCGGGCCACTTCGCTGACCGCGGACAGGATGTCTGGTCGTGTTTCGTAGACTCGACTCAGCATCTCTGCACTCCACTTGAAGCGGACGTCGCCAAATGCCCTGAAGGGTAGCAGGAGACCCAACAGGCGGTCATGGCGGACCACCGTCCTCCGCTCAGATGACGGGTGTTCCCCGAGAATCCTTTGCAGCTCGTCTGGGTTCTGCGCGTTGTGGTCGTTGGTAAGGCTGACTGCCGACCAGTGGCCGTCCGGCTCCTGGACGCCCAGGACGGCCCGGCTGTCACCCAGGTTTGCCACGTGCAGGACCCCATTGGATACATGAGCGACGCAGGCCGTGCAGCCAGACAGCGCCACCCGCAGGGGGGAGGACAGAGAGAATGCCTCCCCAGGGAGAGACATCCGTCTGTGGACAGAGAGAGAGGATTCACCAGGGGGCGTAAGATTATGGCAGGAATATGTTCTTTCAATGAACACCTGAAAGTGATATAGTGCCTTTAGTCAGGATCAGTTTACTCAGGTTTTTCTTGCTCAGTATGTTTTATCCAACATAAGCACACTGTCAGAAAGGATCTGGAGCTGTAAATCATGGGTGAAAGTCACCATTTTGAATCCAAAATTGGTCAGTTGTGTGATTCATGTAGATCCAATGATATTTTGAAATTGTGTCAGGCAGTGCTTCTAGAGTTTATTTCCATTTCTCATCAATGTTGGTATTTTCAGAATCTGCGGTGAGCTAATTTCACTAATTAACAGGTTAGCAACAAAATGCTCAATTTTCTCTTGAAAAAAAAAGATCAGAAATGTTTGTTCACTTTGGAGTCTTCTGATGTCGCAGGGTGTTTTATTCTGACAGTACGGTCAGCAGAGAGAAATCCAAACACACATTAAACTGTCACACTTAAGGAGTCAAACAGAATGTGGACCTGGGTGCAGACATGGACAGGTGGACCTGGGCCTCCACAGAAAGGTCGTAGTCAAGGCGACGGAAAGCGTTGACCAGTGCTGATGTCACTTTTCCGCTGTCCTGCAGCCAATGAGAGAGGAGACAGATAATGACATCACAACACATGAAAGCTTTAAAGCTGCATTCACTTAATGTCTGAAGGACTCAGAACTCCAGATGTCCAGTTATGTTTGTGTACAGTGATAATAAAGTTGTGTTTGTACAGTGATAATAAAGTTGTGTTTGTACAGTGATAATAAAGTTGTGTGTTTGTAC
>NW_023339740.1:29545486-29549999 GCF_004916995.1 Morone saxatilis | reverse complement strand
TCTGCAGCTCTGAATTTTCCTCTCAGCCTCTCGCCACTACCACTGCTTCCAACTGTCCAACATGTTCACCTCAACAGGTAAACACACACCTGTCTGTAGATATACTGTCTGTAGATACACCTGTCTGTAGATATACCTGTCTATGGATACACCTGTCTGTAGATATACCTGTCTGTGGATACACCTGTCTGTAGATATACCTGTCTATGGATACACCTGTCTGTAGATATACCTGTCTGTAGCTATACCTGTCTGTGGATACCCTGTCTCTGTCTGTAGATATACCTGTCTGTAGATACACCTGTCTGTGGATATACCTGTCTATAGATATACCTGTCTGTAGATATACCTGTCTGTAGCTATACCTGTCTGTGGATACACCTGTCTGTGGATATACCTGTCTGTGGATACACCTGTCTGTAGATATACCTGTCTATGGATACACCTGTCTGTGGATATACCTGTCTGTGGATACACCTGTCTGTCTGTCTGTTGCAGTGAGGAGGTTCCTGGTTGGGAGATGGACATCCAGCATGATGTCATAGAGGAGTGTAACAAACATGGAGGAATCGTTCACATCTACGTCGACAAGAACTCTGCTGAGGTACCGTCTGACCTCTGACCTGTCTGACCTCTAACCCCCTTTGTCACTTTTGTTAAATCAGACCTCTGACCTCTGCTCCTTTTCAGGGAAATGTCTACGTCAAGTGTCCGTCGATCCCCGCTGCCATGGCTGCCGTCAACGCTCTACACGGAAGATACTTTGCCGGTAAGACTTCCTGTCACATGACACGTGCTGTGTGTTGTGGGCCAATCAGAGAGCAGCTCTGACATCTCACCTGTTGCTTCAGGTAAGATGATCACGGCGGCGTATGTCCCACTGCCCACCTACCACAACCTGTTTCCAGAGTCCGCCACCGCCACACAGCTGCTGGCCCCGCCCCCTAGGCGGTGACTCATGACACAGCTCCGCCCCCTGATCGGACTCTTTTATAGTCTCGTCTCCAATTGATCGACACAGAAGAGTTCATTTCCGTCCAAGAACGCTGGCGAAGGATGACGTTTGTGTTCCTTCCTGTTTACTTCCTGTTTGGTCTCATATATTCTTCGTCAAATGATTGAGCTCTGTGAGCTGTGATGGTGTCAGCTGATTGGTTGCTTTGAAGATATTCAACTGTTTTCTAAAAATAATTTTATTTTGTTAATTGTTGATTAAATTTTATTTTGAAGTCTCTTCTGTGTGTTCTTCTGCTGACAGGAAGTGTCACTTAGGGTGACTTTATTTGTACCCAGAGGTAGATTTGGTTTGCAGTTAAAGGAATTCCTTTTGACAACAATATAAAAACAACAACAACTCAGACAACAAACACAATACAAAGATGAAAAAGATAAAAGTGCTCCCGGCTCTAAAAATCAGGATTTCCAAAGAGAGATCAATAGAATAAAAAAACAGTATAATAAATAACCAAAAGAATGAATAACCAATAGAATAAATAACCAGTAGAATAAATAACCAGTAGAATAAATAACCAATAGAATAAATAACCAATAGAATAAATAACCAAAAGAATAAATAACCAAAAGAATAAATAAGGTAAACATGCAGATTAAAAACTAAAACTTGTTGATCTGAACGATCGCTGCTGGAATAAAGCTGTTTTATTCCGCTTTGTTCCACACATTGGAACTATAGACCTCCACCCAGATGAACAATAGACCTCCGCCCAGAAGGAAATATAGACCTCCGTCCAAATGAACAATAGACCTCCGCCCAGAAGGAATTGAAGACCTCCACCCAGAAGGAACTGAAGACCTCCGCCCAGAAGGAAATATAGACCTCAGCCAAGAAGGACCTGAAGACCTCTGCCCAGAAGGAAATATAGACCTCCGCCAAGAAGGAACTGAAGACCTCTACCAAGAAGGAAGAAGCTCAAGTTCAGCGTCTGCACAGTGAACGGTGTCTGCTGTGCTGAGACGCTCACCGATTGATCTATTGATCATTTGACAGTCTGACTGAGGGAGTTTCTGTTCTTTAGTGAGACGTTTCCAAACCACAACACCACAGAAAAAGATCGAACTGCTTCAGGGGTTTAAACTACTTTAACACTCCTCTGACTTCTTCCATCTTTCCTGATAATATCTTGTATTATTCACTAATTAAAGATCATCATTTATGACCCATAATATTTTAATAGTTTTCAGTTGTTCTGCTTTTAGAGGTCAGGTCTCTGATTTCACAGCAGCTTTTACAAAAATATATGACGCATGTTGGGATGTTTTTAGGCATAGGGTTAGGGTTAGGGCTACATATTTGTAGTTGAGGTAATACAAAAGTAACAAAGTAATCAAGTAACTACAATATTCTGATCCTTGGATTATAACTGACTACATTTTTTTAACAGGTTATTAGTAACTGTAATCAGATTACATGGTTATTGGCAGCTCAACAGTTAAATATATCCCTGGGGCCAGAGCCGGCCATATTGAATCATATTTAAAACTGCTGGCTAAAGATAAACGTAAATATAGTAAGATAGTTATTCACGTCGGCGGTAATGACACCCGATTACGCCAATCGGAGGTCACTAAAATTAATGTGGAGTCAGTGTGTAATTATGCTAAAACAATGTCGGACTCCGTAGTTCCTGCACCACTGCATGTATCTTGGAGTTTATCTTTGATCAGGATTTTGTCATTCTAAGTTCCCCATAGAGCAGACTCTAGCACGCGCCTCTTTAACTTTATGCAATAATTACGAGAAACCATTAGACACATCCTATCAACAGACAGATCCAGAAAAACTAAATCCATGCCAATTGTTACTTTCAGGCTGGATTACTGCAACTCCCTTTTGCACTGGCTCCCTGTAAAAATTAAGAATAGAATTTAAATCCTCCCTATCACCTATAAAGCTCTTCATGGTCAGGCCCCCTTCATATCTTAAAAGAGCTCATAGTACCCTATTAACCCCAACTAGAGACACTGATTCTTCGTGAAGCAGGGCTACTATAGGGACGTTCTCTGTGTCCTATTGGTCCAAGTTCTCCCTCATCATCTGCTCCCGTCTCCATAATGGTCCCTCAGGGGTCCATCCTTGGGTCATAATGCTCTTCTCAGCCTGTATATGCTTCCATTGGGTGACATTATAAAAAAGCATAACATCTCCTTTCACCTCTATGCGGAGACTCACAGCTGTACTTGCCTCCCCTAAAATTCCTAGGGACTCCCATACAGATCCTCTTCTGGTCTGTCTTGAGACATCAGAAACTGGATGGCAAACAACTTCCATCCAGCTAAAATAGTGACAAGACAGAAGTCATCATTTTTGGTCTCCCAAAGCAAGAGGCACTGTAGTGCAAAACTTAGGTTACCTCACCCCCTTCTGTCAACCCTATGCCAGAAACCTGGGTGTCATTCTCCGACCTGAACCTCTGCTTTGACAAACAGAATTAGCTCTGTTGTCAAAAATATTTTTTACCAGCCTCAAGAATGATCTTCCCGCTCTCCAAATCCTTCCTATCCTCACCAATGACCTTGAGAAGTTAATCAATGCCTTTATTACATTCACGGCTGGACATTGCAATGTCCCTCTATCTTGGCCTCCCCCATAAACTCACGTTAGACGTCTACACTTGGTCCAAAACGCAGCTTGCGGTCTTCTTTTAACTGGCACCAGGAGGGCGTGAGCACATCACGTCCATTCTGCCTCCTTGCACTGGCTCCCAGTTCTTTTAGGATTTCATTTCAAAAGTTATTATTTGTTTTTAAGGCACTAAATGGGCTGGCCCCAATATACATCGCCTGACCTTGTACAGCCCTATTGTGTTCAAAGGTCCCTGAGATCCTCAAATAAATATAAGGGCTTCTTGGCATACCGCGCTCACGGCTCAGTAATACATGTTACTAATTCACTTCTTCCCCGGAGTCTTCTTGTGCTTTTCTCGTCTCGCAGGTTCTCATGGATCCTGGTGGAGCCTCCTGCCATGGTCCTGCCCTTGACTGCCATTGCCTAATATCACTGATATTAGTGTTTATATTATTTTATTATAAGTAATTATTAATGTTCATCATCAATCAGTCACAATATTAGTTAGTTTTGCTACTGTTGTTGCTGTGCCGTCTGTCTTCTGTCTGTTCCTTGTCTGTCTCTCCTCTCCCTCTCCACTTCCAACTGGTCGAGGCAGACGAGTCGAACATCCACCTAAGAAGCCCGAGGGTCTGTCCTAGGTTTCTGCCTTTTAACAAGCCAGTTTTTCCTTGCCCCCTTCGCCAAAGTGCTTGCTCATGGTGGTACCTGTTGGGCTCTGTAAATGTTATTAAAAAGGAGTTCGGTTCTAGACCTGCTCTATTTGAAAAAGTGTCCTGAGAAATAACTTCTTTTATGAATTACCGCTATACAATAAAATAAAATTGAATTGAAATGAAATTTGGACACAGCCAGCGTTGCAATGACGACCATCGGCTATACATGTCAACACTGGTCACATTGGCAGGGGTCCAAAGAAAATAGGGA
>NW_023339740.1:29544559-29545461 GCF_004916995.1 Morone saxatilis | reverse complement strand
GACATTGTTTTTTGCATATGTAACCACAACGACTCCACATTAATTTTAGTGACTCCGATTGGCGTAATCGGTGTTCATTACCAACCAACGTGAATAATATCTTACTGATATTTATGTTTAATCCTTAACCAGCGGTTTTAAAATACGTTTCAGTGTTGCCCGCTCTGGCCCCAGGGATCACAAACTTTAACTGTGGTCGCTGGCTTCACGCTAACCTTCACCGTTCTGACATAATGGAGGCTGCCCCAATAACCAGAGTTGTTTTCTTCAGCGGTGTGTCACTGAGTCACAGCTAAGATAAATTCTGTTCGTGCGGTACGTGATGTCTAGATCACCCGAGCCTTGCCTCCCAGCGCAGTAAATAAAATTAATTTTAATACACGTACCCATTAATGCACTAAAAGAGGCAGAAGGAATACTAAAACATATGACACCACTGACAAGGAACAGAAGCAGCAGAGAAGAAGGGAGAAAGAAAAATTAATAATATGCAACACTTTTGTTTTGTGCCCATTCCCCCCACTGACAGGAGCCCTGACATGAGCCCTGACATCCAGATAATCAGTGTTACTGGCTGTGCTCACTGTTTTAGGGCTGATTCGTGTATATACATATTTATAAGTACATATATACACACAACTAACTGATCAGTCACCTGTGTGTCAGTTACCTGTTGGTGGAGCATGGCGGGGTGTTGAGTTAACCAGACGTTCAGACAGTAGAAAGCAGCAACAATGATAGAGTGAAGGTCTCTAGAGTGAAGAGGAGGAGGACGACTGCACTGAAACACAATGTAAGTACAGACTGAGGAGACCGCTCGCCTCCTCTCACCGTCCTCCACACTCACCTGCACCTGCAGGAGCACAGGACAGGTTCACTAACAGGAGCTACAAGGAACAGTT
>NW_023339740.1:29542590-29544440 GCF_004916995.1 Morone saxatilis | reverse complement strand
AGAGAGATGGATCGCCAGCTGTGTCTGACTGGACGGCTGGTTGACCAGGGCACACACAACACACACACACAGACAGACATTTGCTCTCAGATTTCCATCACGAGTCAAATCAAGTCAGTTAAATAATGATATAAAATCCAATCATAATTATCTACTGGTTCCTCTGGTCCGTCTGTTTGCACTGGTTCCACTGGTTCCCCTGGTTCCCCCAGTCCTCCTGGGTCTAGCAGCTCCTCCATGCTGGGACTCAGTTTCCTGGAAACAAAAGTAAATGAAGTGTTTTAGTTTTTCTGACAATAAAAGAAAACCCAGAGTGATGGTGTAACGTCTCTTCTTACATAGAATGTGTATTTCATTTTGAGTTTGAGGCTGTTAAATTATTTAGTCCTGAATGTTATTATAAGTCCAGGAACTTGAGGAAGAACAGTGAAATGTAAAGTCAGGGACATCATAAGACAGAATATACAGTATCAGCAGAAAGCATGAGGGTTATGTTGTGCTGAATTAGGGTACTGACACTTTTTTTGGTCCAATGAGTGTAGATAAATCAATAGATAGATATACTTTATTGATCCCAAGTGGGAAATTGCAGAATGTATTTAGATCTTTAATAATGTGACACATTGTGGATCAGGAGGACCTGCTGGGTTTGTCCTGCAGCTTCTAACAGAGCCGAGTCCTGAACCAGGTTCAACATGGCCCCTGTATAAAACATTACACAGAAAACCAGTCATGTATACAGCATACACACACACACACACACATATATCAACAATGGAGGTACACCGACATACAGTTTACACTATTGTCTGCTAACAATCCCACAGTGCACTGCGTTTTACAGCTACAAGACAACATGATGATTAATAAGAGAGCTGAATGAATGAATGAATGAGTGCCTTAATGAATGCAGTCAGATGAGTTATAGAATCAGGATTGATCAAAGATCAGTAATGTGGGACTGACCCAGGATGATCTGTGTGTTGGAAGCATCGGTCTCTGTGTGCAGAGCTCCAATCAGAACACTGAGGAGGTGGGGCTTCAGGGACAGGAAGCCACCTGCTGTTACATCATCACCATTGAACCTCCCATCTAATAACACCTGGAAACAGACACAGCTGTGTGTTACTAGATATCTTACCTCACCCGTGAGGGCCGACACAGGTGTGTGCAGGTCTTTAATCGGGTGGATAGAAGCTTACCTCTGACTGGATGGAGGGAAACTGCTGAGGGAGGGGCAGCAGGGACGACAGGATGAGGATGGAGGCTTGCCTCAAATCCACTAGACTCACAAAATTCTTAAACCGCAACAGCTCTCTGGGCAAGAGACACAGACAGACAGACGGACAGAGAGATTTACCTGTCGGTCAGGTGACTCTATTGTACTGTAATACTAGTATTCACAGTGACATTTGCAGTACTTGTACCTGTCGAGCAGTACGTTCTCCACAGCTGAGAGGAAGGATGGGAGTAGGAGGTTGACTCCTCTCAGGTCACAGCAGAACAGACAGGTGGAGTTTAGCAGAATGGAGGCCAGAACAGGAGGACACGCCTCCTCCGACACCTGGAGACCCTGCAGGAGAACCAGGTAGAACCTGTAGATCAGACAGAAGAGGGAGAATACAAACAAACTTTTAGATTAAAGGTCCAATGTGTAGGATTTAGGATTTGTGTAAGATTCAAGTACCTGGATAGGTAGACAGGCAGGATGTCCTCTGCAGTTTTCTTACAGGTGAAGATCCTGCAGAGCGTCCCACAGGCCTCAGCTCGACCAGCCGACCACCTGTCTGACATCACAGTGACATCACAGTGACCAGCTGGAGAAGAAACAGTGGCTGCGTTTCATTAGT
>NW_023339740.1:29539639-29542490 GCF_004916995.1 Morone saxatilis | reverse complement strand
TCAAGGATACTTTGACATGTGGCAGGAGGAGCCGGGGATCGATCGAACGAACGAACAACCTTCCAATTAGTGGACAACCTGCTCTGCCTCTGACAGAAGACTAGAGCGAGACACTGAACCTCAGATTGTTCCTAATGCTGTGTTATCAGTGTGTCATCAGTGTGTCATCAGTGTCTGAATGTGATGTTATGTATGACATTTCCTTAGTCCAACATTTCCACATCAGACTCATGACAAAGTGATTAACATTTGAGGCTGATGTAACTTCCTCCTGACTGATACATTTGTATGATTGATTAATCGATCAATCAGCTGTAAAGACTGTATAATATTTTATTGATTGGTTTGTGCAGCGTTGTGTCCGTCGCTCACTGTGCTGATCAGAGGACCGTCAGGATGTCATACCTGGACTCTACAGCTCCACCTGCAGCCCAGAGAAGGACGCACACACACACAGGTGACCAAATACAATAAATTATTATACTCCTGTGTGTTTCACAGGTCTCAGATCAGTGTTTTATCTCCTGTCTGTTGATCTACTGCAGCAGACTCTGATCCCTGAACACCACGGTAAAGCCCAGGAGGTCTCTGGGATACAATATGGCGTCAAACATCAGCTGTTTCCTGAACACATGGACAGGGTTCCTTCAGTTAAAGCAGATCTGAGTATTCCAGCCCTGCACGAGACATTTCCTAAGGAGGTAAGAACCTGGTCCAACCAAGAACCAGATTGTGCTGAAACCTGTACATATCACCTGTGATGTTCCTCAGGGATCCGTTTTATGGCCTCTTTGTTTCACTTCCTGTCTTGTGTTGGATGCTTTCTGAAGCTCAAAGCTGAAGAGGGACAGGTGTTCTGTGTGTGGAATGTTTTTGCTTTGAAAATAACTTGTTCTTCAGGTGTTAACTCTTACCCTCCTCTGTCAGGTCCAGAAGCAGCTGGAGCACCTCCAGGAAGTGATACAGAGGCAGCGACAGGTCGAGGCTCAGCCACAGGTGAGAGGGCGGTCCTTCGTCATGACGACCTGCAGGCCGCCGCCCGCTGCCACCAAGTTCCAGACAGCGAGACTCTTCCTGTCCCACCTGGGCCTGCTGACACCTGAGACTCTGAAGGTACCAAGGACAGGATGGAGATTGATGTACTGATTTATTCATTTGGATCTGTCTCCCTCTCACTTGTCTCTCTGTAGGATCCAGGTACCAGCGGTGTTCCGGCTCAGCTGGTGTCTCTGGACTCAACTCTTCCAGGTTTCTCTGAGGATCTGAGACGTTTGGACCAGCTGCCGTCCAGAAACTGTGACTCAGCCTTCATCTTCTACATGAAAGCAGGACAGAGGACAGCTGCTGAGGTCACTCTCACCTGTCTGTCTCACCTGTCTGACTGTCTCACTTGTCTCTATATTGATCATTTACACTATTCAAATAAGCTACTCAAAGCTGTTCCTTAGTATGATTTCACATCTTATTCCTCCTTTCTGTCTCTCTCCCTCACCTGTTTATCTAACATGTCTGTTCCTTTTCCTCACCTGTCTGTTTCTAACCTGCCTGTCTCTCTGTAGATCCTGAGAAACGTGGAGTCCAGCTGCAACATCCCGTCTCACTTCCTTGACTTCCTGTCATCTCTCGGTCAGCCGGTGGAGGTGGGGCAACAACAGGTGTGCGGGGTCAGCACCAACAGTTCAGGTGTGTGCTCTGATTGGTCGCCTCTCAACCACATGATGATATCAGAGGTTATCTGAGGTCACCAATCTCCCTGAAGCTGATTGGAATATTTCTGTCTCCCAGAATTCTCAGCTGTGCTGGGTGACAGTGGAGGTGGTGTGTTTAATGGAGAGAGGTTTGTCCTGATGTATGCCGACGATCTGACAGAGATCGCCTTCATTGTCCCATCATCATCATCATCATCAAACCACATCAGGACAGGTGTGACCATATAAAAACAGTTGTGACCACATATAAGGACAGGTGTGACTGTATAAGGATGTCTGTTACCATATAGGGATGTCTCTGACCGTATAAGGACAGGTGTGGCCAGGTAAGGCCAGGTAAGGATAGGCAAGACCACGAGGATGGGTGTGGCTAAATAAGGACAGGTGTGAAGGCTCAATGCGTAAAGTATGTGAAATTGAAGATATTTCCATTGACTTTTAAATTAAATTCTTTTTTTTTTTGTTAAAGCATATGATTGGATGAAGAGTCCAGAGGAAGCGGAGCCTCCAACTGAGCCGCCATATAATCTGCAGAGTAATTCAGAGCTCTGCCAAGACTGCACCCCCCAACCCACAGTACAGACCTTCAAAATAAAAGCTTTTTTTTATTTGGTTATAACCTCTCTGTATGCAGATCTGTTGTCAAATATTGTCTGTCTGTCTGTCTGTCTGTCTGTCTGTCTGTCCAGAATTATCCAGGTGAAGACATGAAGTCTTTTCGCTTTGTGTTGTCATCCATTGGCTCTGAATCTAAACTCCTGATCGTTTGGGTGGAACGCATTGAGGACATCGGTAATTAACGTTATATTCACAGTATGATTACTACTACTATATTACTATTACTACAATATTACTACTACTATTTCTAACTAGTACTACAATATTACTATTACTACTACTACTTCTAACTACTACTACAGTATTACTATTAATACAAATAATTAATACTTCTTTTATTATTTGTAATTTTATTTGGGCCTTTTATTGCCTTTATTGGATAGTGACATCTGAAGATAGAAGGGAAAGGGGGGGCAGAGAGAGAGAGGGGATGACACGCAGCAGGATTCGAACCCGGGCCGCTGCAGCAACTCTGTACATGGGTCGCCAGCTCTACCGACTGAGTTAACCGGGCGCCCATCTCA
>NW_023339740.1:29539325-29539539 GCF_004916995.1 Morone saxatilis | reverse complement strand
TAGCGCCCCCTACAGGATTTAAAGTATGTTGCTAACACACCTACATCTCAGAGTCGCTTACGAACGGCATCAAATGCCTGGCGCTGCTTCATCACCTACGCCGGGTAATCTGGAAAGAAGTGAACTGCTTTACTGTTGTAACGCAGAGGAAACTGCAGTTAACAAATTAGTTGAAATATTTGGTAGACGGGGCTCACTAGCACTCCCCCCCCCC
>NW_023339740.1:29529991-29539309 GCF_004916995.1 Morone saxatilis | reverse complement strand
TTTCCCCCTTTTTTTTTTTCTTCTTTTTTTTTTACAGTGTGGTCAGATAGCGGTTTTATTGTGAAGAGCCGGATGTCCTGTTATTGTTGCTTCTGGCAGATCACAGGCAGCACAGACTGTGGATGCCTCAGCATTCCTGCCTCCCTTCCTGACAGACACAGCCGCATGACATAACAACAGACAGAGGAATGGTAAATATAGATTTTGCTGTAGCTGTGTATTTATTACCTTACGATGAACCTGCAGCACTTTATTTTATCCCGGCCTTTGACATTTCTGACTGAATGCTGTCTCCATTTGTTCCCTAATGAATTAGCCTGACATGTCTGCTTTTTTGAAACGTTCACATTCGTTTGCTGTAACCGGTCTAGTTTCAACATTGCTGAATTATATAATGGATGCACCAGTCTCCATCTGCTAATGGACCAACAACAAATACTTTAAAGTGATAAAACATGAAATGCTGCCCGATGTGGTCATACTGAGCCTCTCTTCTTATACACAGCATGTACGTATTAGTATATGCGTGTATAAAAGTTTATGCAGGTGTACAACTGGTTGTGTCAGTGGAGTGCGACAGAGAGATGCTGTTTTGTGTGAAGCCCTATAGTCAGCATGTTACATAACTGAGCAGTTTGAGCCTGTGAGCTGTCCTCCTGCTGCTGATACAGTGAGATCACAGAGAACAGGCTAGATGAGGCCACGGGCCACAGCATTCATTTACACTATGATGTGTTTTCACTTGGATACAACATCCAGCTATGTTGAATGCAAACAACAAAAGAGAGGCAGCCCATTCAAACAGCATGCTGCTCATAGTTACAGCAGTTTGACTCAGCTGACTGCAAACTGGTCCAATACTGTCCTCGTAAAAACTGCTCAAACAAGATGATTTGCTACTTTTCTCTGTTTAATATCCTTATAAATTGAATACTTTTTTCACAATGGGGTGCCTTTAGAATATTATCTTTTCTCATTGCACTTTCTACCCATCTACATTCCTCCACCAAGCTCCTTGCATACCACCAGTAATACATGTACCATAGTTTGAGAACCGGTGCTGTACAGTGAATGGTAAATGGACCTGTCTTCCGACCACTCAAAGCGCTTTTACACTACATGCCACATTTGCCCTTTCACACACATTCACTCAGTGATGGCAAAGCCCATCGAACAGAAACTAACTCATTAATTCACATTCACACACCGATGCATAGCATCAGGAGCAATTTGGGGTTCAGTATCTTGCTCAAGAACAATTCGACATGTGGAGGAAGGAGACAGAAAATTCAACCACCGACCTTCCAATTAGTGGACGACCCGCTCTACCTCTGAGCCACAGCTGGAGGAGTTGCAGTACTTTGTGTTACTGCGGCAGCCGCAGTAATTTGTGTTACTGCTGCAATTGCAGTACTTTGTGTTACTGCGGGAGTTGCAGTACTTTGTGTTACTGCAGGAGTTGCAGTACTTTGTGTTACTGCGGCAGCCGCAGTACTTTGTGTTACTGCAGGAGTTGCAGTACTCTGTGTTACTGCAGGAGATGCAGTACTTTGTGTTACTGCGGGAGTTGCAGTACTTTGTGTACTTATACACATTGCAGACCTGAATGAGAGTCCTGATTTGTTCTTGAGGTTCCTCAGTAAGTCCAGCTGATTGAGTGGTGGGATCAACCTGCAGACACAGACAGGTGTGTAAGAACATTAGAAGACTTTATAGGACAGACTGCTGTCCTGCAGGTGGACAGTCTCACCTGTACATGGGGACAGAGACGGTCCTCTCATAATAATCCCAGGTTGAAGTCAGATCAGTTCGGCTCAGGTTTGTGGCGTAAACTCTCCACGCCGCCTGCACACACAGAAAGCAGACAACTGTTTCCATGGAAACGGCTACAGGAAAAGGACTCCATGGGTTTTCAAACTAAAAGCTCTGCAGATGTTAGTTCAAATTCACCTGTATGAGTCCAGCTGCTGGGTTCCGTCTCTTCTCAAAGTGTTTCTGTCGGTGCTGCTCCTGGACCTTAAGAGCAAAACCAGAACCCAGGATCCCCTGAGACACAGACAGATAGACAGACAGACAGACAGACAGACAGACCAACAGACAGACAGACAGACAGATGTGTGAGCTGGGCTACACCAGGTGGAGGTTCACCTGTGTGAGATAAACTCAGGTAGATGTTAGAGGGACTCACAGCGGGCAAAGCAAAGAAGGAGACTCCAATCAGAGTGAAGGTTGCAGCCAGCAGACGTCCATTCCAGGTGATGGGGAACTTGTCTCCGTAACCAATGGTTGTCAAAGTGATCTGGCAGAGACAGACACAGACCAATCAGATCTATGGGGATGAGACAGTTGCTCTTTTTCTGCTCTACAGGAAATTCACAGCAGGATGTGTGAGAGTTATAGAACCAAACCAATTTCATCACCACAGGGAGGAGCTCTGAGATCGATCAGCAGACACACTCAACTAACTGCTGCTGACAGTTTTATTTATTGGCCTTGTGAACCAGTGCCAGATAATCAGTGTGTAATGTCTCACCAGTCCCCACCAGAGGGCGTCTGCGTACGTCTCAAACTGTTCATTGTCTTCTTTTTCTGCCAAATAAACAAGGAAACTGGCCAGAATGAGACACAGGAAGCCAATGTACCAGGCTGTGATCAGCTCCTGCAGAGAGAGAGACATTACAATACAGAGAGAGAGAGAGAGAGAGAGAGACATTATAATACAATGTGATAAAGTCAGAGAGAGACTATAACAGAGGTTAGACTAAAGGAGGATGGAGAAGTAATCAATGACTGTGATCAATACAGTCCAGGATAAATGAAAGCGATCAGATGTCAAGATCCCTGTCAGCAAGATAATATCAATAAACCAATACTGCTGACACAGTGAGACACATAGAGACAGTGAGACACATAGAGACAGTGAGACACACAGAGACAGTGAGACACATAGAGACAGTGAGACACAGAGAGAGTGAGACACATAGAGACAGTGAGACACATAGAGAGACAGTGAGACACAGAGAGTGAGACACATAGAGACAGTGAGACACACAGAGAGACAGTGAGACACAGAGAGAGACAGTGAGACACAGAGAGAGTGAGACACATAGAGACAGTGAGACACACAGAGAGACAGTGAGACACATAGAGACAGTGAGACACACAGAGAGACAGTGAGACACACAGAGAGAGTGTCAGTAGTAATGTCTGTAGTGTCAGTAGTGTCAGGAGTAGTGTCAGTAGTGTCTGTAGTGTCTGTAGTGTCTGTAGTAGTGTCTGTAGTAGTGTCTGTAGTAGTGTCTGTAGTGTCTGTAGTAGTGTCTGTAGTATCTGTAGTAGTGTCTGTAGTGTCAGTAGTAGTGTCAGTAGTAGTGTCAGTAGTAGTGTCAGTAGTAGTGTCTGTAGTAGTGTCTGTAGTATCAGTAGTAGTGTCTGTAGTAGTGTCTGTAGTGGCAGTAGTAGTGGCAGTAGTAGTGTCTGTAGTGGCAGTAGTATAGTCAGTAGTATTTCCCATCATACCTTGCTGTGGGCGTAGACGACTGATCCCAGCAGTTTCCAGGTTCCTCCACGGCGGTCCATCCGGATCATCCTCAGAATCTGAAGGAACCGAAGAGACCTGATGGCCGATGTGGCGAACACGTTCCCCTGAGTCCCTGCAGCCAGCACTGAGATTGACGCTATCAGCACCATGATGTCTGCAGACAGAGAGAGAGACAGGTCAAACAGACAGACAGACAGGTCAACAACAGCGCTGAACAATTACACTTGCAATGAACCTGGTTAAGTTTGTGTTTTATAATTCTGAACATATTATTTCCAGTGAACATTATATATTATATTTTAGTGTATTATCATACGTACAGCAGCTATTTAAGCTCTGCTGTACCTCCTGAGCTGTAAGTTTGGTTTTAGCCAAACAGAAGTCATTGTTCACATCGAGCTTGTTGCGTGTCTTTGATGGTGACCAGTGCACTGAAAGTAGTCTCTGACAGGTGCGTTGTGGTGAATGGCGAGATAAATCTGGTGGTGGCGTGAAGTGCAGGTTTTGGAGCGACACCAGGTCTTTTCACAAGCCAAACCTGCTGGTATCCAACAAGTATCCTAATGAAACCAGGAAAGCCAGTGCACCTCAGTATGATGGAGGAGTGTCTGGTCCGCCTCGTCCTCGCACAGCTGCACCAAGATCCGTTTGTTTTAGTTTTAATAAACTTCACTATTTTTACCACAGACTTTAAGGCTTCATTCAGTTCCTCACAGAGATGTTTGCCTGCGAGTGCTTGTATGTGTATCATACAGTGAAACATGCAGTGGGGCGCTTTCTCTTTAAACGCTTATTAAACCCCTTATTTCCCATCATCGAGGCAGCATTCCACTCTGTTGTCATTGGGAAGATTTTGCTTTGCAAAGTTTGTGTCAACTACACTGAAAATATCTTCTCCTCTTGTAGTGGTTGTGAGATTGACAGACAAAAGAATGTTTTGTTTCAGCTCAGTTTCTGAATGTACTGTACATACATAGTGAGTATTAGCTCCTCTGCCACAGTCGGACTTTCATCCAACTGAATAGAAAATGGGCCCATCTTGAGTTTTTCTATTTTCTAGTGCATTTTCAACGTTTCCTGCCATTCTGTCGATTCTGTCTTTCACTGTGTTATTGGACAATGGTACAGTGTTAAATTTGTTAGCCACCTTGCGCAATAAGGTTTGTGTACACATTTATACATTTGTCTGCATATTTACAAATGCCAATACAGATTTGTACATTCTTTTACACACTTACAATCTAAATACACACACACGGATTGAGATACAGTGTGGCTACAATCGCTCTTTAGTACAGACTCACCTATGTGTCAGTATGTGACGTGTTGTTAAACTCACCGATGACACAGAAAGGTTTTCTGGCGAACTTGAGTCTTCCTTTCCATCCTCTGTACCGACAGCAGCAACCTGCAGCCCAGATCCTCACCATGTACTCCACCCCGAACACCACGATGGTCACCACCTCCTGTTACACAACAACAACAAAAAGAAAGATATTACATAGCTGTTTTGTTTGTTGTGAGAACTTTCAACATATTAGGCAGATGGAGGTGGATTTAAATGAATAAAGTCAACAACCAATCACAGCGAGCTCTGTCTGCACGGACGTTATATCATTGACCTTCAGAACACACTGTGTTCTACCACTGCCTCCATCTGTGTTTTATCGTATTCATTCATCTTAATGGACCGGGGCAGACAGCTGAGAAGTAGAGTGGGTCATTCACTAATCATCGGCGTGTGAATGGGGCATGTATTGTAAAGCGCTTTGAGTGATCAGAAAGACTAGAAAGGCGATATATAAGTACAGTCCATTTACCATTTAACCTCTCATTAGTGAGCCATTTGGTGCTGCAGTCTGACCCCTGGGACCCCCACAAGCTCCAGTCCCTCTCCGCAGTGAGTGGATTTAATTTTTTATTTTATACTGAGACTCTCAGAGACTGACGATTCTGTCACTGACTATTGGGGGGCACTCCTATAAGAAACTGACGGTTTAAATGGTAAATGGACTGTACTTGTATGTATATGTTGTATGTATATAGCGCCTTTCTAGTCTTTCAACCACTCAATGCGCTGTACACTACATGCCCCATTCACACACATTCATACACTGATGGCAGTGGCTGCCATGCAAGCTGCCAACTGCTCACCAGAACGGAAACTAAGCATTCACACAGACTCACACACTGAGCACAATCAGCACTTTGGGATTCAGTATCTTGCTCAAGGACACTTTGACATGCAGTGAGAGGAGCTGGGGATCGAACCGCCAACTTTCCGATTAGTGGACGCTCTACCTCTGAGCCACAGCCACCCCATGTGTTAAAGTGATAATAAAGTAATATGTTAATTATTATTTGTATTATATAATAACTAGTTGCTGCTGACTGTGAAAATAAAGCTGTCATTCACAGAAAGTTTAAAAATATCATCAAACTGCAGACAGGAGGCTGAGTTTTATTTAAAGATCAGGCAGAAGGTAGACGACGTGTATTTTTACCAGAATGTAAAGAGCGTCTTCTGAACTCTTCTCGTACTCTTTGATGGTGGAGAACACAGACAGAACCAAGCAAGAGAACACCAGCAGGAACCTGAACAGAGAACACACGCTGAACTGAATGCTGACCTCAGATCTGTTTGACACCTGATCTGAGAGCAGTTATTGATCCCTGGCGGCTCCTGTAAACTGAACTGAGAGCAGTTAACATCAATTAATAATCATTACTGTTTCAGAATGAATGTAATTAATGTGATTTATTCATACAGCTCAGGTTGTTTTTACCATGAAATCTATTTCTAATTTTATTATAAAAGCAGCTGTTGTAATTTTAGCATCCAGAAGGTCATTTTCACCTCCTTATTAATAATTACAGAGACCTGTCCCATATAGAGGCCTGTCCCATATAGAGGCCAGTCCCATATAGAGGCCAGTCCATAGAGACCTTTCACATATAGAGGCCAGTCCCATATAGAGACCTTTCCCATATAGAGGCCTGTCCCATATAGAGACCAGTCCCATATAGAGACCAGTCCCATAAAGAGACCTGTCCCATAAAGAGACCTATCCCATAAAGAGACCTGTCCCATAAAGAGACCAGTCCCACCTGTAACACCAGCATACATGCTGCATTCATGGATTCAGACAGACGGACAGCAGCTTCCTCACAGAGATAACAGTTGATCATTGACTTAAAAGACTGACGTAAAGTCAGGACGGCAAATATCATAAAACGTATCATAAAACGTATCATAAAACGTATAGTAAGAATAAATATATTAAATAAAATATATGTGTATATAATTTGATGTAATTTATTAATTATTAGTGTCTCGTTGTCCAGATGGTCCACATTGTCTCGTTATATGAAGGAGTTATGTAACTTGTGTAAATTCCATCACAGTTTAAATATTTTAACTCTGAAATGTCGTCTACCGTTATCGCTTTTCTCTGCTGGCCTCGCCTAAGTTCACCGTTCAGCTCTCGTCCACTAACATCACATCCAGTTTGCCTGAATTCCTGTGACTGCAGCATCAGCCTTACAAGAACCCATCAGACGACAGAAACAGTGTATGTCAGGTGTAACGGACAGGTATTTACACGTAGGCGTGATAGATGAAGGCCCATCCTCGAGGTCTCTCCAGAACGTTGTACAGGAAGTTCTGCAGTCGCCTATAGAGGGCGTTACGTTTCGGAGGTTTCTTTCCTCCAGAGACACTGCTGCGCTGCCGCCGTGGACCCTCCTCCCCACCTGGACACAGGTAGTACTACAAAATGATTCTTGGCCTTCATAAACATCAAGAAACAATTTTAGGTCAAATGTAATTAAATATATCAAATCAAGTTATATAGAATACAGAATAAACTGAATGCAAACAAATAAACTAGATCCCATAAGGAGCTTTATATTGGCACTTTAATAATACATAAATATTTTTTGAGTGTTGGAAGTAAAGTTGGATGAAGTTGGATGCTCAGTGTAATGAAAAGACTTTAATTCCTCCTTTTTGTCTAAAACCTTGTTCACATATTTTGAATTGTTCACAGATCGGATTTCTCTTCAGTTTCTGACAACTGGATGTTGACCTTCAGTGTCTGTGTGAAATTATTTGTCTGCTATTTTTCTTTATGTTGTTCTTATTGTCCATAAATTCAAACTGTTGTTCCTCAGGGATCCACTCTAGAGCCTGTTTGTTTCTAAGGTAAATAAATACACAGTTGTTTTTATCCTCACTGTCTGAATATTTAATATTGCTGAACAATTAATCACAATATAGCCAAGAGCAATATGCAAACTGCAGAAACTGTCATTTGTTAAAGGCAAATGTGACAAACATCATTGTAATGAATTATAGTGATGTTCTGCAGACACTCCATCCTATAAAATCTGGTTCTCTAGATGTTTGTTTGGTACAGACCCCAAAACTATTTCACATCATCATGACTTTAATAGTTCTTTAACTGGATTACTGGTATAAAACAAAGAAAAACAGAATATATGCAGCTGGAATTACAGAAACAATTAATAAACAATAAATAATTCAAATAAACTATTAACAGATTCATATTTTGACAATTCATTTATGGATAAACTGTTTCAGCTTTATTGATGTTATTTGATATTTTTGATATTTTCACTGCGTTTCACTCAATATGTGTCTTTCTCAGATTTATTGTTATTATTAATATTATTATTAATAATATTGTATCTGCTTCCCAAAGTGCAGATTTGTTCCAAAGTGTTTACAAATTAAATGTAGAAAAAAATAGAATCTTAGTTGATTAAAGAAGCATTGATTTAACAACATATTGATTATTAAATCCAATTCTTATTCACTAAATTCCTATTAAATATTAATTAAATATGAACACACATTAACAGCAACAGTGTTGTTGTTGTTGTTGTTGTTGTTGTTTACCTGCTATAAGCAGAGCTCCGTCCCTGCTGGACTCAGTACCCCCGGCCTCCAGACCCACGAAGCCGACCTTCAGTTTCTTCTGGTCGGCCTGCGCTCCGGGGAACACCCCGCCGTTCCGGGACTTCTGCACCATGACCGACGAGCCGATCTACTGCCAGCCCGAACTCAGAGCGCCGACACCGGCCAGGCCCGGTGGGAGCATCGCTGCTGCAGAGCGGAGGAACAACAGGAGGAGGAGGAACGATGGAGAGAACAGGAGGAGGAGGTGAAAAGAGGGGGAGATAGGTGGATGGAGGAGAGAGGGATGGAGGATAATAAAACCCGCAGAGAGACTGACGGATAGCAGATTGGCTGATCAGCAGTTTTTTTTTCTCTCACCGACTTCCGCACAAAGAGGAAGCGGAATGACGTCACCGACGGTAATTGATCAAATTGACGATAAAATAATCCACCGATCAGATGAGATGAGCAAACTGATCAATCTGATCAGAGAAAAGAAACACAGCATAAAGACCGTCTTTGTGTGTACCCATGGTAACTGGATAATGTGGTAACCATGACAACCAGTGGAGAGACAGGAGGAGGAGGAGGTTACAGGAGGAGGAGGTTACAGGAGGAACTCAAACAGTTTGTAAAATAATAATAATAAAATAATATAAGAATCCTTTATTTATTGATATAATTTGTAACAATCATACAGACTTAATAGGCTTCTTTTTTATTTGTTCACATCTTCAATAATAATATACACTATAAAGAACTATTTCAGTTTTATTCACAGAAATCAGTGAAATACTGAGATATAGGCCTATTGTGTGTATCGATCAGCAGTCACACTGTGAGCACTGGACTCCCT
>NW_023339740.1:29517174-29529966 GCF_004916995.1 Morone saxatilis | reverse complement strand
TTGTCTTCTCATGTTGTTGAGTCTGTAAAGTTTAAGATTCAGCTTCAAGTTCAAGAATCAGAACCGGTTGCTAAATAGCGTACCAAATCCAGAATCTCCGAGAAGAGCAGCCAAACCATCAGCTAATGCGTCTAAGAACATGTCCTAAAAAAAGTATGAGTCGGCCAAAATCCACCAGGTTGCTGCCAGCTGCCAGGGGTTGGATCGCATCATAACAAGAACATGATTCACCAAAGCGTCTCCGCCCTTGCTCCTGAATATGCAGCTGTCATTTTTTGACAGAAGCGGGGCAGTACAGAGCAGATGTTACTGGTAGGAGCTCAGAAAGCATCAGAGATCTGCCTCAATTTTAAATAAAATACAGTTACTCAAACTTGACATTTCACACATCAACATTGTGCACCAGCGACGAGTGAAGTCAGAGAATTCCCTGTTAAGCGACAAATACGTCAAGTATAAGCTCAACGTTGGGCAGGAAGACGCTCGGGCTTCTGACAATGCCCTCTCCCCGCCCCCCCCCCTGGCCGCGATTTGAAGCACACAACATGGGGCTTCATTTGAATTCTTCTCATTATTTACAACCAGCCAAAATGTGTTTCTGGAAAACATTTTTAACGTGAGCAAACAGATTTGTGCGTTTCCACAGTCTTCCATGAAGACCACCTGATCTGCAGAGTAGCCTGGCTCAGCAAATGGAGGAGGTGGCCCAACGTGACGCTTTCGGTTTCTCAAAACACACTGAATGGAAATGACTGATCCCTGTATATAAATTACTGTTGGGGTCTCTGTAACATAATGTTAAAAGGATTCGGTCTAACCTGCTCTATTTGGAAAGTGTCCTAGATAAACTTCTGTTATGAATTGGTTAACAAATAAAATTGAAATGAATTGATTGAATACAATACCTTACTTTCACTGGGTCTGTTTTCCTGGTCTGGAATCAGTCACCCAGTTGTAGAGTTGTTTCGATTCCGATACCAGTATCGGAAATTGCTCCGATACTGCCGGACTGCTGCATCGGATTGGCGAGTACTGGAGTCCAGGCACCGATCCGATACCCGTACATTATTAAATTAGTAAATCTATTTACTGGTTAGCTCCGTTAAGCTCTGCGTACAGTCTTCTTCGCCGCTCTTAAAAACAGTGCGGGCGCGTGCTGCCAACCTGCAGCGCTGTTTTAGAGGACGAGGAGGAATGACACGTGACACAGACACAACAGACACACACCAACGGTGGACGCGTAGGCTTGCGAAGCTAAGAAGTAGCACTTCATGTCGGCGGTGTGGCAATATCACACTGGAATCTCCCCACCAGTAAGACTGCCACATGTAACGTGTGCAAAGAAAATCTCAAGGGGCTCGATGTTGCTAATTTTAACACAACAATTTAATGAAACACCTGAAGACGCCACCCTAAAGAGCACAAAAATTTTCCTAAAAAAAAAAAAGGAAAAAGAAGGAACGACCGAGCAGCAAACTCTAGAAGCTGCCTGGAATAAACAGACAAAACCTGGAATATATTGTCCTGATGACCAAACCCCCTTGTCTTGTGGCTCACTTTATTTTAAATAGATATATACATATACTATCCTAGATTTATTCTATTTAAGTTGCGTTGCATACTGTATTTTTATACTGTTTTACTGAAAACATAAAGGCTTGAATTTGCCTGTATTTATTCTATTTTCCAAAAGGGCTTCAACCTGAGCCAGGCCTTACCACAAGATAATCATAATCACAGTCATGCAGCAGGCTATGATATTTCTTTTATAACATACGGTATCGCCGATGCCCACAGCCACAATATCGGAATCGGTATCGGAAGGGAAAAATGGTATCGGAACACTCTACCCCCAGTTGTGATTCTACCGGGAGCCCTTCTGATAACTTAAAATCAACCTCATGACTAAAATTTCTTTTATCCGCGTTCAAATCTAGAGGTTAAAAAGCACCAAGATCTAAACAGTGCGATCAGGTAACAGTCAATGTATGACAGCCTTCTGATTATTATTGATTGAATCAACTCCATATAGAAAATAGCTCTAGAGTTTTTGGGTGAAATCATGTACACTTCAACTTTGGACATTTTCAGGGGTCTAACTGGGACCCTGGCGTGTTTGTCGTCATAGAAACAGATCAAAAGATTGTGATGTTTATTGCAACAGATGAATCTTGTCCACAGAGACCAGTTCAGACTAGACCACATCAGTCAGTGCCTGAGAGCTCCACTGGAGCTCCTCCCAGTCCGTGACTTCCTGTTTCTTTCTCTCGCAGTATCATGCGTTTCATGGTGTCTAAGAGGAAGTTTAAGGAGAGTCTTCGTCCCTATGATGTCATGGATGTGATTGAACAGTATTCAGCCGGACACCTGGACATGCTCGCCCGCATCAAGAACCTCCAGTCCAGGTAAAACTTCTGACCCCTCACATCATTTTAGGTTGATAAGAAAAACGTTTTTTGATCCCACACAGCAGGGTATGAAAGTACTATTGTTATTCTATTGATTATGGGAATTGATTAGTGCTATTATTATCATCATCATCATCATCATCCGCTTATCCGGGGTCGTGTCGCGGGGGTAGCAGGTCCAGCAAAGGACCCCAAACTCCTCCCTGCACATCCCAACGATGGACCGACTCAGCGTTGAATAAACTCACCACCTGCTCGGTCCCCTGGCCTACCTCCAGCTGACGTCAGAATCACCTCCTCAGGAGGCATCCTCACCAGATGCCAAAACCACCTGATCTGGCTCCTTTCTACACGAAGGAGCAGTGGCTCTACTCCGAGTCCCTCGTGGATGACCGAGCTTCTCACCCTATGCCTAAATAAGACGCCGGCCACCCTCCTGAGGAAACCCATTTTGGCTGCTTGTACCCACAATCTCGTTCTTTTGGTCATGACTCATCTCTCATGACCATAGGTGAGGGTAGGAACAAAGATCGACCAGTACATAGTCTTTTTGTGACAACAGTGCGATAAAGCGACCGCAATACCGCCCCCTGCTGCAATCTCCCGCTCCATTCTACCCTCACTCGTGAACAAAACCCAGAGGTACTTGAACTCCTTCACTTGGGGTAAGGACTCACTCCCTACCTGACCCAATCCACCATTTTCCTGCTGAGAACCTATGCAGAATCTTTTATCTCACCGTCAGAAGTTCTACTGTTTTCATTTAGAACACATTAGAAGACATTTTTAACATCTGAAATGCAGATTTAGATGATTTTGGTAATAATGTGAAAATTAACAGCAGTATTGATGTTTGATCGCAGATATTTCAAATGTTTTTTTTTTTTTACACTGGGTGAGGTCACTGTGAGGTCACTGTGAGTTTGAGTTGTGCTGTCTCCTGATTGGCAGGGTGGACCAGATCGTTGGCAGAGGAACTCCAATTGCAGACAAGGACCGTCCCAAAGCAGCCAGTGAAGAGCTTCCTGAGGACCCGAGCATGATGGGACGGTTGGGGAAGGTGGAGAAGCAGGTAACCAATGGCAACCATCAGTTGCTGAAAGCTCTTGAAATCTGATTGGTGACTTCTGGTCTCCTGTTCCACAGGTCCTGTCCATGGAGAGGAAGTTAGACTTCCTGGTTAACATCTACATCCAGCGAATGGGAATCCCTCAGGCTGAAACTGACGCTTACTTCGGATCCAAGGAGCCGGAACCGGCCCCACCCTACCACAGTCCAGTGGATCAACTGGAGAAGAGCCAGTCCATCTCCAAGATCCTGCAGTCAGTGTCTACTATAAGTCATAAAGCGCGTTTTTACATGTTATTGTTATTGGCTGGGTATGAACGTGTTGTTTACATGTTGTTTACATGTTGTGCAGGGTGTTGCCTGGTGACCACGTTGAGAAGAGTCGCTTGGTGACGAAGATGGTCCGCTCCAGCAGCTCCACTGGCCACAGGAACGACAACACCCCCACCTGTCCTCCCTCTACTTCCTGGCAGCCAATCAGCTCCCAGCTCCACCAGCAGGCGCAGCCCCCTCCCCAGCGTAGCCACGGCAACACTCCAAGTCCAGTGGGAGATGGGTCTCTGGTACGACTCCCACCTCCTCCGGCTGGAGAGAGACATGGTGGGAACCGTTCAAACCGGCACAGCACCGGAGACCGAGGGGGGATGGAGAGGGGAAGAGAGGGGGCCAACGGAACGGAACCAGGAGCAGGAGGAGGAGGGGAGGAGGTGAAGCCGGACAGTGACACCTCCATCTCCATTCCATCTGTGGACCATGAGGAGCTGGAGCGCTCCTTCAGTGGATTCTCCATCTCGCAGTCCAGAGAGAATCTGGATTTCCTCAACAGCAGCTTCTACCAATCCTCTGCCAATCCAGACCACCAAGGAGAAAGAGGAGGAGGAGGAGGAGGTGGCGGCGATGCCCGCTGCGCTGCCGTCCGGCCCTACATCGCAGAGGGGGAGTCGGACTCTGATTCTGAGCTTTGTGCCCCCTCGCCACACTCGGACCGGGCCTGGACCGGAACCAAGTAGAGTCAAAGGTGAACTAGAGCCAAAACCAGCAAAAATAATGAAATGTGAAACAAAAATAACGGATGGAGGTCTACAGTGAAGCATCATGGGAGCTGTGAACAGTACTGGGTGTTTGATGTCATTATGATGTCATAAATTGGACATTTTATTCATGTGAATGTTTTAACTTGTACAGCAAATGATTGGTTCACTGCTGGGACATGCTCATACCTGATTGGTTTACTGCTGGGACACGCTCACACCTGATTGATTCACTGCTGGGACACGCTCACATCTGATTGGTTTACTGCTGTGACACGCTCACACCTGATTGGTTGCTTGATCCATGTTTAAGACTTGTAAACACTATTACCACAACCACAGCTCACTGTTAAACGTCTTCATTACATTTTAAAACAAGACACAAAGCATCATGGGAACAACACGTATGACAGACTGACACGTCACCATGGCAATAGACTGTTGTTGTTTATTTGAGCTTTCAGCTGACATCAGGTAGGATCGAAGGTAAAAAATGGAAAGCATCCATTGTTTGTTCTGGCCGCTACAGGCCAAAAGCTGGAACTACATTGACTGATCGAAAGGTTGTGATAATTTTACAAAAACACGATTCCTAAAAAATGTGAATGTACACAAAAAGCAAACATCTACAAACTGTTTATTTAGATTATTTATAGTTGAATATGTCTATGTACAGTCATCAATAACAATTGAAAATGTGATTTGAAGGTTACAGACACCAAATATATGAATTCCACTGAGTCAAAATCTGAGATGGAAGTTAGTTTACGTGCACATTCAGCCCTTACTCTGAAAAAGACAATAATCCTCCTACCCACACTGAATAATGGAAAGAAATATTCACTAATATTTCCTGTTTACTCTAAAAGTGAACAGCTGGAGCTCATTCAGACATTTTGTCTCTTTGCGTCAGAAAGGGTTTTTTCTAGTTTTCCAGTGGTAGTGAACTCAGCCTCCCTCTTTCACCTTCTTGAAAACCTGTTAGTCTTTATAATGTTGAACAGCAGAAATGTGGGCTTTTATTTTGTCTTACCAAAATAAGAGCCTCTTTTACTGCATGTACAAGTACCTCATCCCTGAACTACACACAATAAAATACACAATATATACACGACCAATGAGGTGACAATTAAGACAACAGCTGTTGTCCCAGTGCCAGAAATGAGCCAGTACTCACAAGTCATGAGTACCCTTTCCACCTCTGGTGACCCACTCCCACCACTGAGGTGCAGACCTCAGTAACTGTTCCAGAGGTACACAATAAAAGTCAGGAAATGATTAGGGTTAGGGTTAGACCTCACTGACGCTGGTGAGGTCCTAAAACAAAACAGCACTCATTAAAATGGATAAAAGGAAATTGTTGTTGTTCAGGTTCAGTGTTGAGCTGGGATCGTACTGTCGGAGTTACTGCACGTTCAATAATAATAATTAATTTGGCATACAATTATTATATGCATTAAATTAATGATACCACGCTAACAGAGACTCTTAGGTGTGAAAAGTTAAATACTCAAGTAAAGTACAGATTAGCAACGTCCCGATTCGATCTCAACGATTGGTATCGACACAAATCAAGAAATTTTTTTAACTGATTGGTATCAGCTATGCTGAGCTTAATTGACCCGATCTTTTGTTTACGTCTTTTACTCATTTATGGTGCAGCCATCATCAACTTCCTGCTGTTTCTTTCCTCCACTCTGCTCTGTGTGAGTGAGCAGAAGAGACTTGACACAACCACTCGACACGCACCTGCAACAAGTCCCACAAATAAAAAGCCAATAAGAGTAATTATGAATGTGATCCGCACAAAAGATGTAGAGACAATGGAAATAAACAGTCAGCAGAATACAGACGGTTAAATGAATAACACTGAAGCAACAAACACTGGAGAGAGAAACTCTTGTTTGTCAAACATATACAATGGATTGATTTTAGTAGCTTTAATGTACTTGAAGTGTGCACTGTAGGCTATGACCTAAAAAAATAATAGTATGTGATTGGGACTTGGTATCGGCAGATACTCAATATTAAATTAAATATTAGTTTGAAAGTATTTGTACTACTGACTTCCCTCTGCTGGTTATATGTGAGAACTCGTGAAGGAATAACTGATGAGATTCAGAACATGAACACAGCACGCCATGGTGTCATAACATTAGTATGTATATACAATGTAATCAATTAATATTCAATAATAAATCCCAACAGTTAAAATTATTGATCTGTTCAGCAGGGGGCAGCCTCGCCTAAGGAGACCAAAATAAAGCAACCGTACCAAAATAAGAGCCTCTTTAACTGCTTGTACTTACGAGGTTTCAGCCGATCAATCAGCTCTCCATTGATTGGCCGATTGAACGTTTCATTTGAATGTAATCACACTTTATTGGCTGTTTCTATGGAGACCATTGTTTGTTCAGAAGCAGAACCATTTAAACCTGTTCTGGATTCATGTTTGAACACAACTTTATTTAAACAGGATAAGAAACTTGTTTCAGCATCTGTCAAAGATCAAACTGTCTGATTGTATTTGAATAAAACTTTTAACCATCTTTACAAACCGAAACTTTATTTTAAACTTCTTTAATGAACAAAACAACTGACAGATTTACACAGTGAACACAAAGATGATGATGTGGAGAAGAAAACTGCAGCTCCAGCCGTCCATCTTGGCTCTCACTTCTTCTTGAACCTAACGGACAGAATGGAGTGTCAGCCATCTTTGTTTCACATCTATGTTGGACACCCAGAGAGCAACAGAAAGGTAAAACATACCTGGAGCCACCTGGACGCTTCCTGTCCAAACCAAGACGCTTCCGGTCTGAGAAGGACGGTCTGTAACGAGACAGGCGTACAGGTGAGACAGGTAGGTGTCACTGATCATTCTGAAAACTGGTTATTTTAATTCAATTCAATTCAAAAAAGTTTTATTTGTATAGCGCCAATNNTCAGGACACTTTTCAAATAGAACTCTTTATAGCATTTTTTAGTTATTTTTTAATTTTTTTAGTTTAGTTATTTTTCAGTGTGGAGATCAATGAACAGAAATATATGTTTGACATAGCGGAAATTAAAGAGTCGGCTGTGGGGTAGCAGGGTAACAAGGTAGAAGGTAGCAAGTAGTAGGATAGCAGGGTAATAGGATGGCAGGTAGCAGGGTAGTAGAGTAGCGGGCTAGTGGGGTCAGTTACAAAGATGGTAGTTATCTCAATTGTTGAGACCCTCACACGTTTCAATATCACTCAAAACAGGCGTCAACAATTAAAAAGAACTGAGGTTCAAGGATGGAACCCTGAGGGACTCTACAAGGTAGCTCTCAGTTATTCCTATTAACAGATAAAGGTCCTTTAAATATACTGCAGTACAGTCTCTATCTAGATCCAGTGTTTGGTTTGTCTGTTCTGGGCTGCCCCGTTATGGTGGGTCAAACATGGTGGGGGGACTCTGCCAGAAAGGAGGACGCTGCTCCCTCTGTAGGATAAAGTCTATTCTAAAGGTAACAAACACACAATGATTCTTATTATCAGCGATTAAGACACTAATGGAAACACACCTATGGATATTTATATTGAATGCGACGCACACTGGAAGCTTTTAATCATATAAAACGATCACAGACAGACAGGGTGGGTAAAAGGACAGACAGGTGTACAGACAAGGGAACAGGGTGTACTAACCCCGCTCTGTTAGGTGGTTTCAGAGCCTTTACTCGGCCTGGTGTTGGGTGGAAGCTCTTATCAAACACGGACTTCTTTCCTCCTGCTTCCTGCTTTCTGGTGATGCTGCCCTGCACACAGCAAACACGTTAGTACACTGATGCATTTATTTCTGTGTCTACTGAGTAGGTATTTCTTGTGTTACTGCATGCAGTATTGGATGCGTATTTCTGGTGTACTGATGCAGTATTTCTGTGTTCTGATTTGGCAGTATTTCTGGTGTACTGATTGCCAGTATTTCTGATGTTTTACTGGGAATGTAGGGTTATTGGATGTAGGTATTTCTGTGTTACTGATGTAGTAATTGATGTTAGTATTTCTGTGTTCGATGCAGTATTCTGTTGTTCCGATGCAGTATTCTGGTGCTTCCAAATGCAGATTCTGTGTGTCCAATGCAGTATTTTTCTTGGTTCCAATGCGTATTTTCTGTGTTCTGGATGCCAGTATTTCTTGTGTCTGATGCAGTATGCATGTAGTTATTTTCTGTTGTACTGATGCAGTATTCTGGTGTTCTGATTGCAGTATTTCTGGTGTCTGATGTAGTAATTTCTGTGTTACTGATGGCAGTACTGATCAGTATTTCTGGTGTACTGGATGAGTATGTCTGTGCTACCTGCCCGGCGGGGCGTCTCATCCTTCACCATTGCTCTCGGGCTCTCTTCGGCGTTCTCTCTCTTGGGCTGCCCGCGTCATGCGAACAATCTTGAGCCTTCAGGACTCTCGAACTGAGCACGCTCCTTCAGACTGACACAGACAAAGATCTTCAATGGTAAACAGAACTCTCACTCTGAGGGACAAAAACTGGAAGTCAAATCAAAATTGGTGTCTGCAGCAGCCCTCACAGAGATTGATTGATTAACTTCTGATAACAAATTGCCGACTGTGGATCGCTTTCTTTATTTTCAGTTGTGACCACAAATCCCATTCTGAACTTCTACACAGTTCAGCCCCAGCAGATCACACTTGATTATTGATTATCAGTGTATTATTATTGATACCGCAGCTCTTCTTCCTGTCCCGTCCTCTCCCAGTACTCCTCTCCCCTCTTTGTGAACGATGTTTCTGATTACTCTGCTATGTGTTTCACACTGGAGTGTTAATTTAAAGGAGCTATTTATTCTTTATCATGTTAGTATTTTGTTCTTACCGTCTTTTAATATGTGTCTACTACCGCCTAGTTGTGTTAAGTGTCTGTCTCTAGCTACAGAGTTTTGTTACTTAACGCTATATCCCAAGTAATACCGTTTACTATGTGGGGGTGTAGTGTATTTTAAAATACTCACTGCGGCTCCCTTTTCCTGTGATGTGTGTCTGAAACCAACTCTCTGGATGTGCCCGGTCTGGGTGAGTTCTCTGTGGCTCTGTGATGTGGGGTATTAACACTACATCATATCCATTATTATAATTTCATTACCAATATTTCCCCCCCCCCCAGGTGTTTTTAATGTTAAGTCAGCTCTGTGTGTGTACATTTGGTGTATAGCTGGACAGGCGTTATAGCCTGGACAGGGCGTATAGGGGTGGCAGCGTATTTAGCGGCTGGACAGGCGTATAGCGGTTTAGAAGCTGCTCAGGTGTACCTTGGGCCTCAGGAGTGCAGCCAAGCGCTCTCTCTCCTCTCTTTCCAGCTTCATCACCGGCCTCAACGTCTTTCTCCAGTTTGGGAGATCAGACTCTGAATTCAGGATGGGACTTCTGGGAGTTGGGGAGAGACACCAGAGAGAGAGACACATCACTATGACTAAACTGGACAGGTGACACCTGTTACGTCCTTGACACTGTTTGGCCTCTAGGGTGTGCGTACCTGGGCAGGACTCGAGCTTCACTTTCTGCTCTTGGGCCGACTTCACCACCTCCTTCAGAGTCTTCCTCTCCGGGACTCTCCGACCAGGAGACACTGAACGCCGCCGAACGCCCCGGGCCCTCGCCGTCCGTTCCAACACGGTGACGTAGTGCTTCACTGTGGACGGCATGGTGAAGTTAATCACCTGGGACACACAGGGAGACAGGTCAGGGAGAGAGATAGGTCAGAGAGACATAGTTACAGGTCACTGATTATCTGTAGGAAAATTGCAAGAAAAAACGTGATCGGTCCTCTGACTGCGTGCAGCCTCAAGTTTTAGTTCGTTTTAATTGTCTTTAGTTAACTGCTAAATGGCCAACGACCAACTGCTGTGAGAGAACAAGAAGTACTTCAAAGTACCTGAATAAAGCAGTAACTTTACTTACTATTAGTACACATTACTATCATTTACAATATATATAGGCTTAAGGTGTTCCTCTTTGATAACGTTGACTATTTCTCTTCATATCTATTTCTCTTCATATCACAAACATATTTTAATGTTTATCTGGAATCCAGATCCGGTGACCGGCCGGAAAGCCGCCATTGTTTCCAAACCAAAGAGGCAGCCAACTGAGAGCGATCAACTCGCAGTACGTGACCTCTGCTGGCTGCTAAACACTAACATGGAGTCCACTCACCGTTTTGACTCCATCGATGTCGAGACCTCTGGCTGCTACATCTGTGGCCACCAAGATATCAATCTGTTCATCTTTGAAACGCCTGGAGAACAAAGAGAACAATAGAGGTAAATACATATTTCAAATGATCAACTACAGGGTTTTTTTCTATGTATGTGTACCTGAGGTTCTCCAGTCTTTGGTTCTGGCTCAGTTCTCCATGCAGTTCTCCGACCTTAAGTCCCATCAGCCCCAGCAGGATGTGGAGTCTGTGAGCCTGCTTCCTGGTCTGAGTGAAACACATCACGTGATCCTGGAACGTCCGAGTGAGCAGGGCTGTAAGAACACACAGAGTTAGTTCTGCAGTATACAGAAGTAGTACTGCATCTTTTGCAAAGATTAAATTAACCAATTACTCGAGGCGAGTCAGTAGTCGGTAGCATTATGAGTAGTTATCAGTACTAGTTTGTAGTATCAGTAGTGCTGTACCTGCCACCACAGCCTCTCTGTCTCCCTCTCTGTTGGGTCGAATTCGGACAAACTCTTGTCGTAGAAATGGAGCCACGTCAGTGTTGCTGTTAACAAAGATTCTGATTGGCTGCTTCAACGACACCGCTGCCAGGTCCTTTACCTGGAGACAGAAAGTCACATGACACACAGTGAAACCCCTGGAGATAGGAAGTCACATGACACAGTGAAACCCCTGGAGACAGGTTTGTGTACCTCCTCTGTCATGGTGGCGGAGAACAACATGGTCTGTCTGTTGTAAGAACACAATCTGATGATCTCCTTCATTTGTTCCTCAAAGTACTCGTCCAGCATCCTGAGGAACCAAACAGAACCACACAGGTGAGTTCTCTGTGCGTACCTGTAATGATGCAGGAATAAGTATGTCAAGTGTTTACCTGTCGGCCTCATCCAGGATCAGGATTTCGATGTGAGTCAGTTCAAAGCATGGCGTGTTGTGAAGGTGATCGATTAGCCGACCAGGTGTAGCTATCAGAACGTCTGGCCCCGCCCTCAATGCTACCTCCTGAGACTTCAGGTCCAACCCACCTGGAGACACACAGGGACAGGTTACAGAGACATACTGTGTCTCTTTATTTTTTATTCTCTGATTTGTCTGTACTGTAAGTCAGTAACATACCAACAGCCAGGCAGGTGGTGATGGAGGTGAACTGGGCGAGCTGACGAGCCACAGAGTGAACTTGGATCCCCAGTTCTCTGGTTGGAACTAGAACCAAGACCCGGGTCACCTGGGATGTCCGGGGCTTGTAAACCAAACGCTCCAACACCGGCAACATGAAGGCTGCCGTCTTCCCTGAGAAGAGGAATCATTTCATGAATCTACCTGGTCTCCAGTGTTAAATTGATTCCAGTATGATGAACTGGTCCCAGTGGTACCTGTCCCAGTGGCAGCACAGGCACACAGGTCTCGGCCCAGCAGGCCCACAGGAACACAGGCCTTCTGGATGGGGGTCGGCTGTTTGAAGCCCAGAGCGGTGATTGCCTGCAAGGACACAACAGGAGGTCACACCCAACAACAAAACCAGGACCCCTCCTGGAGCTGGGTCCACTGGGGGACACCCAGGGGCCGGCCTTCAGGTTCAGAATGAATGCTGAATTATTAATGAATTCAACCAATTTCAGACTTTCAAGCGTCTGTGGGAACTCGACTAAGGTAGTTGATGATTTTAATGAGCAGTCAACAGAAGTCCATTCATTTTTCTGCTGATTTAAGAGGGCGGTACCTTCAGGATGGGTCGGGACAGGTTCATGTCATCAAAGGTCAGCTGATCATCGTATTGAGATGCGTCTTCATAGAATGACTCTGGAGCCTGAAAACACACAGCAGTTACCACGGTAACCCAATACAATGAACCTGTGCCATCATCCGCTCCTCTTCCTCACCTCCTCTCCCATCTTCCTCTTTCTCCCCCGTCGCTCTTTGTCTCTGAGGGTGTCTGAAAGGAAAGAAAAATAAAGCAACTTGTTTGTTAACCGATTGTCTAATACATAAATTCAATTCAATTCAATTCAATTTTATTTGTATAGCGCCAATTCATAACAGAAGTTATCTCAGGACACCACCATGAGCAAGCACTTGGC
>NW_023339740.1:29516853-29517074 GCF_004916995.1 Morone saxatilis | reverse complement strand
GGTTCTGTTGGTTCTGTTGGTTCTTCAGTCAATGTGTTCTGTTCGTCTGTCTCTGTTCACACTGACTGCCTTTCTCTCTTTCAGTGGAGACTTTTATCCCGAGGGACTGACTCCTCCCTCTCCCCCCTGCTCCCACCCTCCCAGTGGGAGTTGCAGTGTTTCCTCCTCTTCGTGAGAAAGACTGTGTGTTTGTTTGTGTCCCCACAGATATATATATATAT
>NW_023339740.1:29516551-29516739 GCF_004916995.1 Morone saxatilis | reverse complement strand
GTGTGTGTGTGTGTGTCCAGCTGTTTGCTGTCAGACTCAATCAGCTGTTTCAGTTCAGCCTGAAACTGCCGACTCATCACACAGTAAACAGCCCGAACCCCATATAACCTTTTTATTTTGCATCTATAAAATCTATTTAATTCATTTCCGGCTGAAGATGGTGATTAAAGCAAACCCCAAACACGCTG
>NW_023339740.1:29516220-29516468 GCF_004916995.1 Morone saxatilis | reverse complement strand
TAGATTTGTGTTCGACTTGATGCCAACTCGCTCTGACGTTATGCACACGTGGGCGACGATAACCTCAGCAACATGCTCTCCACCGACTGCAAGACCAAGAGCATGATGGGAAATGACTGGCTGTCGCTGATCAGAGAGCTGATTGAGTGAAATATAATATAATAATAAACATATAGAAATATATATAATAATGTAGCTGCTTTTAATCTGTTACAGATTTCCACTGGTTGATAATAATAAAGTTTATT
>NW_023339740.1:29513249-29516067 GCF_004916995.1 Morone saxatilis | reverse complement strand
TGTAGTAATCCAGCCTAGAAGTAATATTTATAGCCTATATTACCTTTAAATGCCACTGCTGTATAAATGTATTACATCAGGCATATCTGTAAACGCTGTATGAACATATAACTTTTATTTTCTGTTCTATTGTTATTTAATGTGTATTTTCTGATCTGTGTTGATCAATAAAGACTATCAGATGTTATAAATAATCAGCACCAGCAGGGGGCAGCAGTGACACACTGTAGTCTGCAGAATCCAAAGACGAAGAAATAACCGGAAACACACGGTCTTACTTCCTGTTTCCTGTTTTCCTTCCACACACGTGTTCTAACCCGAACCCCCTAAACCCTGTGGAGAGGAAACGGTGAGAACCTCCACAGAATCCTAACAGTCCGGGTCCCGGTACCGCAGTGCAGTCCGCCATGCTCGAGCAGCTGGGTCTGATCGGGACGATCCGGGACGAGGAGGACAGTCCGGAGGAGCCCGACACCGAGTCCGAACAGGAGGTGAGTCTGTCCGGACACACAGCCGAGAGTCTCCCCGGAGAAACTGGCTTCCGGCCGGCTGCAGTTGAACCAGAGTTCGGCTGGAAAACAGCAGATTTACCGCAGTTTGATCCAGAAGCTTCTGAACTGTTGAATACAATGTTTACATTTATATGTCAGTTAATAATCAATCAGAATCAATAAACATCAACAACATGGCAGCTAACAACAGAAAAATTAAATTACTAATAAGGACCTTATTCATTATTAATAATAATAATAATAATAATAATAATAATAATAATAAAAGCAGAACCAAAGAAACTCATATCGATAAAAACAGATCAGACACTGGCCTCAGAATCGATGTGTTCACCGGCTAGTAGACTACAAATTAATATAAATAATAATATATCAGATCTGCCTTCCTAGTGCTGTATTATATACATATATAATACATGATGTACAACAGCACAATTCAGAAATAATATTAATATCACAGTATGGTGAAGTGCAGTATACATATCACAGCAACGTAAATGTGACAAACTAATATATTATAAAGAAGTTCTGACTGTAAATCCCAGAAGAAATATCCCATAGTCATGAAAATGGTAGTTGTTCCAACCGGCTCACAGGCCACAACATGAACACAGAACATAACATTAACAAACTGAATTTACCAGTAATAATAATATTAACAACAATACATAGAAATACTTAAATCAATAATGGTAATGAGGAGTGGTGGTTTATGTGTTGAGCACTCAGTCTTTGTGCACCCAGAGCTTTATCATGCTACTTCATATTTGTGTCTCTGATCAACCAAACTCACAAAAAAACTGTTTCAAAGTTGTTTGCTTGTTGTCTTTCAGATCTTCAGATGTTTTACAAATCACCATCGTGATGTTGTTATTTCAGCATTATTGATCAGCTTATTGACATTAAATCACAGAAACATCCGATTATTTTAACACCACATTGCCACAGGGAGACAGGTTAAGGGTGTTGTTGTTTAATTTTCTAGTCTCAATGCACCTCAATCGATGTCTATCTGACATAAACTTTTAGCTACCTGACTATAGTGAGAGTCCACAAACTCCCACTGAAGGAAGAAAGGTGACACAGACTCACAGAAAGCAAAGAGAAGTGACAGTTTCACTCCACATCCAGATTTATTTGCATCAACACAGGATACAAGCAAATTGAGGATACAACTAATAGAACAAAGAAAATCACTCTGTTATATTCCTCTTTCCCAAAGATGTCTATTGGTGACGTCTGATGTCTGATAAACAGTCAGAACACATCTGATGCCCTACTCTCTCCATGAGACAGCCTTGGTCTTTGGGATGTGCTTATGACACAATGAATAACAACTCTCCTAACTAGTGTAAGAGAGAGTGAACATGGATGAACATAAAACACTTTACTGTTAGCCTGTAAAATTAAACATAGAAGAAGACAACATAATATAGCTTTATGTTCACAGAACCTTTTATCTCAATACATTTTCCTACTACAGTGGAAACACAACATATGGAGCAGAGCTCGGTGGAGGCCACACACACACACACACACACCGGGGGTTCGGGCAGGCGGGGTTCAGTAACCCTGGACAGGTCTGTAGGATGTTTTTACCATATGGTGCAGACCTAATGTTTCCCTATACACTGTTTGTATATTGAACTGTGTGTGTGTGTGTTTCAGGACGAGCCCATTGTTCTGAACAGAAAGAAGAAGTTTGGGAATCGCGGGGCGAAAGACTTCAACGCTGACTTTGAGTTTGGCGAGAGAGATGGACTGAACTGTGACGAGGACTGGGTGATGGCCGATGTCATGAAACAGCTCAAGAACAAGGTAGAACCTGCAGCAGAACCTGTTCTCTGTTGGTGGTTGTGGAACCTTTTTAAAGTTTGTTTGTTTCAGGGCCGTCCTTCCCCAGTTCTAAACTATATCATCATATTTCACATATCATATGCTTCAGTGTTCTTGTGGCTCACACTGGACTTATACTGAGCTTGTGTACTGTAATCTACTTCGATATCACTTAACAGCAGCATTGCGGTAATTAACTCGTTAGTTAAGCAGGTCGGAGGAGGAGAAGCAACGCAGGCAGTTTGGAGATGTACGACTTAATGAGTTAGAGTGACCCTGTTAAAGTCACTGTTAGAACTCTGATGGTTTTATTAGTTATGATATAGGGCTGCAACGATTCCTCGAGTACCTCGAGTAACTCGATTACAAAAAATGATCGAGGAATTTCCTCACGTTTCTTACGGATTCTTTTTAGTGTGACACAACGTGCTTACGTCACAGGCTATGCGTCCCCTACAAGGCGGAAGAAG
>NW_023339740.1:29509617-29513149 GCF_004916995.1 Morone saxatilis | reverse complement strand
AACTATGCGTGTGAAAACTGGAATAATAAAGCGAAAAGTCGCTATAAGAAAGAAGTACGTTAGCTACGATGTTATGGTAGAACTATTCGCGTTTACAGTGTTAACGGGTAAATTAACCGCTGCTAATACAGTAAATTAAGTTTTATATATATTAAGCGTTCCTGAAACCAGTTAATACAACACCAAACAGTGTACACAGAGCAAGAAGTAAACCGGAAATGAGTCAATACGCTTACCGTAGCTGAGCGAGGAATAGCCTTGATGAACAGATCTAAAGACTATCAACCTCCTTATCTCTAGAGAAAGAAGACATTTTATCTGTATTTAAAATCATCATCTACAGAGCTTGCTGAAACTTCCCACACTGATATCGACAGAGATTTTAAGTGTGACTTCTTTACATAATATGCTTGTATTTATTTATTTTAATACTTGCATCCAGGATGCTGTTGCATGTATTAATCTATATTTAAATATTTACTAGTTTTAATTATTGTATCTTATTTTTACTTTGTACTCAGGTCTCACTGGTAAATGAGATCTCAATGTCAATATGACTTCCTGATTAAATAAAATGCATATATCCACCTCTTCATACCGTGCTGTGAATGGCTCAGGCTACATCCAGGATATGGTCCAACCAGAGCCTGTTTACAACAAGCAGGGCCCAACAACTGTTCAACAAAAACCAGACTTGCTTGCTGTCCTGGATCAGCAGAAACTTTACACATCCTCAGACTCTCCTGTTCAAAATCAGATAACCTGTTCTGACAGAGTGTACTCTGGTGTAAACAGGAAGCTGCAGCAGGGAACTGGGGTCAGTTTTTGTCCCTCCTGTTGCTCCATAGCTCACAGCTGAACACATTCTCAGACTGTGTCATCCATATAAACAGTGTTCAACTTGAACTGCAGTAACCTCTGTTTCACAACACTTTTCAGTGCCTCTCCTCCTCCTTTCTCTCTCAGCAGCCTCCGACCCTCCTGACCCGTTTTTTTCTCTGTAAAACAAATTGAATCTTGAGTGAAAAGATGTCTTTACTGAACCACCTGGACACAAGTCGTTTTAACCGGAAAGTTCAGACAGCTTCTTTTTACACCATTGTAGGGTCCTGTTACTTTATTTGTACCTGGAGGTAGATCTGGTTTGCAGTAAATATAAAACACCAAACAACTCAGAAAACAGACAAACATGATAAATGATAAAGATAAATGATAAAAGTGCTCCAGGTTCTAAAAAACAGGACTCACAGATAGAGAACAGTAGGAAAACACTAGAATCAATAAGATAATAGAAATCTAGTAAAAAAAATAAAAACTCATGTTCCATGTTACTGCAATTTGTTAATCTGAATGATTGCTGCTGAAATTAAGCTATTTTATACCTCTTACTTCTACATTTTTGGACTATAAATCTCCGTCCAGAGGTTTATCTTTAATCAGGATGGTTGTGAAGCGTCATGTTACAAAGTCATCTACAGGGAATGTCAGCTTGCATACATGTGATTGGCCAATGCAGTGTCCAGCCAGATGACATTACGTTGTGTTACATCAAAGGTTAAGCTAGCTAAGTTTGGGTTGTTTGGCAGAAATAAAACTTTTTGTTCCAGCTGCCAGTAAGAAGTCGGTGAGATCAGCTGGAAGAACCAGCGTGGCAGTTACTGTGGGTGATGTGATGTTGCTGTAAGAAGTTCAAACCAACATCAAAGTCTTTCTAAATTATGGGTTGAATAATGAATAATTAAAGACCACTGCTGTCAGAAAATGTTAGATTTATTTTTACTGGAAGTGGGAGACCCAACCAGGACACATAAATAGAATTGATGCCCTTTAAAGCTCCAGTATGTAACTGTAATATAATATTCATAGATATGTTTCCATTAGTGTTTAATCACCTGAAAGTAAGAACTGTTGTGTTTTTGTTACCTTAGAATGAGACATTTCTATCTGCAGAGGGAGTGGGTCAGTATTTAATCAACCTTTAACTAAACAATCATTCTGCTGTTTTGTAATAAATAAATGTTTTAAGAAAGAGATGCTGGTGTATTTAATTCTTGTTATGTTCGGCCAACTTGCTTGCAGAGAAAAACAATGACTTGGACCGACAACTGCAGTGGGTTGAGCTACCTTCGTATTTTGAAATTTGTGCCAACTTGACCTAGGAATGAATAAATTAGGTGAGCCAACTTAACATCTTGAACTGTGTGCACAAAAAATCTGTGCAACTTGTTACTAACTTTTTAAAAGTTTTGCTACCTTATCGTGTATTACAGTGCAGAGATCCGACGAGAGGTTGAATATTGTCTGCTTCACATAAATAAAATAAATGTAATAAAATATGTTCATTGATTTGTCAGATATTATAAAACAGGAACATTAATGTAAACATCCCTTTAACACACACACACACACACACACACACACACACACACACAGGCATTATTCAGCCTTTGAAGAGCAGGAGGTCCTCACAAATACAGACATACAGGAACACACACACACTCAGTCTGTAATCTGTGTTTAATTACAGCTCAGCGACCACAGTCAATCAGCATCCAGCTGCTGCAGCACCATCTGGCCTACTGCTAACTGCTAACTGCTTACATTTAATTAAAAAGAGAAGAAGATTTAAACTCCACCCATAGCTCTGACCTCTGACCTGTCTGTTATTATTCAGCACTGAGTTTAAACCACAAAGTGTTCTTGTATGTGTGTAATTTACAACAGAGAAGTACTGACGGAAAGTACTACAATAATTCAGCATTATATGAACTATAATATTATCCTGTACTGAATTTTGAATGCAGGACTTTACTTGTAACAGAGTACAGTGCTGTAATCATACCTTTACTACTCAGATCATGAAGTATCAATTCAACAACATGTACTGACAAAATACTACAAAATAAAGTGAAAACAGAAATATTCTGATGTAAAGAGAGGGAAAGCTACTGCAGGAGGTGAATCTTCTCCTCCTGATAACTGAGTGAAAGGTGAACTCACAGACAGTAAACACATACTAATATCAATCTGTGAGGATTTCAATATCTCTGATGTCCATCCCAAACCTCCATTAATGTAGATTTATCATGGACATTATAGATGGAAAAGTGTATAGAGAAACAGCCAAGTAGCTGACATGCTCACAGTGTGAATGCCGCAAGTGTGGGAGACGCGATGCGCTGCTCAGGCGGCCTATGTGAACGTGGTGTAAATCCTGCTCACTTGCTGCCTCCGACACATTCAAAAGTCAAAGCAGGGAGAATCGAATAGGGGGCGTGGCTTTGTGGCTACAGAGTGTGTGACGCTGGAGGTAACACCGACCAGAGTGACAGACTGACCACTGCTTATAGAGCTAACGGAGAGCTAACAGAGCTAACGGAGAGCTAACAGAGTTTACCAGCCATGAGCAGCTGCTGTCAGACTCAGACTTAACTTACTTTTGAACACCAAACCTTTTTTAGGTACAGTAGCCAGATATACCGCACTCCGAGACCGCCTATGAGAAAGCAATTAATTCTGCTATCTAAAAATG
>NW_023339740.1:29509299-29509517 GCF_004916995.1 Morone saxatilis | reverse complement strand
ATCAAAACAGTAATAATTGGTATTAGGTATTACACTGTGATAAAACATGATGCACAGACTTCAGCTTCTGAAATTATGCATCTTTCTGTTTTGTTCTATTTTAGTAGTAGTGCAAAAATAAATGCCAAAATAATCGGGACTAATCGACTAATCGAAAAAATAATCAATAGATTAGTCGACAACCAAAATAATGGTTAGTTGCAGCCCTAGTACAATGT
>NW_023339740.1:29507811-29509150 GCF_004916995.1 Morone saxatilis | reverse complement strand
TGTATATGTCCACATAACAGTGAGGGGCTGTATATTTAATGAGAAATTAGAGATGACAGCTTAGTAGAGAAGCATGGACAACATGTTACCTATGTATTTAATGGAATACTATGCAATGAAAACATGAGCTACCAGCACTTTAAGACGGTTGTCATCCAGCTTATTATATTTCTATGACTTGACTTGTGACTTGCTTGACCTAAGCTATGACTTGACTTAGACATCATCAGAATAGACCAAGATCTGATCTACTCTCTGAACTTAGACCAGAACCTTCGAACCAACCTGATTGAATCCAGCCTTTAATCCACAATCTTCTTCTTCTGTGGTTCAGGTTGACATGTTCTGGCTCAGGATGACTTCCTGTCTGTTGTTGCTCCTGTTCTTCTTCCATTTTGTTCCTGCCATCATGGCCACCGCCCAACCCGCTGGCTGCAAAATCCGCATCACAGATAGAGGACTGGAGATGTGTAAGTACATGGATGTGACTGAGACCAGACTGAATGAGTTACACAGTGACTGAGACCAGACTGAATGAGTGACACAGGACTGACAGTATGTGGTTGTCATTGAAGTAGTATTTGTAGTATTTAAAGTACTAACAGTGTGTGTTTTGTGTTTTCAGTGAAGGCTGAGACTCTGAAGTTTGTGGAGGAGGAGCTCAGTAATATCAGTATGCCAGAGATGAAAGGCAAAGAAGGACGCTTCCAATACACCATCACTGAGTACTAATACTACATCATATTATGTAATTCTATAGTAGTGCTAGATCAATATTCAGTACTGATACGTGATAATTTCAGTGGGGATTATTCTGTTTTTATCTACAGGGACTAAAGATGGAAATAAATCATATGTCATCTTATTTTGTTTTTCTGCATGTTTTAATAAAGACTAACAATCATATTTAAAGAAATATGTATTAATACTTTCTCTCTCTCTCATAAGTGTGAAGATAACAGAGTTGAATCTGACTCACGCCGACCTTCAGTTCATCCCTGAAGTCGGGTTGTTGTTTGATGTTCAGAACTCATCGATCACGTTGACTTTCCATCGGCGGATCCTCTACTGGTTCTTGTTAGTTCTGATATTAATAATATTATTATTAGTAGTATTAATTAATAATTAATAATTAATAATTAATAATTAATTATAAATTAATCTGTCTGTCAGTCTGTCTATCTCTCGCTCTCTCTCTCTCTCTCTCTCTTACCCAAACTGGTCGAGGCAGACGACCACCCACCTAGAGTTGGGGTCTGGCAAAGTGTCTGTCTGTAAAAGGAAGTTCTTCCTTGCCACCATCGCCAAGTGCTTTCTCATGGTGGTACTTTTGGGTCTC
>NW_023339740.1:29504980-29507786 GCF_004916995.1 Morone saxatilis | reverse complement strand
TCCTGAGATAACTTCTGTTAAGATTTGGTGCTATACAATAAAAATGGAATTGAATTGAATTGAATATTATTAGTAGTAGTATTATTATTAATATTATAAACTCTAATAATTATTCTACAGAAGATAAATAAAAAGTAATTTGACCCATCATAGTAATGATGATAATATCTATCAGTTATGACACAGGAAACATCAACGCGTCGGCCGAAGGTGTGAACATCAATACGGTTCTGAACTTGATCAGAGATGATGAAGGACGGCTAAAGATCAATAACATTACCTGTGATGCAAGAATCGCCAAAATGAAGGCAAAGTTCAGTGGAACACTTGGGTATGTAATCAATAAGGAGTAATGATTACTGTTAATAAAATTGATTTGGAAATCAATAATTAAATAATAATTATTTTTCAGGAGAGTTTACGACTTCCTGGCGAGCTTTCTGACAACAGGCATGCGCTTCCTTCTCAACCAACAGGTCTGTCTGTCTGTCTCTCAACTGTCTGTCTCTCTGGCCTGTCTAGAGCTAACAGAGATGACTCTTTCTTGTTAAGGTCATTATTTATATCTATATTATCTATATGGTAAGGTCATTATTTATATCTATATTATTTATACATTAAGGTTAATTATTGGATAAGGCTGTTTTTTAGATCTTTAAGATTTTGACTATAAATAACTCTGTCCTCAGTTATCTGCCTTCAGTTTCACAGATGTCTTTAGGTGGACAAAGTTTTATCTCTCTGAGTGACCTCAAACTGTCAATCACCATCAGTCCACTGTTCTCAGCTCCTCCACTGGGGTCCCACAAGGATCCATGTTGGGCCCATTTCTATACAAAAACAGGAATGTAAATGAATGCTGTGACCATTACAAGCTGGTCACAGGCAAGTAGTTATACTACTAGGCCACTAGAATCACTTTATAAACAATGTATAAATTAACCATGAAAAACTTTGACAACTAAAATACTTTAACTGTCATATACTGGATAAAAATACATTTCTGAGCTGGGAAAACCTGATCAAACATGTAAATATATGTTTCCTCTCTTAACTATGAATGGAATACTGTACCAATCCACATCAGAGAACTGACCACTTACAGGTTCTCCTTTAGATTGTGAAGGTTTATAAGCCAGTTTCCTGCCTTAATGCTACTTTTGTCCTGTTGCTCTTATTTCCCTTAAATAAATAAATAAACTAAATTAAACTAAACTGTCTGTCTGTTTCAACTGTCTGTCTCCCAGATCTGTCCTGCTCTCAATCATGCGGCTCTGGTTCATGTGAACTCAATGCTGGACACGATCCCTGTGAGGACGGAAGTTGATCAATATATCGGGATTGATTATTCTCTGATTGATGACCCAGTGGTGACATCCAGGAGCCTCGACATGCACTTCAGGGTCAGTATCAAGGTGGTATTTTTATGATCCTGATCAATGTGATCAATAACAGTGTGTCTTCTGTCTGTAGGGGATGTTCTTCGACCTTTCTGATCAGAACAACACGTTGGTGAACTATGCTGTCGACCCAGTCATCAGAGAGTACGACAGGATGGTTTACCTCGCCCTGTCCGAATTTTTTTTCGACAGCGGGTTGTTCTCTTACTACAGAGCTGGAATCTTCCAGACGCACATCGTCAACGAGAAGGTCAAAACTACCACAGACCCCCTATACCCCTGAAACTACCGAACCATACAAAGATTCCTCCTGAGAGCTGAAACCTGGTTCTGTTTGTGTCTCTTCCTTCAGATGCCCAAAGACATGGAGATGTTGTTGAGAACCACCTACTTTGGAACCATCATGATGCTGGTGAGCAGATCCAGAAAGACACACATAATTAATGTTCTTCCTGTGTGTTCTGAATAGAACCCACTGTAGTACTTTAGTATTGTATATTAATACTGTGTGCTCTGAGTAGAACCCAGCTCTGGTGGATGCTCCACTCTCTCTGCAACTTGCTGTCAACTCTCCCCCAAAAACTTCCATCAAGACATCTGGCGCAACGGTTGTCATGACAGCCATCGTCAAGGTGATGGTGCTGCCTCCAGGTCAGCCTCCGGTCCAGCTTAGCAGCATGACCATGGTACACACACACACACACACACACACACACACACAAACACACAATATAAATCACATGCTCAGCTCTGATTTACTGTCGGTCAACAGATGATGCTCTCCAGGTGAGAGATAAAAAATATTGTTTCTATTAAGTATTCTTCTGTCTGTGTGCAGGAAACAAAGTTCAACGCTAAAGTTTCTATGAAGGGCAAACGTCTGGCTGTTCATGCTGACCTCCGCAGGTGCACACACACATATAAACCTACCCTTCCTATCTTCTATCACTATAACCCCATCCCCAACCACAACCCTGAGTGGCCCTCTATCCTCCAGTCTGTGTGTTCAAACCCGTGCTTTGTGTCTGTTTGTGGTGGTTTTTGTTCTGAGGTGGTTTCAGTTAAAGCCAGTTTCTGTCACTATGAGTGGAAGACGCTTTCTCTATCCTCTGCGGTTGACTCTGATGATCCAGTCCTCTCAGCCTCCTGGATGGAGAATGCAAATGAATGATTATTTATTTAGCTTGTTATTGATTGCAATCAGACTAAAACTGTTTTCTTCTTTCAGGTTTAAAATTTTCTCCAATCAATCAGCACTGGAATCTCTGGCAGTAAGTGTCTTTTTGTGCCTTTTTTTTACAGCACAGTAATAACCTGTCTGTCTGAATTTAACAGAGTCTTATATTAACTTTAGTCCCTCCGAAATTGATAATCTTGTTAATAGTGCTGCAGGCTCACTACGAAGA
>NW_023339740.1:29501066-29504955 GCF_004916995.1 Morone saxatilis | reverse complement strand
AACTTTTGCTCTATAAATAGAGTAAATTATTAAGAACATAGGAGAATACTAGCAAGTGGTACAAACCACCAAAACCGCCAAATTAAAGCAAAAAGCTAGGAAAATCGGGAAAGGGAAGATGTGCGCGTGCGTTCAAATTATATCAGAATATAAGTCAATTTGTGGCGGAAGATAGATCTTAAAACCTATAGAAAGGCCTCCGTAACGGCAGAGGAGACTATTTACGTCAGCACTAAAAAGAAAAAAAAAAGAAAAAAATAAGAATAGACCTAGGGTCTCGTTCAGCACTGTTTATGCGTACCAGGGCTGACAGAGAGTTCGTACATGTCATATTGAGCCATCGGATAATCCGCATAAAACTTAAAGTGCAATGACTTTATGAGCTTCTATTTATAATAAAATTATTTACTTATTAGAGGAGAAAATGAAATCACAACTGCCAATCAACAGTTATCAGTGGTCTCCAGATTCAAGGACACTTTTAAACTAATGTAGTAACTAGAGTATAATTATTTGGGTTAGAAATGTTTTCCTGTGCATACGATATTACAGTTTATACTTCAACTGTCTTTGAGATCCAATCCCAACTAGGCTGGGCTTAAGAGAAGTTGTAGCCTAATTGGCACAGTTGTTACATGGATATGATTAATCTTCTTCCTTTATTATCGGATATGTAACCGAACAGTGCCTTTAAAGTAGCTGTAATTAAACCCCTCCTTAAAAACCCACTCTTGACCAGGGCAGCTAATAGATGCGATTTCTAACCTCACCATCTCTCGTAAGATTCCTGGAGAAAGTAGTCGTAAACAGTTGTGTGACTTTATTTACATAGCAGATAAGTTTATTAAATGAGGATTTTCAGTCAGGGTTATAGGAGTTCATACAGCAGAGAGACAGCTATGGCCCAAAGTACGTAATCCTTTGATTGCTCTGAACAATGGAACCCTTGTCTCTTACTCTGTATTCATATAGGAATTAGTGCTGCAGTTAACAGCCAGTGACCATAATAATCTATCTTAACCAAGCGACTCTGAGAATCAAAATCGCGGCATTAAAGGAACCCCGCAACTAAGCTGGTTAAGTCATACCTATCAGCCATCGTTCCGCAGTATGTACATGTTACATGAATCTTCCACAAATACTAGAGTTTAGCCTGGAGCTTCCACACAGGTTCGTACTTCTGACCCTATTTATTTACTCTTATATATGCTCCTTTAGGACAACATTATAGAACACCCATTGACTTTGCAACTGCTTATGCAGATATACCAGATATACTATCAATCAAGCCCGATGCAAATTAATCCAGTTATCTAAATACAATCGCAACACAGGGCGATGTCTTAACGGACCATCAAAATCCTGGAATGACGCAACAAAAAGACACTGAAATCCTTATACTGTGGCCCCAACAAATCTTACGAAAGGCTCACTGTCTGATTAATACTTTGATGGCACTATTGCCTCTAGCACCCCTGCGTCATCGATCTCCGAGTTATCTCTTGAGACAGGGATTCCGTCACATTTAACTCCATATAAGTAGCAAGACTTCTCTAACTTGCCTTCTTTCATTTACCTAAGTAGATTCACAAATTACGACAATCCTGTCACAGCACAATGCCAGAAAACTACATCCATGCATTGTTACTGTTAGGCTGGATTACTCATCTCTTTACTTACTCAGGTTGCCTAATAAGTCCATTTAACACGCTCCCAATGAAACTTCACAACGCTGCTACACGAGTACTGGACAGGACCTCTCCTCACCTACACAGCTTTCATGCAGTGCCCTTCAATCTTGAAGATCTCATAGTACCCATTGTGACCCTCTAAAGACACTACGTTCTCTGAATCTGGGCTACTTGTGGCTCTCCTATAGGTCTCTAAAATAGAAACGTGAGCAGAGCCTCAGTTACCAAAGCTCCTCTCCCCTGGTCCCAGCTTCCAGTGTGAGGTCACGGAGGCAGCACACCTCTCCACATTAAAGTAGGCCTAAAGACTTCCACCTTGATAAAGCCTTATACGTTATGGGCCTATCAGGTGAGTCCTGAACCATGCTTCTTAGTTATGCACTGCTGATAGGGCCTAGACATCGCGGATTTCCCACTGGTGCAACTGACCTCCATCTTCTTCCTCCTCTCTCTCTTTCGCCACTCATCTCCATGTTCCATTAATGCCATTTAGCTGAACGGTTCACTTCTTTCCCCGAGTTCTTGTGCTTAAGGGGGTCTTGCAGTCTCTATCGATCCGGTGACCCTGCCATTGTGCCGCCATGACACTGAACATTGAAGGTTGTTTTTACGGCAGCTGAAGATTTTATGGGCAGCCAGTGTAGGAGACAGGCGAGCAACAGACTCATATTCGTTAATATTCACTGCTCAGATTAATTTTAATGAAACACTTGTTCTGATGGGTGGACCCTAGTGTACTAAAACGTTAAACTGTAATGTTCATAGTTTTTAGGTAAAATGAAGACTCTAGTGAGTGGTCGTCTGCCTAACAGTTGGGGTGAGACGAGAGAGAGAGAGAGAGAGAGATAAACAGACAGCAAACAACAGTAGCAACAACTACACTAATAGTAGTGACTGATGATGATGAACATGAAGAAGATGATGGCGACGACAACAATGATCCATCCATACTGTCAGAAGGTTGAACATTTATATTATGTAAAGACGGTTTTATACATCCAGAAAATTTCTAGAAAATCCAGACCAGGCCTCTATTGGAGACCTGTGTTAATTTGTCAAAACGTGGAGCCACAGCAGGCTTTTAAAGGAAACCTGCGTCTATTTGGGACCCTGCTTTTATTGGAAGTTTTACAGTAACTGCATAAGTGTTTATGTGACACAGTCTACGTTGACATTAAACTATACACTAACAATATGTTTATCAATATATTTAAATATAGACAGATACTGACACTGTGGGTGTTTCTCAAACCCAAGAATTCAAAGATCAGATTTGTGTTGGTGAAATGTTCAGCACGGAGGATTCATCACTGATTACTCCTCAACTGTATACTAACAGTGTAATTTGTAATAATAAAGCAGTGACTGTAGACCTTTCATACTGCTTCTGTTGTTTATGTATTTATCTTGAAAGAACTGTCTAAAGTGTCCAATACTGCTTTTATATTGTCACTCCATAACTACAATGATAGCTGTCACAAGTTCTATTCCTTCTGTCACTAACACTGATATTGCACTATACTTCATATCAATTTACCAGATTTTCTTTTATTTCTTTATCTGCTTTTAAGTAGTATGCATCTGTTTTCTTTCTAAGAGGCTGGTGACTTTACACAACCAAACCACCATTTTGTCAGAGTGTTTAAGGTCTTAGAACAGTATGACTTCAGTATATGAAGGTCATTCCCATGCTCTATTATGTCTCATGTGTGTTATAATCTGAGCTTTGTTGCAGTCTCTAAAATAATTAACGTGGGGGGCGGAGATAAATAATAGCATAATGGGTGTGTTTTCCATGGGAGAGATTAAGTGGTCCAACACTTTCACAGTCTCTAGTTTGTGCTTGCGCAGTTTCATGAGCCTGTGATCATCCTCGAACAGCAGTTCCCAACCTTTTTCCTTAAGGGACCTCTGTTCTATCATTTATTCAACTGATCATTCAACTGATCACCCCTGATTAAGAGACATATTTTGTGGATAATCCACATTACATGCAAAACTGTACAATGAACCTAAACAGTGAAATCAGCAGGAAGAAATTGCAGATTATTTCCTGTTTAGGGAACTTTGTATACAATTCTCTGTCTATATTATATATGTGTTGTTATTTTTAACTATCATAGAGGCTTATTAAGTTTCTTTTTTTGACAAATTTGGTGTTTTGTTGTGGCAGTTGGCCATTGTTCTATTAGACAGTT
>NW_023339740.1:29500156-29501000 GCF_004916995.1 Morone saxatilis | reverse complement strand
AAAGCAAACTTTATCATCACTTACCCTGCAGCAGTGTCTGTGCAGCAGGTAGAAAACCTGTCTCCGCTATCCCTGTGTAGTTTGTTTTTGTTGACAAAAATAAAATACTCAAATTTGACTAAAACTATTTAATATTTCACCAAAACCTTGAACATTATCACTAACTGTGATTATTGATTCAATGAACAGCATCACGTTTCATTTCAGCCAATTATTGATCAGCATGACAGATTTTATTTTCATCAGGAAAGAAAAAGACATTTAAAAAAAATAAAAAAAACTTATCAGGACAAGAAGTTACTTAATTTAAATTCACAGCATCACACAGTTAATTAACACTTAACTATCATATTAGCAGCTTGTTAGCAATTCATTATCAATCAATAACCAGTTAATTATCAAACATGGTTACAGTGTGAGATAACCATAGTTCTCTGAATCGTTCACCATTTTTAACTCTTTACTCAGTCATCTTGGAACTTTTTGCTGATGCTGTCGTAACCATGGAAACCACACTTCCTGCCGGCGACTCTGCAGCCAAAGGTCAGAGCATCCTGCAAACTCCCACCTACAGACAGAAAAAGTATGTATTTATTAATTTCAGTAAAATACAGAAAGAACAGGGACAGGTTGTCTGACAGTCAGCAGAGACTGTTCTAAATCTGTTCAATTTGACCTGGAAGTAAAGGGTCATCTGTTTTCATTCAAAATAAAAGCCACAGCCCTTTTTAACCAGACAGATTGTGTTAGGACAAGATTTAATCACAAAGACTCCCCCCGTACCATCTACACGACAGCACAGTTTGAGATAGGGAGTCCAAGGCAAGCACTGGCCGGCGCATGT
>NW_023339740.1:29494212-29500056 GCF_004916995.1 Morone saxatilis | reverse complement strand
GGTTTTCTACCTTAGTGTGAGTGAGGTGTGCTTGTTGGGTTTGTCTGTCTGCTTGTTCCCTTCCCCCCCTCCCCCTCGCTCTCTGTCTCCACTCACCTGCTGGTCACCCACAATCAAGCACACCTGCTTTCAATCAAGACTGCCCCTCACTTCTATAAGAATCCTGGCTGACATCCAATCCCTGCCGGATTGTTGCGCCGCACACAGTATGTTGTGTGCCTCGCTTCAGCTCCTTTGAGCTAGTTGCCAGTGTAGTCTTTAGATTGCCAGCCTGCTACCAAATTCTTGTTACGGTTTCCTCTGCCATCAGATTTGCCTGCCAGCTCTCCACACCGGTTTACCTCTACTAACTTCACCCCTGGACCCCAACCCCAGACTTCAGCCAGCTTCCAGATCACCCTTCATCTCACCAAAGAAATAAAGACTTTGTGTTCACTACTACCAGTCTCAGTCTGCTTTTGGGTTCAGCCTCAGAATCGGGACAGGTTCAGAGTTCAAGCTTATATTTATTGTGCAACAAGGGTTCATATGATGACAGAATACAAAAGAACAATATCAACAGTAAATTGAACACTTATTGCAGGGAAATGGAAATTCATATCAAGTTCAAAATATGCAATAGTTCAAATGTGCATAAGTGTAAGGAATGCAGTATTTTCACAAAATGATCTGGAAAAGTATTGAACCAGATTATAATACAATAAATTATGAAATAACTACTATGAACTAAGTTAGTATAGCCCTGATCCAATAAACTCTATTCAGAAAATAAGTATTTTAAAAGTTCTTTGCTTGTCATTTTGCAGACAGCCTGACAAAGTGAATTAAGACTTTCCAATCGCCATCATGATGTCGTTATTTCAGCATTGATTTTGATCTGCTTGACATAAAATCACAGCCGCAGATCGGGTTCGAACCATGGGCTGCTGCAGCAAGGACTCAGCCTCAGTACATGGGTCACCAGCTCTACTGACTGAGCTAATCAGGCGCCCTAGTGAATCCTTTTCAAACATCAATATATCAAATGTAACTTTTTGAATAAATGTATGTTTCAAAAGTAAAGCTGTATTTTTCACAACTTCATTCGAATTATGGTTGTATTTATATACTGTTCTTTTGGTCGCATAACTGCTAATAAAGTCAAATTAAACTAATGCCTCACCATTGGACAGTGTGTAGATGACAGCAGCGTTGAAAGTGTCTCCGGCTCCGAGAGTATCAACAACAGTTTCAGGAGGAAAAGCGTCTGAATGAATGAGCAAACCGTCAGGACCCAAAGCATCCGCTCCTTTTTCTGCCCAGGCACATATGAGGACAGCCCTGAAAGAAAGACAGGTCAGAGAGAGAGAAATAATCTGTAGGATCAAAAACCACAGGCTTGTAACTTAAAATACCATCCAGAGCAAATCCCAAATTAGCTTTTTACTAAATCATTAAAACAGACCACAAACAAATAAAACAAAAGCCTTTGATTTAATTTGACTTTTATGGCTCAACTGTTGAGTATCTGAGAACAAATAATATAATTGTGATAACATAGAAATCCAGGTATTGAGTGAAGCTAAAGGGAGGTTGAGGTCTGAGACTGCCCTGCTCTAGAACATACAAAAAACTATTCCTACCTTGGCCTAAATATCAGCCCCACAGGATACTTCACCAAAGCAGTGAACGACCTGATTCATAAGGAAGGAAGAGCTCTTTACGGTATCAAAGGGAACATCATCGTCCCAATTCAAATACTAGACTCCATTATAGAACCTATTTCTCTTTGAAGTTGCGAGGTCTGGGGTCCGCCCACTCGCTAACCAAGATGCACAAAAACCAAAGTGAGACTCTGCATGCCAAATTCTGAAATCTATCCTCTGAATCCAGTTCAAAACCTAAAGAGAAGCCCCCTTAGCCAGCTGGTCCAGGGACTCAAACACAAACAGAGCCCCCAGACAGGAATCACATCAGAACAAAACCCAAAGAAAACCATTGGACACATGGGACACAATCAACCCAACAATAAATTCCAATGAAATTCCTTTGAACTGAAAGACTAGACAGAGAGAGATAGAGAGAGAGAGAGATTTGACCTCCACTCACCCCTGTTTAACCCGACTGTAGAGTCCTTTCAGAGCTGCTTCGGCTGTCAGGAAACCGAAGTGACGAGCGACATCTTTACTGACAAACACCTGAAAACACAAGATCAAACACACCGAGTTACACACACACACACACCGCATCACACCTACAACACACACACACCACACACACACCACACACACACACACAAACACATGCATACACAAACGCGCATACACAAACGCACACACACAAACGCACACACACAAACACACACAAACGCACACAAATGCATACAAACACACACAAAACCTACCACATCACCGCGAGAAAACAGCTGATACAGTGGCTCTCTGGTCTTCTCTATCTCCACGGAGACAGTGATTCTTTGTTGCTTTGGCAACGTGTTGTTATACATCACCACCTGCTGGATCATCTTCACCTGTTCTTCAGCATTTCGGCCCTGCAGGAGTTAAACAACATGACAATAATAATATTACTATATTCTGTACAAACTGTACAGTCTAATAAAGTTTGTAAATTAAAATGTTGATTTTATTCTGGTTTTAAATAAATGTTTCACAGGTTCAATTTAGATGGAGGAAGGGTTAGTTAGTTTAGTCTAGTTTAGTCAGATTAGTCTGGTTTAGTCAGATTAGTCTGGTTTAGTCAGATTAGTCTGGTTTAGTCTGGTTTTGTTGGATTACTCTGCTAGTTCCAGTTTTTCTGAGCATTGCTCACCTCCCAGTGGATCCAGTTGAAATGATGGAGGTCAACTTTGGAGAAATCCTCTGCTGTGATGTCAGGAAGGTTCCTGATGGACAGTAAGTGAGGTCAGACTTTATAAATTAACGCAGGAAGAAAATCCTGAAACACCTCCAGCATTCGTCCGGGACTCAAGATATAGAAGTCTTTCATCATTTAAATACAAAATCTGATTATCTGAATCATTTGTTTAAAACCCAACAGTCACCATCAAACAATTAAATGTTATTGTTTGTTACAGACTGTAAATGGTCTGTACTTATATAGCGCTTTTCTAGTCTTCCTGACCAGTACATGTCACATTCACCCAGCATCGGGAGCAATTTGGGGTTCAGTATCTTCCTCAAGGACACTTCGACATGCAGCCAGAGGAGAAGGGAATCAAACTGGAAACCTTCTGATTAGTAGATGACCTGCTCTACCTCTGAGCCACAGCCACACCCTGTGAGAGTGAAGAATTGAAATCCAAACCCATCAGCAGAAAATTTGTTTTATCTACAGAAGACATTTAGGGAATTAAACATTACTGAAGGTGTTTAATCTTATTTTAGCATAAATGTGTTTGAATTAAAAATCCAAGAAATTAAATGAATCAGTGATGATGATTTACCCATAAACCACTGCAGAGACTCAAGCTGACGAGTTTGTGATGAAGCCCAGTAAACAAACTGGCACTGCGTCACTCAGTAGAATTTTGGACTGTTCCTTTAAATCTGATTTCAGAGTCCACTACAGGGAGGCCCATACTATTAGCCAAGCTTAGCATAGAGTCCATACAGATAAATGAGCTTTAGATGTGTCTAAAGGTAAGCCAGAACGGCATCTGATAAACGGATCAATTTCAGAAACACACAGAGCTTTTACAGTCTGTAAGCCCTAACCCAAACCCTAACCCATACTAACCCTAACCTAATACAATTCTAACCCTAACCTTGTCTCTCTGTCTCTCTCTCCCACCTAGAGCCGTGGTCTATCCGAGGTTTCTGCCTTTTAAAACAATGTTTTCTTTTGCCGTCGTCACCAAGCTGCTAATATAATATAATACAATATAATACAATATACACCCATGTCTTAGACCTCCACCCAATCTGATTGATGGATCGATTCAGGTTCAGGACCTTGATGCCTAGCTCTGCAGTGGATCTTAACACGATCAGGATCAGGATCAGATTAGTTCAGGATCAGGTGTTCATGCCTCCTTCAAGTTTGTCAAACAGCGTTCACAAAACACTTCAGTAAATTTGATTTATCCAGGCAGGTCGAGTTTACACCACGAGGGTGGACCTTCAGATTTCCACAACGAGGAAATGAGTCTGAGTTCATAGAACTTTACTTTTAACTTTAATTGATGAGCAGAAACTCATTTTAAGTACAATTAATCGACATGTAATCAGATTAATCTGAGAAAGGGAGACCTTATCTTCTGCTATCAGTGAGTAAAGACAGCCCTGATGGTTAGCTGCTTCAACAAAAGCAACATTAACATTAGCCAAATTAATATTTGCCCCATTAGCATTATCCGCATTAATATTAATCATATTAGCATTAGCCATATTAGCATTGGCTACACTAATCTTAGCCATAATAGCATTAGCCACATTAACGACTTATTCACAATTTTATATTATAACAATATTATATTGTTTTCTATAAACTTTGGGTTATTCACTCTAGAACAGCTGCTATCTACTTGTTGTCTCATATTACATTATATTATATTATTTTATATTATAATATTTTAAATGGGGTTTTAAAGGTAGATATCTAGATGCTGCTGATGGACTGATTTATACGAGAGATGACACACTGAGGTAAGAAGGTCTCATCAATAAAAAGGTGTTCAGTGAACGCTGTGTGACGCCCTCCAGTCATTAGGTCATCTTACATGTCAGAGAGAACGACGGTTCGAGAGCCGCTGGATGGACAAACCACACAACACGCACAGGGAGTTTGCCCTTTGCCCTGCCAAACCACCGCTGAGACATCGATCTTACACCGCAAGAAGTCAGCCATGATGAAACTGACAGAGAGAGAGACAGGAAACTGCTTCATGTAACTCTTTCCTACAAAATAAAACCACAGACTGAAAACTGTGTTCTCATTGGAAGAACAGGACGGTCAGAGGTGATCCATGATGACAACGTTCCTGAAATAGAGAGATGTTAGAGACACACACACACACACCTGCTCACACCTGTTCATATGCAGGATGGTGCGGCTTCCTGTGCTGATGTTGCTGATGACCACAGAGGCTGGAAGGACACACTGAACGTGCTCAGACACCAGAGACACATCGATGTGGAACTTCTGAAAATCTTCCAAAATAAAACTACAGACAGGAAATTGTTTCACTTCTCCTGTGTCCTACAAAATAAAACTACAGATGTATCTCTGTTTAAACTTGACCCTTTAACCAGGTTCCTCCTCACTGAGGACATCTCAAATCTCTACATGCTGCTCAGAGGAAAGAGAAGACAAGGAGAGAGGGCACAAGGGATAATTTGAGGGTTTAAAAATAAATAAAGGGTAATTTTTGTACAATTCTTCTACTTAACTCTCTCTTCTTAACTAATACAGTTTTCCAAGTAAAGTACTTTTACTCAAGTATAATATTGGAGTACTGTTGAAGAAAGTATTGATGGAGGCCACTGAAGAAGGTATTGATTAACACATAGATGAATATTGATGAGTACTCACTCGGCTACTGGTCCAGCAGACAGTGAGCCCATGAAGGCGCAGGAGGCCCCGAGCAATGACAGCACTGTGCAGGAGTTTGAAGCGTTTCCTCCTCGCTGCCAACGCTGCGCCAAACATCTGCAGGGATGCAGAGTGATGATATCACTGCATTGCCCATCAATATCAATGCTTGAGTCAACTTTTCAAGCTGCGTATACATATAAAATTTCATCTCTGGCAGGTTTATTTTGGTAAATGGTAAATGGTAAATGGACCTGTACTTGTATAGCTCCTTTCTAGTCTTCCGACCACTCAAAGCACTTTTACACTATGTGC
>NW_023339740.1:29484046-29494187 GCF_004916995.1 Morone saxatilis | reverse complement strand
CCCTTGATCTGGAAAGTTCGACTGTGGAGGCAAACCCGTCTTTATTTCTTAAGGTCTTCAGGTTTGTTGTGCTGTTTCCGGACGTTCAGGACCCTTCAGAAGATGATTTAGTATTGATCAGCTGACTCTGGTAATAATAATTCAATCATTCAATCATATCAGGAATATCCATGTGAACGCTTGAACAGTCAAAGTCTTTGGTTGTCTTGATTAAAAAAAAAAGATATTCAGAATTATTGAAACTGCTGGCGAGTGGTTCACCTGCACTTGATTATTGTTATTGAATATTATTAGACAGGGCTGTGGCGGCGCAGGCAGGGCACCAGTTGGCGTTCAGTATTTGAGTTGTCTGTAAGCCAATAGATCGCTGAGTTTGTGACAGTCTGAATTCTTGACGATCAGGCATGAAATTGACTGGGCTGTCTCCATTATTAATCATACACAGCTCAGTGTTCTGCTTCTGATCAGTGTCAATGAAATGTTTTTAAAATTCCCTTTATAATGGAGTTCCACTAGAAGTGTTTTTCTATACCAGGTTTTAAAAGGACTTTCTGATTGATTTTACATGCACGCAAAGTTTCAGGTGTTCTTTTATTCTGGAAAGGGTTCATTCCTGATATTAATCAATAACATATAAATCACAGGGACATTTTATCATGTCCAGCAGATATCTCACGTCAGAGAGCCACAGAAAGAATGAACAAATATTGAGAAATGATTACTTCTATGTATAGTCAATATGATAACATTTGAACTAATATCGGATAATTGATTAATTGATCATTTTTTGTCACATTCAGAATACACAGGAAATTGGAATGTGCATTATTTCGCATCTATCCATTGATTCCCCGATCAGCTTTAAATGTTTTATCAACAGTATCAATAAACAGATATTTATTGATTATTATATTATTATTATTATTTATGACTTTTACATCAGGAAACAATGTTAAACAATTCTATCTTTTTTTAAAGATAATCAGATTAATCATATTAATCGTTCTGGTATTAAAAATCATGCAGGTATTTCTGTAGTTTGGTGAATATTGAATATTTGAATGATTGGATAAGAGTTTGTCACACACAACACTACACCGCCTGACTGGTGGGTCAGCTGATTTCAGCATCATTATTAATCAATAACAGCTGAGAAGGGATAGAAACATGAAAGAAATGTAATTGTTTTATTTTCTAATTGGTTTGTTGTTTGTTTTGATGGAAAGACTCGCTTCTGCTTCATCTCCTCACTAATATAATATGATGAATTAAATCATATTTATTGATCACTCTGACTCTCTTCTTTTTCTTCGTGAACCTCTGAATTCTTTCTCCAGGCCTTGAATCTTTCTCCAGGACCTTATGAATCTTCTTCCAGGACCTTGAATCTTTCTCCAGGACCTTGATTCTTTCTCCAAGGACCTTGTAATTCTTTTCTCCAGGACCTTGTACTTTCTCCAGGTCTTTAAATAATGGTCTGGAAATTACAGGTGGATTAATAATATCATGAAACCATTATTAACCATTGAACATTTGCCATTGTGGGTAACTGCTTTCCCCCTGCAGGGACGATGAGGGAGTCAACTGCCCCAAGCAACACTGGATGATAGTGTAAAACTTTATTGATCCTCTGACATCCTGTTATGCGCTCACTTCAGGTCTGCATTGAATGGTGGTCCAGTTATACCTACATGAACTACAAACATTCCCATGAGCCTCTGCCTGTGTTTAGGGGCCGGAGTATGACTTTGTCCCTTCAGACAGGAATGAGTAGACCCACTTTTTTGGTGATCCCTCAGGACAGGAAGTATGACTTGGTCCCCCTCAGACAGGAAGTAAGAACTGTCTCAGACAGGAAGTTAGGACTGTCCCCTGTCGTGATATATAAGTGGTTGCTGCTCTCGTCTGTATAAGTTAGTACTGTCCCTCAGGGACAGGAAGTAGGGACTGTCTTCAGATCAGGAAGTAGACTGATGTCCCTTAGATCAGGAAGTAGACGTGTCCCTCAGGACAGGAAGTAAGGTACTGTCTACAGAACAAGGAAGTAGCTTGTTGTCCCTCATGCAGGAAGTAGACTGCTGGTCCCTCAGATCAGGAATAAGCTGTGTCCCTCATGACAGGAAGTTTAGACTGCTGTCCCTTCAGACAGGAAGTAGACTGGTGGTCCTCAGGAGGAATTAGCTGTCCCTCAGGAACAGGAAGTAGACTTGTCCCTCAGACTGGGAAGTAGACTTGTGTCCCTCAGACAGGAAGTAGACTGTCCCTCTATGACAGGAAGTAGACTGTCCTTCAGGCAGGAAGTAGACTGTTTCCCCTCAGACAGGAAGTAGAGCCAGACAGGAAGTAGATCTGTCCTCTCGATCTGGAAGGTAGACTGTCCCTCAGACAGAAGTAGACTGTGTCCTCAGACATGAAGTAACTGCTGTTCCCTCATGACAGGAGTTAGACGTTCCCCTCAGACAGATAGTAGACTGGTTGTCCCTCAGACAGTGATAGTGACTGTCTCAGGACAGGAATTAGACTTGTCCTCAGACAGGAAGTAGCACTGTCTCATGACAGGAAGTTAGCACTGGTCCTCGGACAGGAGTTAGACGTGTCCTCATACAGGGAAGTAGTACCTGGTTCCCTCAGACAGGAAGTAGACTGTCTCAGACAGGAGTAGGACTGTGTCCCTCAGCAGGGAAGTAGACTGTTCCCTCATGACAGGAAGAATGAACTGGCTCAGACAGGAAGTAGACTGGTCCCTCAGACATGGAAGTAGACTGGTCCCTTCAGACCAGGAGACGTAGACTTGTCCCTTCAGACAGGGGGGAAGCTACGACGTGTCCCCCCTTTTTTCAAAGGGGAAAAAACAGGGGGGGAAAAAAAGTAAGGGGGGGACCTTGTCCCTCAGACAGGATAGTGACTGTCTCAGACAGGATAGTAGACTGTGTCCCTCAGACAGGAAGTAGCTGTCCTCAGGACAGGGAGTAGACTGCTCCCTCAGACAGGAAGTAGACTGTCCCTCAGACAGGAGTAGACTGGTTCTCCCCTCAGACTAGGATATGTAGATGTCCCTTCAGACAGGAAGTTTGATTCTGTGTCCCTCAGACAGGAAGTATGACTGTGTCCCTCAGATCAGGATAGTTAGACTTGTTCTCAGACAGGAAGTAGATCTGTCTCCTCAGACAGGAAGTAGACTGTCTCAGACAGGAAGTAGACTGTGTTCCCTCAGATCAGGAAGTGCTGTGTCCCTCAAGACATGGAAGTGACTTGTTGTTCCCTCTGACTCATGGGAGTAGGACTGTCCCCTCAGACAGGAAGTTGACTGTTGTCTCCTCAGACGGAAGTAGATCTGTCTCAGTACAGAAGTAGGTACTGTCCCCTTCAGACAGTGAAGTTAGACTGTGTCCCTCAGACAGTGAGTAACTGTCCCTCAGACAGGAAGTAGGACTGTGTCCCTCAGACAGGAAGTAGATCTGGGTGTCCATTCAGACAGGACAGTTAGGACTGTGTTTCCCTCAGACAGGAAGTTAAGACTGTGTCCCCTCAGGATCAGGGAAGTAGACTGGTGTCCCTTCAGATCAGGAAGTTGACTTGGTTGTCCCTCAGACAGGAAGGTAGACTGTTTTCCCTCAGACGCTCCTCACAGGGTCGTGTGTCAGGAACGAGGCGCTGTCCGCGTTTTCCTCGGCTGCACCAGGCCTGAAGAAAAAACTAAAAAAAAAAAACGTATTTGATTGTACCTGGATGGACGGCCCTTCAGCGTCCTCCTTGCCTCGGGCCTCTTGTCGGCGCTGTACCCGGCAGGTGGCCCTCATGTTTGGCGTACTTGGGTTCACACAGCGGGACCCGCTGACGCCTCCCGCTCGTTACGGCTTCTGGGAGAAGGCGGGCTCGAAGGGAACACTCGACACGCTGGAAGGTGTCCGTGGTGGTGGAAGGGGCCAGGGTAGGGCCCCTGGACCCCGGGCCCCTCAGGGGGCCTTGTAGGGGGTCCGGCGGTGGAGGAGGGGGGGTAATGAGGGAAGGGAGGGGGACGCCCACGGTCGGTTCACGGCGAGCAGTGGGCGGAGGACACGCTGAAAGCTCAGGTAATGATGGAGATGAAGTGGAGCTCATACTCTGTCACGGGGAGGACGAACCTACCCTGGAAACATCCTGCGAGCGCCTCAGGTGGCAGCTTCATCCTGCCTTCATCCTGGACAGGTAATCATCACCGTTATTAAATATCACTGGTTATCAGCTGTCACTACTATCAAAAACTCAATAGTATCAGTTATATTCTATATAAATATATCTATATAAAATATATTATATATGTTATATTATATTAAAAGTATTCTTTTAAAATATATCTATATTAAAATTATAGTTCTATTTTAAATATATCTATGATTAATAGTTATTATTTAACAATAATCTATATTAAAAATTATATTATATTAAAGTATCTAATAAAGTATATTATTTAATATATCTTATATTAAGTATATTATATATTAAATATATCTATTAAAGTATTATATATATTAAGTAAATTCATATAAGTATTCTATTTTAAGAGTATATTAATTAAGATATTTATTTTAAAATATATCTATATATAAAGCTTATATTATATATTTAAAATATTTATATTAAATATAATATATAAGTAATATATAAAGATATATATAAATATTTATTATTAAAGTAAATTCACATTAAAGATATCATATAATTGATTATATATATAAGTATATTAAAGTATATCTATATTAAAATATATCTATATTAAAATATATCTATATTAAAGTATATCTATATTAAAGTAAATTCATATTAAAGTATATTGATATTATAAAACCAGAAATAATCAGAACAGCGAATTACACAATAAAATAACAATAACAGTAATACAGTAACTATATTTATAATAATATGTAATATATAATTATAAATATCATTAAAATACAGTTTTCTACATGAAATCTTTAATGTTTACTTAAAGGTATTTATACTGTTAAAAAATTAGCTATAAATACAGGTGAACTCTGCTATAATACAACACTTATTTATATTTATAATCTTATTTTATTGTGAATGTTTAAAGTTATAGAACTGTAATAAAAGTCATTATCTGTGAAATGACAGTAATTATTGCTGTTTCACACTTTATAAAAAAAAACTTGTTATTTTGGACAGTTTGACCAATGCCTTATACATGATAAAACATTTAGTTAATACTATTAATAGTTTTAACTAGAATTAAACAGTTTAATCTGTTAAATAAACAATAAATATTAGTGATAAATCTTATTTTAATCTTTTTATGTGAAGAGGAATTTTTCTTCAAATCAGTAATTTTATGATTATTTACAGTTACAGATTTTTCACATTATTTTTATATGTTAATTCACAGGATATTTTATAATTATTAATTATCTGCACAATAAATGTGAGAAACCTGAAAACTTTGTTTTACAGTAGATATATGTATAAAGCACAGTGTGTATATAAATGAGATATATATGTATAAAGCACAGTGTGTATATATGTATATAAATCAGATATATGTGTAAGGAGATGCTGAGCTGTCTTTGTCTCACCTTCAGATGCTGCTGCTGTCTCCTCCCGACTGCGGCTGCAGGATCAAACGCTGAAGCTTTACCTGCCTTTACATGCTGAAGCTCCGCCCTCCAGGTGTGTGATGGGACATCAGGTAACGAGAGAGAAACACTGAGTCTCACGAACAGAAACCATCATTTGGAGTCTCTGAAACGATGGAACATAAGAACATAAAAGTGACGGACTGAAGGCAGCGGGAGCTTCCTGTTGGCGGCTCAGGTGAATATGGGCAGGTAAATCTGCTCCGTGGACTCTTATTTGTTGTACCGGTCGGCTGTGGAACATCAAAGAGCATCCACGGATAAAAATGAGTGTTTGCAGTTTCCTCTTCCTAAATCCTGTATTTCCAGATGAAAGGCGTCAGCGACACACACCCTTCCTGTCAGCCTCTCATCACACAACACACACTGATGACTGTTTACACACACACACACCTGTAACCTGAGCTGCTCACCTCACTGCAGGTAAACCTCAGACGGCTGCTTTATCTTCATTTCTGCCTGCCGAAGAGATCACAATACAGTTCACACACTATAATTATTATTTATTTTTTCTGTGGAGCGCTTTAACGATACGGAGATAAAACAGTGACACTAAGGTCGGAGGAAGTTGATTTTATTCATTTAGCATTTGGAGAATAAAGTCAAACTGTTGATAATATCAGGGTTGTGTTAACGGCCAGAATGTGGAACTATTTTTGGTAAAACTGTATGAAATGTTACACATGTGTAAAGAGTTATGGTACATTCAGTGTTTCAGCGTCACACGATCAAAAGTTTATAGACAAACAATAAGTGAAGAACCTATAAACCTCTTCAGCTTCATCAAAATGTACCCGTACAGTCTGCTGAAGATTAATTATGTTCCAAAAGAAGCAAAATATGTTTCTTCTGTTCGATTCAACAGTTTGTGAGTTATTAGCAAATAGTACAGTACTGACCCCTGCCCTGTATCTACAGCACGGACATCTGCCCTGTATCTACAGCACGGACATCTGCACTGTATCTACAGTACGGACATCTGCACTGTATCTACAGCACTGTGCGGCATACAGGTGATTTATTTAGATCTTGTTTTGTTTTGAAATTTTAAACACTTAATAACCGACCACATGATTGAATACATGCTTTAATATGTTTAGCATATTTCTATGGGACACCTATATACCAGGTTTGATGACCGTAGCATTTATGATATTTGAGACTTTGATGCTTTTATGCGACTCCCGTAAAATATATATAAATCTGAATTACTCTAACAGATGATAAGATAATAATAATTATATAATAAATAAATGCTGGAAAGACACCAATAGGCTCTATATGGGAGAATTTTAATCATGTCAATCCAAAAAATGAACAGAGAAAAAGAAAAAGAACAATAAGTCAAATTAAGACTGAAGATAAACAGCAATCACAAACAGAAGATGAGTGGGATTGCTGCATCGGCTGCTTCCACCGTTGCCGCTGCTCACTGGCACAACTTCTGAAAGAGTCCCGGCAAGAAATGCTTGTGATTCATGTCTGAAAATACCACCCAAAATATGTTGTGTACTTGCTCATGGAGAAACTGTTTTTCATCATTAAAGACATGTATATTGTTACTGTAGCGCCTCCTGTTGGTGGAACTGTATTAAATTATACACATTTGTGCAATGTGGCTTTATATATAACATTCCCAAATTTCACTGATCTGAACATTTGAAACATGATTAGTAGAATCCAGAGAATGTCTGTGTGGAGTTACAGCAGTACCAGAAGCTCCTAAACTGCAGGTATGTTGAGTTTGATTCTCTCTGTTCACATAGAACCGAGTTAAAGTTAACTTTAACTGAGCGACTGAACGGTAGAGAGAGGAACAAAGCTGTCGTACAAAAGTCAGTGTGATTGTGGCTGAAGTAATGAAGAGGATCACTGAATCTCTGTTCTACAGATTTAAAAAGATTTGTTTGGTACAGAGCCCAAAAAATTCAAATCATCATGATTTTAGTAAATTTAATTTGTAATGATAATTCCCAAACTAATCGAGAATCATATTATATATAATCAATATATTTTATGTTTTATTTACTATATCATGCAGCCCTACATAAGAGTTTAAGGAAATAATAAAATGTGTTTCTCATTACAACAAAAAGTTGTATGAAATGAGGGTTTGTAGTCCTTTCATGCTGTGCACATAGAAGATCATAGAATAACTGAAAATAAAATAAATCAGTTCAGTCATTTATATCCACATATAAAGGAAATAACAGTAGAGTTACAATCTGAATGGGTGTCTGTTTTATTTATTTGGTGTTTTACTTTTAGCTCTGAATATCTGTGTTGTGCTGCACTGACACCAGATAATATGAACACACCCTGGTGTTCACTGTGGAACATCAAACATGAAACTCAACATGCAGAGACTTGAAGAATCCAACAGGTCTTCTTTTGTTGTTACTCATTTTAAATACACACTTTATTTTACAAGATGTCCACTTTTAAATACTTTAACACCTTAATGTATTAATTAAGGTTCACTTTAAGGTATTAATAAATAGCTTAATAAAGTTACCATAACTTAATGCTCCAAAGAATGTCTTCACATGATATTAAACCCCACTCAGCTGTGTCTTTGTGCAGTATTTAAAGTATTTTGGTATAATTACAGTTTGTTCCTTTGACTCATTTTCTTTAAGTTGACTTTATATCATTACAGAAATGTTTATAAATCAGTATATGGCCCAAATAATTCTTAATGATGATTCTTAATGTTAAAGATTAGATGTCAGTCACATAAAATAAAGAAAATAAACCTGTAGGCTGCTTAACGTAATTAACTTGATAACAGCAGTAAGAATTTTATTAGATGGTCATGTAAATTATCAATGTAAATTAGCTGCCATTTTGATAATCGATTACATATAAATTGTTATCATACGTGATGGAGAGAAACTGAGTAAATTTAATCTAAGTGACAACCCTTCTATAAAAATTAATTTAAGTTGGTTTAATTTCATTAAGATAAATTCATTTAAAATAAATTTGGAGAAATGCTGAATATGAGTGTAATTTACTAACTAGTTTAAAGTTCAGTTAACTGGAAGGCATAGTACAATTTACTTAATTTAGTTAAGGCAACAATAAATGCTTAAGTTATTTGTACAAAAATCATCAATGTTTTTATGCACTAATAAACTTAAATGCTTTGGTTTCCTCAAACTGTAAATGAGGTTTATTGATGATCTCTTCGATCCCCGGCTCCTCCCACCACATGTCAAAGTATCCTTGAGCAAGATACCGAAACCCGAATTGCTCCCGATGCTGTGCATCGGTTTGTAAATGTGTATAAATCTGTTAGTTTCTGTTCGATGGGCTTTGCCATTGCTGAGTGAATGTGTGTGAAAGGGCGAATGTGGCATGTAGCGTAAAAACGCTTTGAGTGGTCGAAAGACTAGAAAGGCGCTATACAAGTACAGGTCCATTCACCATTTACCATTTACCAAGTGACCTACATGACAAATGTGGATCTAGAGTGACATAAAAGTCACATGAATTCTGATAGGACTCTTAACACTGAAAAATCTGACCTGGATCTGATTTGGATCACATTAAACTGGCCCAAACTGCAAGTTGTAAATACTAATTTGGTGACAATACTCCTGTGAGTATATACCACGGTGGCTGTAATACTTTACCTCCTCCTGCAGAAGACAAACAATGTAACTGTTATCAACTTTTAAAGTTGGCAAGCTGTTCTGTTCTGGTTGATGTTGCCTTCATCTGGACTTTGTGCCTACTGCTATGGCAGAGCTGAACCATAGACATTTAGCTGTGTACTGACATTTACACAGCTAATATCAGTGCACCAGATTGTTTGGGTCACATTATGTTTTCCTGTTACTTTTGTTCATGTTGGTGCAATAACAAATTCCAGACTATTGGCTGGTGCTACTGGTGGATGCTAGCATTGCCAGGTTTTCCCTACTGTAGGTGATCTCAAAGTCAGCCACAGATTGGCCATCCAAATGCTTTATAAAGTGTGTGTGTGTGTGTGTGATTGCATTAGCCCTGTGTGGGTGTTGGCAGAGAGTGCAGACCTCACACGGTGTATAATTATTTCTAGAGAGAGAGCACAGATAAAAAAGAGAGAAAGAAAGATGGCAAGGAGGATCAAGGACCATGAGTTAGGAAAAATTCAGAGAGATACAAAAAGCGCAAAGTAATGATGGGCAGAGATAGAAAGGCAAATGGGAAAGAACTGGGCTGAGGGAGAGACTATGAAGGGATAAGGAGAGATGAGACATGACAGTGGGAGAGACTGACAGAAAAGAACATACAGCAGAGAGGTGGAGGGACAGGCAGTGATTATCTGCTAGCCCTGTAGTGAACCTGCTGTTTGAAGCTTAATGCTAACACCTACACATGCTCCCACAGCTCATTGCTATTCCTATACATATTACCCTTTCTGAATTACTATATGATGGGAGTATAGTTTTCTGTCTCTACGGTATGTAAATGGTATGCAAATGGCCTGCACTTCTAGTGCCTTTCTAGTCTTTGGACCACTC
>NW_023339740.1:29481316-29483946 GCF_004916995.1 Morone saxatilis | reverse complement strand
CTAACATTAATGCTAAGCTAGTGGAACATACTGTCTGATTGTGCTGTTAGTTGGATAATGTTAGCTTGCTTGCTAATGTTAAATGATGTAGCGGTACAAAGCTAACAGTAGCTTTCTACTATTCAAGAGCGATGTGAGGCATCCAGCTAGCTAACTGTAGCTAAGCTAAGCTGGGGTTGTCTGTCTGTGGCCTCCATTGCACAGAATAATAAAAAGGTTCTGTTAGTTCTATTAAACAAGAAATTGTCCGCCATGTTCAAACACTGACTGCAGAAAGACATTAAATGTGACTTCAGATATCTGAACACACCAAAAGATTTTTGGCGGGAGTTTGGTGAAAGGTCCAGCTGCTGCTCCCAGGACAAAGAGAGGACCACAGCTTTCTCACACTCAAACCATTCAGACCTGACAACTGGGAAGTGTGTGTCCCAGTTTCCCTCCAGCTCTCCCAGCACCTCTTACAGTTTATTGCCTGTAAGTGCGGCCATATGGTAATAAGCAGCTTAACATTTCCATGTGAATATGGCAGCAGCGAGCAGAGAGTGAGGCACCATTATGACACTGAACCTGCTGGATATCCGACCGTTGAATTAGTGTTGATCTGTTTACAGAGTTCAACAATGAATATCAGTGGTGAGAACGGTATCTGAAGCATGCCGCATGCAAGCACACTTATTATTGTTGTGCCCTCATTCATGGCGCACAACAATGCATTCCTCCTCCTTTATGTGCACATTCTGCTGCAGCCTAGTTTCAGTAACAATGAGAGGAGCTGCTCAAACATCAAACACTCCCCGACACAGATGCAAATGAGCATCACAGCCTCCTCCAATAATTGTCCTTTTCACCAGAGTGTATACTTGATACGTACAAGGACGATTAAATCTAATATACAAGGATGTAATTAGGAACACCTCCCAAACCACCTTATGCTTAAACATGGTGTTTGTTATGTCCAATCTGTTATTAGCACTCTGGTTCAGATCAGGCAGCTCATTGCTTCCAATCAACCTTCTCCATCGCCATGTGAGCGGTGAACTCACCCAGCAGAAGGTCCCGACTGCAGAGTTCACTCTACAGGACTTCAATTCAGATTTTACACTCACTGACAGTTTTTGAAGATCCCTGATGAATGCCCTAAGATCTGAGGCAGATCGGTGTTCTCTCCCGTGAGGACGGTCACTGTGTGTGAACTGTTCAGAGACACGATCTGAGTACTCGCTGAGGTATAAATATCTGGTTGTGTCGGGCAGCCATACAATGAGAGCAGTCTCTCTCCGGCACCAGCTGACAGATACTTTGGTCCACAAATAGCGCAGTGCACACATAAAGATAGTCAATTAACATTGGTATGAGTTGGTGTTCAATTTAGTGTGTATCTGATCCCATGGCTGTGAAGAGGGGGTTCACTTAACAATAATATATTCATATATTATTATTATATTGTAAAATCCGTTCTAAAGTTGTGCTTCTGTGTGAAGCACTTTGTAACGTGTATAAACATTATTATATTATAATTATTATTATATTAAAATGATCAGAGTGAAGTTTATACGTGGTAGTGTAACATAGCATTAGCATTAGTTATTACTCATTTTAGGCTTTGTTGTATTGCAGCCTTTATGAATATCATTAAATATTTGAAATGTTCTTCAGTCACCGAAACTTCAGATCAGAGTCAGAATGAGTTTTATTGCATCAGGTTACCACATAAAGGAATTTCCCATGTATATTGGTGCATAACAATAAACACAGAACAAGGGAAACGAGGAGGTCAAAGGAACAATAATATATGAACAAATATAAAGACAACGATAAACAGTATGTACAATATGTCTGTTATTTTCAATGGAAGATGGACAGTTTGTGCAGGAATGTAAAAGATCACAGTATGAAGTATAGAGAATATCTACAGTAGAGGTTATTATATGTACAGTAGTACATTTAAATTCCAGCGTTGGTAATGAATGTTCTGCGTGTTTATCGCCTGCATGAAACAACACAGTCAGAGTTCAGGTGTGAAGAACCTAAAATGTTCTTTTTGTCGTCCATCTTCAGAACGTTTCACAGCTGAAACGTCCCCAACATCCAATGTCACATAATGACGGATCGTAATGAAGAGCAGTCCGTTCCTCTCAGAAGTCTTTATGAATTCTCAACCTCATGATGTTTCACATCGAGGTCTTTATTATGATGGGACTGAGGGTTTCGTATATTTTGCTGTAAAATAGCCTGTGTGGATTAAAGAAGTGGCTGTGCCGTGTTTACTGTTAGCACAAGGGGTTGGTGGCCGTATAAATCCTCTGTGGGGTTTGCTGGTTATATTATAAAAATATCTTATTTGTCAGTGTGAGAGTGTGACTGGTACCCCGGCTAAGAAACAGCGACCACTACAAGATGATATTCAGACTTCAATGGAAAGGAAGAGAAAAACAATCCAATTTCTGCGTTTCCATAACGAGTTATGAGTTATAAGTGCTGCCCTCACTCATCTTTTTAGTTAAATTTCAGTTCCTCCACTCCATTCATTCATTAAAGGAGAAGTTAAAGGTTTGTGAAGGAGTTAAAGTGAAGTTTGATCAAACAGCAGAACACATGAAGGTCCAGGCCCGACGCACAGAGAGGCAGAT
>NW_023339740.1:29475666-29481291 GCF_004916995.1 Morone saxatilis | reverse complement strand
GCTGGATTAAGAGCAGTTTAAGAAGCTTTTCCACCAGTTTCTAGAAAGAAAGAAGGAGGAGGGCCAAGCTGGCTTTGCCATGAGGGAAGGGAAGAAGGAGCAGAAAGCAGTTCAGATTGATTGAAGGAGAAGCCACTCGGAGCGGCGCTTTTCTCCTTCGCAGCGCCAGCAAAGAGAACAAAAGCGTCTTTTCAAACCCACCGGTCCCGAGCCCAAAACCCAAGAAAAGGAGGAAAGCTGAGAAGGCTGAACGATGTTCTCATTTCGAACAAAACACAAGGTTTGCGAGTTGGAAAAAAGAGGTCCAAAAGCAAGCGCCCCTGCTGGAGAATCCACAGTTGCCCTCAGGAGTCTGATTAGACGAGCCAAACCAACCTGGGCAAAAAACCTTGACCTTTTTTTCCAAAAAAAACATTTCTGGAAAAAAACAAGGATTGAAGGACGATGTGTCCTTCGCTACACTCCTGTGATTCTGCGACCCAAACACTGCTCATCCAGAAACTACTGGGGTCTGAGATCCTGACCAGTGTTAGACGAGGAGATAAACAGCAGCTCCTGATAATCCAGAGGAGATTTAAAATACTGGGTCTGTCTCTGGCTCTGAGGGGCTTTGAACCTCAGGGATCACAGCTGGGCATGTTGGAGGCTAGGAGACAGTACGAGACTGGAGACTTGTGTGTTAGCAGAGTCGGTCAGAGGGAAAGACCCATACGCGTCTGGATGTGATGGGAATAAGCGGTTCTATCAAGGCGTAAATCACTCAACAATATCCACCATCACGCTGGGCTACTGACTTGATCCTCATCTCCGTCAGAAGAAGGTTCCAGAGGATCCAGAGTGCGAACCTTGCCACTCAAACAGAGGGCTACGGCTGTCATTCTGGACCCTGGATGACTAACACACACACTGACACACCTCTCACACACACTTCACCTGGAGAGCGATGTTTCCCCACTACATTGCATCCTGGTGGGGCATAAAGTGAAGATATTACCACGTTGAAGGTCAGGGTGTGACAGTGGAACAGAGGGCAGTTAGAGAAAAGAGGGGGATGATTACTATTGTATGTTTATTTCTTTACAGGGAAAAGCTTGAATTAAAATCAGTTAACTCATCTGGCCTCGCTTTCTGCTGTCTCACATTGTATTACGTATTATATATATGTTTGAATCTTTTAGTTTTTTAGTTTCTGATCTTTTATGTTTGGTTCTTTTTTATTGATCCTGGTGGTTTTAAAACTCTTGGACTTCGTGTTTGGAGGAGCTGATGCGATCCAAATGAGTAGAAATCAATGGTAAGTTATCAATAACTGCATGCTGTGAGCAGCCAAAGATTGTTCCAGATACACAAACTTTACTTTGGATTAAATGAAAGTTCAGTGTTTGGGGTGGACTCTTTGTGTTGGATCTGTGTTGTGGACTCTGTGTTGTGGACTTCTGAGTTGGACTCTGGTGTTGTGGACTCTGTGTTCGGACTTCTGTGTTGTGGACTCTGCGTTGGACTCTGTGTTGGTGGGTGGTCGTTACAACCTGTTCAGTCACTGCTGATCTGGAACCTTTTTCTTTTAATCAGAGTTTTCTTTGATGAAATGAACTCAGGTACCAGAGCACTGTCTCTATCATCTACCTGCACACTCTGAGGTGTGCTGGGGGTCTGTGTGCAGTGCGCGCCCCCCCCCCCCAGTAGCTCCAGATGGTCCATTGAGGCGGGAACATAATGAGGGGCTGGAGGATCAGTGGCGGCAGCCGCAGGGTGGGCCACTGCCCTGAATGGAGGCTGAAGTGTGGGAACGAGGAGCCGACAGCAGCTCTCACACATTCCTCAGCACACAGGCTCAAAGACATGAAGACGTGTTGTTTGGCGTGTGGACGACCACGCTGGAATGACGTGTTTTCATCTGCACGGTGTTATGACTCACTTGTGAGAAATGCAGGAGCAGAGAAGAAGAAAGACACAGTGCACCATCTGCCTCTTTACGTTCAGGGTCATTAACACTCATTAAAGACGTCCAAATTACTCTGAGACTTCCTGCTTCGCTCGGGGCAACCAGCCCCAAATATATCATTAAATACTCATTGTAATAAATACCTTCACTGGAGTAAAAGTATCTGGACAACAAAGTACTCCATTACAAGTTCAAAGTCCTTCAGTCTTCACAGGTTTATTCTCTGTATCATAATACTTACGTATTATCACTACTTCTATCTTTAAGTATATTATTGGTCACGTACAATGAATTTGTCCAAAAAGAATTCTAATAAGTCTGTATGAAACAATTCTATAAAACATTCCTACAAATCTCAAGAAAACAATTTATCCAAATTTCTCCTTTTACACAAACCTCCTGCAGTTATTGTGTTTTTACAGTTATTGTTATGCATTAAATATAATATAAAGTTTTAAATATGTGGTTTAGTTTGGGCTCGTCGGGGGGGGGGGCACCTTTGGCCCAATGTGCCTGACTGAACATACATGTGTTTGGTTGAATATTTAGAATAAAGTTTGTTTGTGTGGGTGTCTCTGATTCTCCTCCTGATAGATTAAAAGCTTTAAAAGCTCGCAGTCTGTCTGCTGTATTTCTGTTTTCAGTAAATATAAAATATAAAAACTTCCAGAGAGCAGAGGAACAATCTGTTCTCTCTGATAGCCAACAGGTGGAAATGTTAGTAAGCAGCAGCTAGCTCCGTACAGGTAGCTGTACAGTGAGGATGATGATGATGATGATGATGATGATGATGATGAACACTGACAGCTGCTGGATGAAGACATTTCATATTCAGTTGTCAGGTTAAAGATTGAAACTTTTTAAACACTGCAGTGTCTGTTCGGTTGTTATGGTAACGGTAGGACTCACATTGCTTCCTCTATGAATGTATGAATGATGAACTGATAATATTTGTGTACTTTAGCTGCAGTGGAGTATTTGTACACTGTTGCTGATAACAGAGGCAGAACTTCCTCCAGCGCTGGCAGCAGGTGTTGAACCTGTTTGGTTATCAGAGGGCTGCAGGAGGAGGAGGAGGAGGAGGAGGAGGAGGAAGAAGAAGAGGAGGAGGAGGAGCAGTAATCAGTAGGTGAGTATAAACACACACAAGGGCTGGTTAAAGGAAGGCGGGAAGGCAGAGAGACGTCCCAACTGCTCCCCCCTTCCCCTCAGTGGAGCCTGATCCTACAGGTTGAAAGGTGGAGGGGGGGGGGCTCTCTATTGACTGCAGGGTGTGTGTGAGCAGGATCCCAACCTCTTTTCCCACACTCTCCTTCCCATTTATTACACATCTTCCTAAAGGGATGAGCCGAGGAGGAGGAGGAGGAGGAGGAGGAGGAGGAGGAGGCACACAATAGAAGTGTGCCTTCCCAGAGGACTCTGGGTAATTGTGTTTGATTGACAGTTATGTTTTCCCTCCAATTCTATCAGTTTCCCTCCACGTCTGTGTCCTGAGTGGAAGAACTACAAAGACTAATACTGTAGACTAATAACTAATAAATGAATCACATTGGCTTCTAACTACAGATATTGATCTTTAGTTCCCTGCTGTCACTGTCTCATTCAGTTATTGTTCAAACAAACTTTATGTACAGAGTGTCGTACAGTGAGCTGCTGTCAGTGTGTCTTATCTTTATGTCTTTAGTGTCCTCATCAGGCTGTCCGCTGTCAGACAGCAGGAAGGTTCCCAGCTAATAAAAGTGTGTGTGTGTCCCTTCAGGTCTGTGCAGCAGTTAACCATGAGATCATTGATGCTGTTGTTGTGAGGGCCTCGCCCACTGGCCTCAGACTGTGGGAAAGCTAATCCTGCCTGGGACTCAGGGCTTTGTGATGCTAATGTGGGCCTATAAATAGAGGAGAGGGATCCTCAATCCCAGCACAGCTCGCTCTGCTCGCCCACAGAAGCTCAGTGCTCTACCAGAATGTCTCCGACCGACGCCTCGGTGCTCTCCACCAAAGACAGACACAAAGTAAGTCCTCCTTCACTCTCCTCAGCTCCTTTTCTCTGTGGCTGCTCCACTCGCCGTGACCCTGTCCCGAGTGAGAACTGCTCCAGCTCACTTTTATACTGTCGCATGGGGTTCCGTCTGACCCGTTCTGTTCTGTTCTAATATTGTAAAACTGTTGATTTTATTCTCACTAGAACAAGTTTCCTTCAATTTTTAATGACTTAATTTACTTTCTGCTGCAATTCTATTACAAATAAAAACCTAAAAACATCATAAAATGAATCACAATTGAGGCCTACAATGTCTCTTGGAGGGGCTGATATTGTCAGTATTTTAGAGACCCCCCCAGAATGTAACAACCCCACCTTGGCTCCCCCTGTAGTTCACACTGTAACTGACCCAGCTTCCTGTTGTCTTCACCAGCTGAGGAAACCGCTCGTGGAGAAGATGCGCAGAGATCGCATCAACAGCTGCATCGAGCAGCTCAAGATCATTCTGGAGAAGGAGTTCCACAAACAGGATCCCAACGCCAAGTTGGAGAAGGCCGACGTCCTGGAGATGACTGTGGTGTTCCTGAGGCGGCAGCTGCAGCCTCAGAGCCACGGCTACTCCCTCTGCTGGAAGGAGACGCTGCGCTTCCTGTCCGCCTCCAGCTCTCTGGAGGAAGTGACGCTGCCCGACATGCGCCGCCTCCAGGACGCCGCCAGCCCTGCGCCCGCCCTCTCCATCCAGGCTGCGGGGAAGCAACTGGTGGGGTCCGACAAAGGCATGTGGAGGCCGTGGTAGAGGAGGACACTGATGGACGGTAGGAGGAACACTGACGGAGAGGAGAGGAGGACACTGACGGAGAGGTAGAGGAGGACATGACGGAGAGGTAGAGGAGGACACTGACGGAGGTTGGACTCCTGTGGAGTCCTCGTCTATATCTGAGGACTGCGCGCTGCAGTGAGGACATTATCTTCCATGTGAGGATAAAACTAGTTTCACCTTTTATAAAGGACATAATAATATATTTATTTTGTTGTGTGAAGCTGATGATATTTGAATAAATTCATTTTTTATCTTTGAACCTTGTTCACTGGAATTCCACATGTTTTGAATCATTTATCCTCCACAGCAGGCGTCAGATCTACTGGGAACAGTTCATTAAACTGTAACTGATAAAACCTCCATATCTACGTTCTAAACTCAGCATCTTCAACAGGAACCAACATTTATGTTCTAGCAAATTCATTACTACACCCTGAAAGTCTGTACAGCCTACCAGGGACCAGGGACCAGGGACCAGTGACCAGGGACTGGGACCAGGAATTTCTGATCATTGCAGTTGCTTTTAAACACACACACAGATATTGTGCTCCTTTAACTTTAACTGGGTTGTTTCTCACATTCACTGTTTGCAGGTTCGACTCTTGGTCGGGTTTTCTTTGTAAATGAGAACTGGTCTGTACTGGTTCAATATCAAAATAAAAATATTATTAATATTATTATAAACAGACCTCAGGAAGAGAAGCTCCACCAACATTGTGATTTTTATTCTCGGTTTGTTTTTTTTTAAGTAATTTTTTTGTCATTTATGCCTTTATTTGACAGAGACAGCTGAACACAGACAGGAAAAGGGGGTAGAGAGAGAGGATGACATGCAGCAAAGGGCCGCAGGTCAGATTCAAACCCAGGCCACTGCAGCAACTC
>NW_023339740.1:29474370-29475641 GCF_004916995.1 Morone saxatilis | reverse complement strand
GGTTCGGGGCAGCTCTACGACTGAGCTAACGGGCGCTTTTATTCTCTGTTTTATGTTTTTTTAATTTTATAGAATAAAAGAGTGAATGATGGATAATTATCAGTTAGTTGTGTTGTGGTTGTTTGTTTGTTTCCCCTTTGGTGGTGGGTCAGATCTGTGGAGTCTCCTCTGCTCTCTTTCCCCAGTCTCACCCCACGCTCACCGGGCAAAGGAAATGTGCCATTAATAACAATATATTATTATTTTATAGATTATTTTTTTTTGCCATCTACTATTGATGTAGTTTTATGAACACTTTTTTACTTTAAATTATTTTTTGTTCCATTTGGCCAATAAAGTTGATTGATTGATGATTGATTGATTAAAACACAATGTTCAGATTACTCAGATTATATTAAGTGTCTCCCTTCACATAATCTTAATTTATAGTATATTTAAATGACTGCTGTTTGTTTGATTTTTTCGTAACAGTTGTATTTATTTTACAGTAACTTTAGTTTATTTATATTTATTAATAATTAATATTTTTAAAGTTATTTATTTTTGTTTGTCAGGAATCTTGGAGTTATCTTTGATAGGATTGTTCATTTAACTCCCATATAAAGCAGATCTCTAGACTGCCTTCTTTTCATTTACGTATATTACAAAATTAGACACACTTATCACAGACAGATGCAGAAAAATATCCATGCATTTGTTACTTCAAGGCTGATTACTGCAACTCTTTATTATGGTTGCCTATTAATCCATAAAGACGCTCCAATTATCAAAATGCTGCAGCGAGTTATGACAGGAACTAGGAAAGAGATCACATCTCTCCTGTTCTAGCTTCTCTGCATTGGCTTCCCTGTTAAATTTAAATAGATTTAAAATTCCTCCTCACCTAAATTCATGGTCAGGCCCTTCTATCTTAAAGCTTCATAGTACCCTATACCCCTCTAAACACTACGTCTCTAATGCTGGCTACTGTGGTCCTATAGTCTATAAAAGTAACAGGAGCAGAGCATGGATTGCCTTCTCAAGGTCCTGACATGCAGTGTCGTAGTTTGTGGAGAACACTGGCAGGAGAAAGGCCTTCTGAATATGTTTTAAGCATGAAAAATGGCACTCTCAAAGAGCCTTAAGCGGAAAGTTGATGCAGAGAACCACAGCTTTAATGAAAAATTGACTTTTTGCCAACTTTTAGAAATGCTGTACCTGGACTTCCGGTTCGGGGTCACCGAAGGGATGGCAGCGTAGTTGGAGCACTCTCGACTAAAGTGTAAAAAAAA
>NW_023339740.1:29462464-29474338 GCF_004916995.1 Morone saxatilis | reverse complement strand
TGAATTATCTTATGTAAATCCATAGAAGGGGTGAGGATGACGTCTAAAAATAAAGGTAAAATGCCCGCTCGGAACCTCGATAAAACTAACGAGATGCAGCAACAGGTGGAAGGTAAGGCTAACGTTAGCCTTCCCACGAATAGCAACCGAGGGGACGTCAGAGAAAAATCAGCGGACCTAGCTCTGATCCTCAAAGAGATACGGGAGTTCAGACAAGACAACAAAAAACAACTTGAAGATATCAAAGGAGAAATAGCCAAGACTAATTTGAGGATGGATGAAGCTGAGGCGAGGATTGTGGTGAATGAGGAGAGGCAACGTCAGAACTAGCAGTCCGGGGATTGCCAGTGAAAGTAATTACAGAACCGAAATCGCTTCTGGAGAGGATCCAGTGGTGTTCATGGCAGCAGGCGAGAACTCGGCGCACACCTCGGAGCAGCGGAGCAAGTTACAGGGAAAAGCTGCAAGTTTTCAGACGTGAACAAACGGAGAACACAGACTGATTTAAGACTGGTGAGGATCAGGTATAGGTTCGTAAGTATTAAGAAAATACATTAGACGAAATAATGTAAATCTTAGTGATACAGTCGAGACATATACATATATAGAAAAAAGAGAGTTCCTATCACGACTGCTATCAAGACTGAGGGCCCTCTAGTCCAGTTAGGATACAGAGGTTATCCCTCAGAGTCAGACAGGTCTACGAAGAGACCTCACTGGTTTTGTTTTCTTGGTTGAGAAGGGATTACTTACTGTTTATTTTGAAGGGAAGAGTGATCATTTATTTCAGTTTAAACAAAATGCATAATGGACCTGTGAAAATAATTTCATTTAACGTTAATGGGGTTCTGAATGCAGTTAAAAGAACTAAGATTTTGTCAAAATTTAAAAAAGAGAAGGCCCAAGTAGCTCTCCTCCAAGAAACACATATGAGTCAATCCGAACATGAAAAATTAAAAAGGTTAGGCTTCCGACATGTATTTTACTCATCATATAAGCTGGGTCACAGAAGAGGAGTTGCCATCCTTATATCAAGTACACTTAACTATGAGCATCTTTCAGAGACCAAAGACAAAGAGGGGAGATTTATTAGCATCACAGGGAGAATAGAGGGGACTGAAATAACATTATTGAATGTTTATGCCCCAACAGGAAGCGAATGGCTATTATATAGACGTATATTTGACCTAATGGTCAACTCTCAGGGAGTGGTAATCTGTGGTGGGGATTTTAATATTAGGCTAAACCCAGCACTGGATTCGTCAGGAGAAGCTATTCAGAATAGGCCCCTGATTAAGAAAGTGAAATCTTTTATGGACGAGCTGGGCATTATAGATGTGTGGAAGTAACTTTACCCCTCCAGTAGAGACTATACACATTACTCTTTTCCAAATTCAGTCTACTCGAGGATAGACTACTTCTTCATGTTTAGTAAAGATAAATTTAAAATACAAGACTGTAATATTGCAACAATTGACCTTTCAGACCATAGCCTGATTTCTTTGTCATTAATTCTGGAAAAGAAAATAAGAAGTGGAAATTAAACTCAAACATTCTTAATGACCCAAAAATACTGGAGAAACTTAAAGAAGACATTAAAGAGTATTTAGAATTTAATGATTCAGGAGAAGTATCACCAATAATTGTGTGGGACACATTGAAAGCCATAATGAGAGGGAAAATTATTTCTATTACTACATATCAGAAGAAGCTTAGAGGTCAAAGATTGGCGAACCTGCAGGGAAAACTAAAACAGCTGCTGATAGCAATAGAGGTAATCTTAACCACAAAGGAGAAATTAAACAACTGCAAAAGGAAATCGATAATCTATACACACTAGAAACACAGAAAAGGCTGCTCTTCCTGAAGCAAAAGAATTACGAAGTAGGAGGCAAATCAGCAAAACTTTTATCGTACAAATTACGCAAACAACAGGTTGAAAATACGATTTATAAAATTAAAAATCCCAAAACAAAACAGGTCAAAGATAAATTAGGGAAAATCCAAGAGAGCTTTGAGATATTTTAACGGGAGCTGTATTACCAACCCCAGGCTTCCAATGAGAACCAAATTGACGCTTTATTGAGTTCCCTAGAACTGCCCAGACTCACAAATTTGAATAAAGTTGAGTTAACTCGGCCAATCTCTATCAAAGAACTGGATTTGGCTATCTCTAATTAAAGATTGGTAAGTGTCCAGGCTCAGATGGTTTTACCACGGAGTGGTAGAGATCTTTGAAACCATAGTTATCTCCATTACTACTTAGGACATTTAACTGGATTATGCAAAAAGGAGAAATTCCTCCCTCCTGGAGGGAGGCAGTTATCTCAGTTATTCCCAAGGAGGATAAAGACAAACAGGAATGTAGCAATTACAGGCCTGTCAGTGTTCTAAATCTGGATTACAAATTATTCACATCAATTTTAGCTCGCAGATTAGAAAACCTGTTACCCAACCTCATCCACCTAGACCAAACTGGATTCATCCGGCACAGACAAACTTTAGACAACATAAGAAGGACCCTACACATTCTAGAACAGATAACCAAAGACAAAAATGAACAATGATAGACTGGAACTAGACCGGAGAAGGCTTTGATTCATTAGATGGTCTTTTTGTATAAAATCTTGGGAAAATTGGGATTCTCAAGGATAGATTTTTAGAGTAATCAAGGCCTCCTATTTGATAGCCGACAGCACGAATAAAGATTAATGGAGATCTTACTAAATTTCTTTTACGCTGGGAGAGAGGAACTAGCAGGAGTTGCCCAATATCCCTCCCTCTCTTTGCTCTAATTTATCGAACCCTAGGGCCAAGCAATAAGACAAAATGAAGGTATCCGAAAGCATTAAGGTGGCAGGATCAACAGAAATGTGCTTTATTTGTTGACGAATGTCCTGGTCTATCTGTGAGAGCCTGAAAAATCTTTACATGTTTGATGACATTGCGAACTGATTTTGGAAGGTATCGGCTATAAACTTTAACATATCGAAAACACATTAATGATTCTAAACTTTATTGCTTCAAAACATCTATAAGATGATATAACATTAACTGGGAAGCCTGAATCACTACAATATCCTAGCGGAATAGGTTGACGAAAGATCCCTCAAAACCTATAACAAGCAAATTATAGGGCCTTATTTTGAAATAAAATCAGATGTGCATAGATTGGGCCTTAATCCCCCCACCCTTTTTTGAGTTTGAGTTCAAGAATAGACGCAGTAAAAATGAGCATCCTCCCTAGATTACTGTATATTTTCCGGACTCTCCCAGTGGAGGTGAATGACAATCAATTCAAGGAATGGGATAAATGGATCTCCAGGTTTATTTGGCAAGGAAAGAAACCAAGAATTTGGTTTAATATTTTACAACTAAGAAAAAACAGTGGAGGCATGGCTCTCCCTAACCTAAGAAAGTACTTTTATGCCTCACAGCTAATTCCTCTGCTGTATTGGTACAATGGGGAGTACAAGGCCAAATGGAAGGAGATGGAATTAGAAATGGCAGCAAATTTTCCCTTACAAGCAACAATAGCTGACAGAGGTCTCGCAGCTCAATTTGAAGAGTTAAAAAACCCTTGGATAAATCTTACATTAAATATATGGCATAAGGTGGTTAAGTCAAATGGAATTGATGATATGCTAAGACTTTTTAGATGGTGTGCATATGATTCAGATCTCACACTAAATAGGACGGATAAAAGATTTGAAACCTGGACAAGGAAAGGACTTACAACCTATCTTTCTTTTACACACAAGGGTACGCTACAGAGTTTCAAGTCTCTGTAGGACAAACATGGCCTAGAACATAGTGACTTTTTCAGATACCTCCAAGTTCGACATTATTTTAATCAGAAGTGCAGTCTTAAAGATTTATCAACAGTAGAATTTGAGTTTCACAAGATCCTGAATTCAGCCTTTAAGGCAATACCAAATAAGTCAATTGCTCTTTTTTTCGCTAAGAATGAAAACACCTTATATATTAAAGATAAGTGGGAAAAAGAAGCAGGAATAAGGCTCTCTGAGGAAACCTGGGGGCAAGTTTGCAGCTTCCAGTGGTCCTCAACTGCCTCCACGGAGTGGAGAGAACACTGCTGGAAAAATGTTATAAGATATTTTAAGACGCCTCACCAGGAAAAATACAATAATAGGAGCTCGACATGCTGGAAACAGTGTGGCTCAATGGAGGCAAATCATTTCCACATATTCTGGGACTGCCCTAAATTGAACCTATATTGGAATGCCATCCACAAAACATTAACCACGGTATTTAGGACTCAAATTCCCATGAACTTGGAGACTCTTTATCTGGGCCATGTTGTGTTCTTGACAGGAAGGAGAGATATAAAGCTGCTGCAGGCCCTTTTGGCGGCAAGTAAAAAATCAATCACTAGAAAATGGCTGAACCCAGTGCCTCCTACATTGGAGGATTGGTATGGAATAATTTTGGAAATTTTCTTAATGGAAAAGTTGACATATTCTTTGAGGACCCAAAAAGACCAATTTTATCAGGAATCTGGAATAAATGGATTGAATTTATAGCCCCAACGCGAGCAGACTTTGTTTGATTTCACTGATTTTCCATGCTCTTCCCCTTTTGATAGAAATAATAGAAATAAAAAATCCCTTGGTTCCATTGTATATCGTTATTTTTCTAATAGAAGGTGAAAAAATTGTTGACAGATTTTAGTACAAATAAGCATAGGATTATAAGTGGGGAAAAAAAAGTGGTTATGCATGTGGATATTGATCTGTATGTGCAAATTTATGTTCAGTCTATACATGTGGAAGGATATACACGGACTTATATTCTTGGAAGTGAAGATGGATCTCTGTAAGAGAATTCTTCTCTTATCTTAGAATACTCTTTTCTGTGTATATATATATATATATATATATATACACTTAAAAAAACAGAAAAGTATCTTTTATGCATTTACTTTTTCATTTGCTGAAATATTGAAAGAATGTATGTCATGATACTGCCTTTTCCAAATAAAATCTAAATTTTAAAAAAAAAAAGAAATAAATCGAATTGAACTGAATTTGAGATTTTTTGATAAAGTTCCAGTACATGATGTATTTAAATGCAACCTTTCACATGCTGTGGGTTGTGAAAGGTTACATTATACACAGTATGCAGAGGATTCATTTATTCATTCTTTAGATCTGTCCTGACTTTCTGCCTGCCAGTTTTACATTTACACACATTAAAGTTCATTTGGTGCTATAATAAGCTTACTGGGGCACAGAACTACAGTATTATCTGCACCACATCCTGTAAATAACTCAAAACATGATGACAACTCTTGTGCTCTGTGGTGTTTAGAACTTGTTGTGTAGTCTGTATTTGTGTATCCTCATATTGCACTTGTGAAGACTCTAATTTGCTTTTCATTTCCTCTGTTAGCCTGTTTTCTTTGGCTGCAGTGTGCTGAAGCCGCAGTAATCCGAGGTTAAAGCGACTATTTGTAGATTTGGTTCCCCTCAGTGTTAGAACTGACCCATGAGACCAACTGAAGAGTCAGAACGCTGAATGATGCTACAACCACATAAGAATTATTAACACAGCTTTTAAACCAGCAGCTCGACCAAGAAAAGGACGTTTGTGAAACCTCAACTGATCAGTCAGTCACCGGAGATCACACACTGACTTCACAATCACATTTCAGAGTTTATCAGAGCCTCTGTGTGAAGGTCAGATTCTTACATATGAATAAAATATGCAACATTAACCTATTGTGTTCACAATATATACTCTTTTATTCAGTGTTTGAATGCACACTACTGCTCATCTTCAACCACAAACCTTCCTTTTATTCACTCACAAACCTTAAGGTTCTGAGATGTTGAAGATGAAGAAATGTGTCTCATATTCGGAGAAGAAAACAAGTTCCTGAATCTTAAATAAACCTGATCAGAAATCAGAAATCTTACGATGATCAATCGGATCCATGAAAACCTTCAAACAGGAATTTTCACAGTGTACGAAGACGAAGACGAAGACGAAGAAGTCTGGTCTGATTTGCAGCCCGAGTTCTGCTATGACACCGGCGCCAGTTGTTGTTGTTGTTGTTGTTGTTGTTGTTGTTGTGGTTGTGATCAATTTGACTGTTTTCGGAGCATTTACTTGTAAGATTAGCCTAAATTTAAAGTTTGGATTAATCAACAGTCACATTAGTCTCCAGGAACATCCACAGTCACATACCTGTTTTATGTGATGAACTGGTTGTAGAACCGCTGATAAACCTTATTCTGACCTTCATCACTCAAACACATTTTCCTGTGACATGTGTGAGGTACAGTAAATAATAATATATATAAAATACAGTATAAAATAATATATTACACACTACTAGACTATAGTATGTAATATATTATAAAATACAGTATAACAATAATAATAATAATGATAACAGTAACAATAATAATAAGAGACAGTACAAACACTTGTAGTTAGTGTAAACACTAACTCACCTTTCCCAGCTGCTGATGAACACTCAGGTTGTACATCATCACGATCCCATCAACAATCTCCAGAAGGGACTTGTCTGCGATTGGCTGATCGGGCTCCTCCAGCGGTCGCCCCAGCAACAGGCCGTCGTTACCATGGCTTCCCTCGACTTCAGGTTGAGGAGAAACAAACAGGAAAGAAAAGAGAAAGTGAGAGGAAACATAAGAGACTCCAGGTGTGGGGTCCCGTGGGTGGGATCCAGCTGGATAATTGGCCTCACACTGGCTTTTCTAACAGGAGTCCATCATGGATCCGGTTCCTCACTGGACACTGAGTGAATACAAACACAGCTGTTTAAACCTAGCTAATGAAGGTTGGCCAGTGTTAAAGAATAATATCAACATGAGACCTGAAGTCTACATGTGAGGCTGATTACGTCTAATAAAACCCAACCTGCTTCCAGCAGTCAACAGATAAATATTCTGAATGTAGGAAACTGCAAATTAAAGTTTCACCAGCAGCAACAAGGTTCCACAGTTCAATTTAATTCTTTATTGAATGTTTTTGTGAGTGTGTAATCTGTGTGACGCTGATATTGATCCTGATCAGTCTGATCAATAATCAATACTCCCATTATTAAAGCATTAATCAAACTAACATCAGACAACCTGATCAGCCTTTATCAGTTAGCTAGTGTTTTCTGTAGTGGAGACTAAACGTTAACAATGATCCATATCAGCAGTTGAATCCAACTAAAAGCTCCCTGCACCAAACTCCCTTTAAGAAATATCACATTTTAACAATTCTAACGTGTTCGTAACAACAACGTAACTCTAGAAACACGAGCTAAAGGCCGTCAATTCACAGTCTGTCAATACAGGATCAATATCATTAAAAAGTCTAAATTAGCGTCTTTGAGGTTCACACACAGCGACCTGCCTCTGAGAGCTACTCACTGTCCTCCTCAGTCCTCTGCTCCACGGCGAGGGTGCGAACTTTCACTTTCTCTGGCTGTGTGAGGGGTCGTCTGGGGGTCATGAGACTGACGGCAGCCGTGCTCAAGAAACGATTGGCTCGACCCAGAGTGGGAGAACTCAACCAGCTGGGCCTCGCCAGAGCTCCGCCCATCGCCGCTGCACCAAACGGCCTCTGTCGATAAAAACACAAACCTTCAATGATGAGCTGTGTTTCAACTGATTTCATTCTACTTTGCTTTAAATAGTTTATTATTCGTCTGCTGCAAAACCTGAATCCTTCTGGAAACATGAGCCCAATCAGCCAGATGGTGGCGTTGTCAATACGGCCCAAAAAGCCAATTTTAAGTTAGTCGAAGCTGAAACTGGACTCAGAACTATAGTCACATTTTAGTCGTCTACTGCTGAATCGTCTCTCCGACTGTTACCAGATCTTCTGTGGATCATCAACGGATGAAGCTGATCAATACTTTTATAAGATTTATTGATATCTTATTTAATTTTCAACGTATTGACCAATAAGCTTGAAGGGGGTGTGCTCAGCAACACTAAATAGACATAAGTCAACAACATTTCGCCAATTGTCTCACAGGATATGTCCATATGGACCTGGAACACATCCACTAAGTTTCATTGAAATACACCACTAGGGGGCGCCGCAGATGCAGAACACTGGGCATGGTATAAAAGCAATCAGATATTGTTTTTCCAATCAGAAAACCGTGTAAAACTATTTAGAAATGTCTGTCTCGTTGACTTAAACACCTGTATTTATTATTTTTATTTTATTACTACTACTACTACTAATACCAATAATAATAAATACAAAAGTATTCCATCATTATGATTTTAATAGTTTTTTTAGGTTTAATTTGTGGTGCAGAAATCAACAACAACAACAACAACGACAACGACAACAACGACGACAACAACGACAACAACAACGACAACAATGACAACGACAACCATGACAACAATGACAACGACAACAACAACAACAACGACAACATTATAGTTTTGTCCAGTAGCTGCATTACTCTTCTGCTTTTCTAAATACATTCATAGAACTAGTTTGTTACTGTTAATTACACAACCATAATTAGTGTAATTAATATGTATTTATCAATATGTAGAATTAATATGAAGATTAAAAAAAAGATCACATGGAAAGAGAAACACGCCACCTGTGCTGCCCCGCTCTCCTCGTCCTCGTCCAGGTCATCCATAGACGTGGTCTGGATCTCTGCGGGGTCGATGATGATGTTTGCTTTACTGGCCAAATCATCTGGTCCACAAAGAAAGAAACAAAGTTCAGTTACATTCAGTGGATTTATTCCCTGCTCGTACAGTACAGCAGTAGGTGATTTTAGAGGAGTTGTCACCGCCCTTTGTTAACTGCAGAAGGCGGCAAACAAACGCAGCTCATCCAAGCGAATCCCGTTGATTTTATTATCTAACGCCCACATAGTTCAGTCCCTTCATCAATAATTATTGATTACCTAACAACTGTAGCAAAGCTTGTTAATGTTGAGATCTTCTACTGAATCTTCCTGTCTGCTCACAAAAACAATAAGTGTAGTTTACAGGTAGAAACTCTGCATCCATAGAGGCAAAGGCTTAGCATGTTTCCATGATTATCTGCACCACTTTCTGGATTTTTGCTGTTTACCTTCACCTGCCTGAACTAACGAGCACCTGTCAGATCAGATATCTGAGCCACGCAGCACCTCCTTCCTCCTCTTTAAACAGGAGTCCCACGTTATTTTCCAGGAGTTTTCTCTACAATGCAGGACAGCACTTGCTCATATAATTTACCAGTAGCCCTCCCATTGACACATTTAACTCCATTTTAGTTCCTCCTTCATGAAGTGCCTCAGGTTCATTACAGGTAGGTGGTTGGTGTAAATGGGGCAGTCCTCTTTAGCTCACTTTCATGCCGTTATTGGCTGTTCTCACTGCAGCAGATTCTTCTGCTTCAGCCTCCAGCGAATTAACTACAGTTTAACTGTAACAATGACTCAATTGATTGCCACAAGGCCATATTACTCCACGTCTGGTATCACAGCACGCAGCTCCTCCTAGATTTCAGGTTTCAAACTAAATACACACCCAGGTTTATGTAGAGATTAGAGTTCCCAGGACAACAACGATTATTTGAAGGATATTTGGTCATTTTAATTAATTTCCAGGTGTTTTTATAACTGGAAAACTAGTCTCTAATATCCTAGGTTTCCATGTTTGTGGGAGCGCTGTTTAAACTGATATCAATGTGTGTTTCATGTCTGTATGTCCACATTTCACTCAGTTCTCACTCTGAGGTTTTTGACTCAAATTTACCTTCAACTCTCTGGCGCCCCCCCGTGGACGCTTTAGTCTTTGTCCTGTCTGTTACAGAACCTGTAACATTAGTTAATGAGGAGCTCAGTGAAGATTTCATTCCTAAAACCTGTACTACCAGAAACTGCACCGTGTACTTCATTCCTCTCACGTGTACTTTATGCAGATGGAAAAGCCCTGCCTGGCATTCAATCAAACTGATTAGTGAGCTAATCAATAACTGAGATCAGGCTTAGTTAACAACAGATGACACAACATCACGAGAGCAGCCAGTGTGTGATGAATGACCCAGTGATTTACAGAGCCAAATGGTGGAGGTGTTAATCAAGCCTTGATTTAATGCAGGTAGCTCTGCAGGATGGACACAAATACTGATGAGAGGGCAGGAAGGACATACAGAGGGAGGGTGGAGAGAGAGAAAGGAAGAGAAGGAGCAGAAAGTGAGGAAGGAGGGTAAGAAAGGAGAAATGAAGTGTGACAAATTAAAGCAATGAAATCGACCTAAAGAAACCAGGTGAAAGCAGTAAACAGCGTTTATACTTTTTTTGTTTGAAAACACGTCTGACTACCGAAATCTAACCTCCACTAACTATCATCTATTCATCTACTATAACTTATATCATATTATAACTTATATTACATTATCTACTATAACTTATATATTATATTATATATTATAACTTATATTTGATATTTGACTTTCAGTTGCACTCATAACACTCATGTACTCATGTGTCTCTGTGGCTGATATGAGTCTCCTTGTGGTTTATATGGAGTCTTCTTGGCTTGGCTGGATAATGAGGTCTTCCCTTGTGGCTGAATATGGGTCTCCTTGTGGCTGATATGAGTCTCCTTGTGGCTGATATGAGTCTGTCTGTGATATGACTTGCTGTCTGTGGGTTTCATTAATAGAAGGAGGTGCTGATCCATTTCACAGAGACCATTAACATGTGGGTCAGACTTCACAATGAGCTGATGGGTCACATCAATCTATCCCTGCTGAGAGCTGAGGCCTCGTTCCCTTTAGAGGTTGACAGCACAGAAACAGTCTCACTGCTGAACAAGCGTCCATGTTGTGTCTCTAACGAGGGGAAAACAGATCCAGATCAGCAGCAACCAACCAACAGATCCACCTCACTTCCTCTGAAAGAACTCATAACAACCCACATCAAGACTCCACCTGGTGCTAACATGATCTATGGCTGATGATCATCTGAATGAAAAGTCAGAGGATCAATAAAGTTATTACAGTGGGGACATGAAGGTTTGAACCACATTTCAACAAAGTCCATTCATCAGTGGTGGAGATATTTCAGTCTGGACTGAGAGTTTAAAGGCAGATCTGAACTTTTCGTGTCCTCAGCTGTTAAGATGAGCGACTTTTGAAGGACGTGTGATAAACCGTGCTCCCTCACCGCTCCTCTAAATAACACCGAGAGCAGCTCCTCCTCTCAGGAAAGATCAAAATGAATGAGTCTCTGTAGCAGGTAATTGATTCCAGCCGTGCCACTCGGTCTTCTCTGGCAGTGAATGAGCAGCATATTGCTCGTACAGCGAGACTGCTGAGGGAATATCAATCCACATTACACACCTGTCTCACACACCTGCTGACGAGCAAACAGCAGCGTCTCCGTCAGAGTGGAACGCTGCTGTTCTTCATTTAGGATTTAAGGAGTGAACGTGACCGCCTCCACACACATTAAAACACATTAACAAAGTATTCACACATCAGCAACATGTTCTGACTGTATCTCCGTGTTAAACCTGGAATCAATATATGCCTGTGTTTGTGTTTCTCACAGCACAAAGTCATTCCTCCCTCTAGTGGAGCTCAGCGACTGCCAGCAGGAAACACGCCTGCAGGGTTCGTTTTTATCCCCTCTTCATTAGAGTCACATCAAACAGCCTCTTTAACGCTCTGACTCACCTTTACTTTCATTGTTTTGTTCACAATCAGCAGATTTATTCACAGTCTAGCTGCTACAATCACATGTCTACCATCATAACATCCTGTGATTGGCCTGTTTGCTTTCACACCACAAATAATCAGAAATGGAAGGACATCTCTTTACTGTACTGCGTCTCATTACTGCTTTATACTGCGTCT
>NW_023339740.1:29459626-29462364 GCF_004916995.1 Morone saxatilis | reverse complement strand
CTCCCATGCTTAAAAGATTGTTATATTTCAGCCCAATTGAGGATCTTGTTTTGTTGGTGCAACTCTGAATACCAGGCGAGATGGAAAGAAATTGAAGAAAGAATATCAGGGTTAGTGTTAGGTAAAAGCAGCTTGTGGAAAGAAATAAAGATTCTGAGATGCTGCTCACATGACCCCGACTTTATACCAAATAAACTAGATAGAACTCAGCTATAAAAGATGGGTTAAGCTGGGTCTCTCCTCATACTGCACCTTTTTTAATCAGAGGACAGTGAACTGTTTTGACGCATTGAAGAGACTACATGGTTTAAACAATAGTGACTTCTTTAGATATCTTCAGGTTCGTCATCACATTAATAGTTCTATTCCGGAGAGCCAAAAAGTATTTGAGAATGAATTGTTAAAAATGTTTATTAGTGCCTACAGAGCAGACTCAGGGCTTAAATTAATTTCAAGATTTTATAAGGGACTCCAAGGAGTTAAGACGAATAGTAACAGTTTGGTCTAGACCTGCTCTATTTGAAAAGTGTCCTGAGATAACTTCTGTTATGAATTGGTTGGTGCTGTACAAATAAAATTGAATTGAAATAAATTGAATTGTGCTTCCGGTTCGGGGTCTCTCGACTAAAGTGTAAAAAAAAGTTGCCCCAAAGTCGAAATGTAAGAAGTTGTGAATTATCTTATGTAAATCCATAAAAGGGGTGAGGATGACGTCTAAAAATAAAGGTAAAACGCCCGCTCGGAACCTCGATAAAACTAACGAGATGCAGCAACAGGTGGAAGCTAAGGCTAACGTTAGCCTTCCCACGAATAGCAACCGAGGGGATGTCGGAGAAAAATCAGCGGACCTAGCTCTGATCCTCAAAGAGATACGGGAGTTCAGACAAGACAACAAAAAAGAATTTGAAGATATCAAAGGAGAAATAGCCAAGACTAATTTGAGGATGGATGAAGCTAAGGCGAGGATTGTGGTGAATGAGGAGAGGCTACAGAGTACGGAGGAGGCACTAGCAGAAATGCTAAAAATACAAGAGCAGCTCCAGTCGAAGTTAGTGGACCAAGAAGGGCGCTCAAGGAGGGAAAACGTGAGGATATACGGAGTACCCGAGGGAGCTGAAAGTGGTCCCACATCAGTGATCTCATTCATGGAGAAGCTGCTTAGAGAGAACCATGATATCCTAGACATGAAGGATCTACAAATAGAGAGAGCCCACCAAGCATTAGCGCCACAGCCCCCGGTCGGCGCCCAGCCAAGATCGATTCTCGTCAAATTTCTCAGTTTTAGAACGAAAGAAGAGGTGCTCAAACTTGCATGGCAAAAGAAAGGCTTCACATGGAATTACTGCAAAATTAGCCTCGACCACGACTATGCACCGGCCATTCTGGCCAAACGAAGGGAATACGCGGAGGCACGGAGGGTCCTGAAGGCAAATAACATAAGATTTCAAACCCTGTTCCCAGCCCAACTCAAAGTTTTCTACAAGGATGGCACTAAAACCTACGAGACGGTGGCGGAGGCAACACAGAACTAGCAGCCCGGGGATTGCCAGTGAAAGTAATTACGGAACCGAAATCGCTTCTGGAGAGGATCCAGCGGTGGTCATGGCAGCAGGCGAGAACTCGGCGCACTCCTCGGAGCAGCGGAGCAAGTTACAGGGAAAAGCTGCAAGTTTTCAGACGTGAATAAACGGAGAACACAGACTGATTTAAGACTGGTGAGGATCAGGTATACGTTCATAATTATGAAGAAAATACATTAGACGAAATAATGTAAATCTTAGTGATACGGTCGAGACATATACATATATATATAAAAAAAGAGGGTTCCTATCACGACTGCTATCAAGACTGAGGGCCCTCTAGTCCAGTTAGGATACAGAGGTTATCCCTCAGAGTCAGACAGGTCTACGAAGAGACCTCACTGTTGGAAGTATGATGAAAAGTCGCCTTGTTTAATGTTCAAGATTTTCCTTGTTGTAGTTCTGGTTACTGGTTTTGTTTTCTTGGTTGAGAAGGGATTACTTACTGTTTATTTTGAAGGGAAGAGTGATCATTTATTTCAGTTTAAACAAAATGCATAATGGACCTGTGAAAATAATTTAATTTAACGTTAATGGGGTTCTGAATCCAGTTAAAAGAACTAAGATTTTGTCAAAATTAAAAAAAGAGAAGGCCCAGGTAGCTCTCCTCCAAGAAACACATAGGAGTCAATCCGAACATGAAAAATTAAAAAGGTTAGGCTTCCAACGTGTATTTTACTCATCATATAAGCTGGGCCACAGAAGAGGAGTTGCCATCCTTATATCAAATACACTTAACTATGAGCATCTTTCAGAGACCAAAGACAAAGAGGGGAGATTTATAACCATCACAGGGAGAATAGAGGGGACTGAAATAACATCTATTCTATAGACGTATATTTAACCTAATGGTCAACTCTCAGGGAGTGGTAATCTGTGGTGGGGATTTTAATATTAGGCTAAACCCAGCATTGGATTCGTCAGGAGCAGCTATTCAGAATAGACCCATGATTAAGAAAGTGAAATCTTTTATGGACGAGCTGGGCATTATAGTGTGGAGGGAACTATACCAGTTACAAATTGCTGATAGCAATAAAGGTAATCTTAACCACAAAGGAGAAATTAAACAACTGACAAACTTTAGACAACATAAGAAGGACCCTACACGTTCTAGAACAGATAACTAAAGACAAGATTGAATCAATGATAGTGGGACTA
>NW_023339740.1:29456634-29459526 GCF_004916995.1 Morone saxatilis | reverse complement strand
GTCTTAACTCCTTGGAGTCCCTTATAAAATCTTGAAATTATTTTAAGCCCTGAGTCCGCTCTGTAGGCACTAATAAACATTTTTAACAATTCATTCTCAAATACTTTTTGGCTCTCCGGAATAGAACTATTTATATGATGTCGAACCTGAAGATATCTAAAGAAGTCACAATTGTTTAAACCATGTAGTCTCTTCAATGCATCAAAACTGTTCACTGTCCTCTGATTAAAAAAGGTGCAGTATGAGGAGAGACCCAGGTTAACCCATCTTTTATAGCTGATATCTAGTTTATTTGGTATAAAATCAGGGTCGTGTGAGCACCATCTCAGAATCTTTATTCCTTCCCGCAAGCTGCTTTTACTTACAACAGCTAGCCAAGTTTTAAGACTTAAATTAATCCATTTATTATTTATTTCCATTAAGCTCTTAATCAATCTTTTATCCCCTATCCTCGCCTGAATTGGTATATTCCCTGATATTCTTTCTTCAATTTCTTTCCATCTCGCCTGGTATTCAGAGTTGCACCAACAAAACAATATCCTCAATTGGGCTGAAATATAGTAATCTTTTAAGCATGGGAGTGCAAGTCCTCCTTTATCCTTCGATAATTGGAGAGTTTGAAATTTTATCCTTGGCTTTTTCCCCTGCCAAATAAATCTTGATAATAATTTGTCCCATTCATTAAATTGTTTATCATTTATTTCAACTGGAAGAGTCTGGAACAGATAAAGTATTCTAGGTAAGATGTTCATTTTCACAGATTCAATTCGTGATTCAAAATTCAATATTGGAATTAAATTCCACCTCTTTATATCCTGCTGTATTTTCTGATTTAATTGGTTAAAATTTAAACCGTACAATTTTGCTGAATCTTTAGGGATGTTTACCCCTAAATATCTCATATATTCCAGGTCCCAATTAAACTGAAAGGTGGAGCTTATATTCTGACTAGGCAAGTAGTTAAAACTAAGTATTTGGGTCTTTTGAATATTCAATTTGTACCCCGAGACTGCGCCAAAGACTTTCAGGAAAGACATTAAGTTCAATATTGAAGTCTCCGGGTGTGACAAATAGATTAAAAGGTCATCTGCAAACAGAGAAATTTTCCTAGCATTTTTATACCATAATGCATTTATCTTGAGTAATTCCTGGCTAAAGCTTCAATAAATATTGCACAAAAAGTAAATTGGACAGCCCTGTCTAGTCCCTCTTTTTAGACCAAATGAGCTTGAGATGTTCCCATTTATTTTTATCCTTGCCCTTGGATCATTATATAGTGATCGAATGGTCGTGATAAAAGTTTGGTGAAATCCAAATTTCTGTAATACGCTATATAGAAACTCCCAATTGACCCGATCGAAAGCCTTTTCTGCGTCAAGGCTCAGCAAGACTGCCTGGGTGTTATTTTTAACTATATGTTCGGTAACATGGAGGGTTCTACGAATGTTGTCCTGAGTCTGCCTTTGTTGTATAAAACCTGTCTGATCCAAACTTATTATCTGGGGAAGGATGTTTTCAAGTCTTTTTGCCAAAATATGAGTGAAGATCTTATAGTCCTGGTTCAGTACACTTTTCGATAGCTTCCACAATCAAGCTTATCTTTTTTAATTTCTTCATTTGTAATTTCCTCGATTAGAGCCCTATTTTGATCATCCTTCACTTTTGGTAATTTTATCAGGTTGAAGAAAGCATCCATCCTTGTTTCATCTATTCTAGGCTGAGAGTATAGGTTTTTATAAAAGGTTTCAAATGATTGATGAATTTCTGTAGTTTTACAGTGTATAGAATTTGTTGTAGGGTCCTTTATTTTGAAAATTGTGTTTTCTGCTTGTTGCTTTTTTAGCCTGTAAGCCAGTAATTTAGTTGATTTCCCTCCCGCTTCATAATGTCTTTGTTTCAAGAAGATTAACTTTTTCTTAATGTAATTTAAATATATTTCATTTAGTTAATTCTTTGTCCTCTCTATTTCCATTTTTGTACCCTGATAAAGTGTTTTTTTATGGATGTCTTCTAGTTGTTTTAATTAAAAGTTTAAAAGTTTGTAACCTATCAATCTTTTCCCTCCTCTGTTTTTTAAAATTTGAACAATATCCAATATTTTTCCCCCTTAGAACAGCTTTACAGGCGTCCCAGAGGATCGGTGGGGACACTTCCCCGTTGTCATTGTCATCCAGATAGTTTTTAATGTCCTTCCTGATTTGCTGTATTCTTTTTCTCAGAGCCTAGTATTAAATTTAGTGATACTGGTGTATGGTCCGACAGATCCATGGTCCCAATACTGCAGTTCAACACACTAACCAAATCTCTTTGGAACATAAAAAAGTAGTCAAGCCTGGAATAAACAGAGTGTGGGTGAGAGAAAAAGGTGTAATCCCTTTTGGTCGGGTTCAGTTCTCTCCATATGTCTAAAAGTCCCAGATCCTCCAGCATCAATTTGATGTTTTTGGTAGTTTTTTTCTCTCCTGTGATGCAAGGCTTTGAAGAGTCCAGAGCAGGTTGGAGTCTAACATTAAAATCACCTCCACAGATAAGGATACCTTGAGCTTCAGAAATTACTAATCCAAAAATTTGTTTATAAAATTCCCAATCTGATCCTGGGGGGACATTTAAAAAGGTAAATAAAACGCCCTGTAAATATCCCCGGACCAGTACAAATCTTCCATCAATATCTTTTTTTTCATATAAGCACTCAAAGTTTAATTTACTAGAAATTAAAGTTGCTACCCCTCTCTTCGAGCCCTGCCCACAGGAGGATGAATACTGTTTATATTTCCATCTCTTGAGTTTTTCATGCTCCAATTCTGTTAGATGCGTCTCTTGTAAGAGAGCAACTTCCACTCCCTCCCTCTTCAGTTTTGCGAAAACCTTGCTCCTCTTAATTGGGTTTCCCAG
>NW_023339740.1:29451987-29456609 GCF_004916995.1 Morone saxatilis | reverse complement strand
GGACAGAGACCTGACATTTAACAGTCCCACATTTTCATTCCTCTCATTTTGTGCTACTGCAGGCAGTTAGTTTTTAATTTTTATTAGATTTTCATGTTTGATTCCTCCTTGATTTTATTTCTTTAATAACTAACAATCCGTTGAATTCTGCAAACCATTAAATCATTTAACTGGAATAAAATGTTACTGAGCTACCTCCATCATTATCAAAGATCTCTACCCAAGAGCCATTGAAGTATTACCTCTAGCTCTCTTAATGTATCCAAGGGTGTGCCACAGGGGTCGGTTCTAGGACCTTTATTTATTTACTATTTACATTAATTGTCTGGATTGTAAAGCCCTGAACACAATTTCCTCACTTTTATGCCCGATGACACAGTGATACTATTCGCTCTCTCCTCTTTTAAACCTCATATCCAGCAGCTTTTGAAAAAACTAAAGCTAAAATTAGGTTTTTCACTTTTAAAACAAATCTTGTTTTTCTTTTGAAGCCAAAAAAAGACTTTTTGTCCCTTCCTTTTTGTCTGTGTTGGACTATTGGTGATGTTTTTATATATGAATGCATCTTCAAAATGTCCTTACAGTCTTTGGACAGGGTCTATCACGGGAGCACTGAGATTTGTTACTAATTTTAAACCCTCACGCCACCACTTCTCTTTGTATGCTCGAGTTGGATGGTTTGCCCTCTGTCCACCCGCAGACTCCCATCCATTGGCATATCCCTAATTTTATAAAATATCCTCGGTGTTCTTTCCTACATACCTGCAGAAGTTATTGTAATTCAGAAAAGCACAGGAACTTTTTCAGCTCGTCTGAGGACTTGTTTTTACTGACTGTGCCTAGAGTTCCATTACTGAACTGGGGAAAGGGCTTTTTAGTTTATGCTGCTTCCTTTTTTCATGAACCAGCTGCAAAATGTGCCTAAAACCTTAAGGAGCTTTGGTTTTCTATAAACAAGTTTAATCTTTTCTTAGTATGTTGACTGTGCTCTTCTGTCTCTGTTACATGAATTTGTTTGATGATGTTTCTGACTTGTGACTCTATTTATATGTTCTTTTGTTTTTTTAAATGATTGTCTGTAACTGTTGGAACTTGTGTTGCTGCCTGTCTTGCCAGGATCTCCTTGTAAAAGAGATTTTTAATCCTCAATGGACTTCTCCTGGTTAAATTAAAGGTTTAACATAAAAAATAATAAAAAATAAAATAAAATATAGGATAGAGATTGTAAAACCTCCTTTAATCTTCTTTTCAACTTCATTTGTTGACTCCGTCCTTGTGGTTGGTGCTAGCTGAACCGGGGACCCGCAGTTTGTTGTTGGTGACCTGTGAGATTTAAATCCTGTGGGACCCAATCACAGTGCTCTGTCAGAGCTGCAGGTGTGTGTGATTGATGAATCTCTGAACGCTCACAGCTGTGACATTGTTCTTCGGGACCTGTCGAGTGGTGATTCAGGTCTGGTTCGAGACCTAGGTGACGGAGTGAAGGATCGTTTGTGTGAGCTGGTTTTTATTGTTTGGGTTCAGGAGACAAAATCAGTGAAGCTTTATTAATCCTCCTGAGACACTTTGACCTCAGCGTCTGACCCTCCTGACGGCGGCCGTGAGTATGAATAATGTGTTTGCATATGTGGACATATGGGCTTGTTTCTGGTTAAATAATATCTGGATTGTTTCCCTCTGATGATGAGGACACTTCTACCGTCTCCTCCTCGCTGCTGTCTCTGATTGTCTCATCTATTTTATCTTCTGTCTCATCTCTGAGTAATTCTTTCTTTCTGCTGTTGAATCAGAAATTGTCCTGCCCTAACAGACGGCCTCTCGACCTCTCTGTTATTGCCACGTAATTTAAAAAGCCATCAGTGCTGGAGCTGGCCGCGGCCTTTATAGCTCTACAGCACTGTGAGAGGATGTGATATCTTTCTCTGCCTGGAAACGGGCTGTTCAGTGTTTTCAGGTCTCTGTTGTTTATTCAGATGCTGCCGTTGTTGCTGTGAGGAGCTGATACATTGATCAGAGTGATGTTTTCAGTTCAGTGTGAAGGTTTCACAAATTCTGTGTGAGTCTTTGTGAGCGGAGACAATCAGTTGGATTCAGAAATTAAAAGATGAATTAAAGAACTGTGTATTTATTGGTGGGCAACGTTCAATATGACAGTTAAACTGCAGCCTGTTGGTGGTTATTGGGAGCTCCTTAGATAGGAACTGTGGAAGGTGGATTTCTCTTTCTATCAGCAGTAAGTAAGCAGGTCACTATCTGACCATTTATAAACCGGTGGCCCGCCAGAGTAAATGTATGTGTCCCAAACTGAATAACCTTCCTGTGGAATACTATAGATCAGCTCTTCTGATCCGCAATTATAGAAATCACTGATCAAACTAATGAGCGCGAATATCGGCCGATTATGATGGTTGTTGTCGCTCCCCTGGTTTCTGTATGGTTAATGTTGCTCCACTGGTTTCTGTATAGTTGACATTGCTCCACTGGTTTCTGTATAGTTGACATTGCGCCACTGGTTTCTGTATGGTTGACATTGCTCCACTGGTTTCTGTATAGTTGACATTGCGCCACTGGTTTCTGTATGGTTGATGTTGCTCCAATAGTTTCTGTATAGTTGATGTTGCTCCACTGGTTTCTGTATGGTTGATGTTGCTCCACTGGTTTCTGTATGGTTGATGTTGCTCCACTGGTTTCTGTCATGGTTGATGTTGCTCCACTGGTTTCTGTGTTGCTGATGTTGCTCCACTGGTTTCTGGAGCCTCCTCTCTGGTGTTGCAGCGGGTCGTCAGACGTGTTGTAGTTGTAGAGTAATGACAGATTTGATGGCCGTTGACTCGTGTTAATCTCACAGTGGACGACAACCGACGCCTCACAACGTCCAGGTTGTTTATTCATAAACAGAAAGACTCAACTACGTGTTGTTGACGTTGACCAATAATAGCGTTGGTCTGCTGTAAATGGTGAAGTGAAGGAGGAATAATGTGAACTGTGGAAAAGAGGAAAGGACACCTCTTTACAACCCCAGACAGCCAGTGTCGTACAGACATGACCATCATAAAGATAAATAAACTGACTCTGTTGAAACAAGAACTTTCAGGCCTGTAAAATGAACATATTATACAGAGCTGACCATTTCTAAACTGTACAAAGAAAATCAACCAACTCACTGACCTGGAGAGAGTTTAAATATGGTCAGATACAGCAGCACTGACACAGTGTACAGGTCAGCAGACAGTATGCTTATTCACAGCTTCTGATTCTTAGAACAGGTTTCAGGTAAAAGAGCATCAATTAGTATTATTACTGTTATAATATATAATAATATTGTAATAACATACAATAAAAGAGTATTATTATGATAAATGTTTCTTCCAGATGGTGGTGGTGTCAGATGATGTCCATGAGTACGCCGTCGCACTGAAGGACACCGAGGAGAAGATTGCACGATGCCCCGCCAGAGTAATACTTTACATTTGATCTGTCCAGAGTTTGTTGTTCATTAGGAGCAGTTGATCTCAGCTGCTGACCAACTGCAGTGACTTCCTGTAGTTACACCTGTACCTTTCCCTCCCTCTGAGGGCTCTAGAAACCTCTGCACTCATGTTACATTATCTGTCAGATTATCAGCCTCTATCAGCTGCATGCTTCTTCTGAAGTCGGATACTTTTTGTTTGTCGGTGCTCCGTTGAAGATAATTGGCCATGCTCCTGTCAGCTCACCTGTCGGCTCCTGATAGCTCGTCTCATTAGCTTCACGCTCGACACCAGCTAACGCGACAGTAACGTGATTAGTTCTGCAATTATCAGTAGAGACACAGTCAACAAATCAGGGTTTGTATATTTGTGGTCCTGACAGTGTAAACGAACCATCTGTTGGTGTGAATGGCCAAAATAAGTGCCAATTATATGATTTTATAATCATTTATATTATAATAATTGCAATTAACTTTGTTTCCTTGACGCCGTCCACATCAGTGCCAGCAGTGTTTTCTTCCTGTTCCAGGCTTCAGAAATATAATCAGATAGTAGTGACGGTCATGTGAGATAACTGTGATTTCTGCCCTTCAGAGACCAGACATCCTGGAGGAGCTCCAGAAAAGCCAGAAGGTTTTTGCAGAGAAGCTGAACCACCTGAGTAGAAGACTGGCCTGGATCAATGCCACCATCTACTCCAAGGTGACCCAGATCCTCCCGCTCTCTCTGGAAACTGAGAAAACATCACAGTTATTGATGCTGTGTGGTTTTAAATTGTGTTTTTTATACTTGATTTTGTGTGGAGCTCAGGGAGATAGTGACCACTTCAGGGGAGCTAATAAAGACTAAAGAGTCTGTCTGTCTGTCTGTCAGGACAAGATGCTGGATGTGTACTGGCTGCTTTGTGTTTGTATTCGGACCATCGAACACGCCGACAACACCGGCTCTTTGTTCGCCTTCTGTCCAGAGTTCTACCTCAATGTGGCCATGAATGCGTACAGCGCCCTCAAGAACTACTTCAGCCCTGCAAACAGCATGGAGGAGCTACCAGGTAAAAGTCCCATAAGTTAGACTGTGAATCATTTTATGTGTGAGTCAGTGTGTGTGTATCAGTGTGTGTGTATCAGTGTGTGTGAGCAGACAGTGAACAGG
>NW_023339740.1:29439951-29451887 GCF_004916995.1 Morone saxatilis | reverse complement strand
AGTGCCTTCATCTCCGCTTCCCTACAGTGTCAACAGTGGGCAACACTAGCTAGCAAAATACAGTCAGCTAGCTCCAAGTTAACATGTTTTATTGAACTTGTTATGGTTAAATTATTTTAGAAATGATGCATGGGAAATATTCTATAAATGAACATTTAGAAAAATAAATCTCAAATAACCCCTGCAGTACTTTAAGTACCCCTAGGGGTTTGATGGCACAGGGTTAGACTGAAGCTGAGGATGAACAGTGTAAGGTTGTGTTGGTTGGTGCTGATGGTCTGTGTTCCTACTGGATCCTGAGGTTGATTGATTTATTGACTCGATCGGTGAGTCAGCAGTTTGTGTGTTTACATCCTCAGGCTACGAAGAAACGCTGACTCAGCTTGCTGCTATCCTCGCCAAGCACTTTGCGGATCCACGTATCGTCGGAACAGGTAACGCTCACACTGTTCCTTCACACTGACAGTCAGCTGTCGCAGGTTGGTGCCGGTCTCTGGACTCTCCTCAGACAACTTATGAAGTCAGACTCCAGATGTGACTGATCTGATCTGGGTCCTGGTCTTGGTCCTGGTCCTTGAGAGATAACTGGTTGAGTTCAGGTCTAAACCAGAATCCAGAAGACCTTCCTGTCTGTGTACGGTGCTGCATGATAGAGTTTTCTGTTGTTTCACCTCCATTTCTTTAATCAGAACCAGAATCAGATACCAGCCGTATGTTTCTCAGCAGTGGAACTAATGAAACATACTATATGTTTTTAGGGTCGAAGGTTATTGAACCCTGAGCTGCACTGATTAATCTGCGTCTCTCGTTCTCTCAGATATCAAAGACTCTCTGATGCAGGCCCTGGCCAGCTACGTCTGTTACCCACAATCCCTCAGGGCAGTGGAGAGGATCCCAGAGGAACAGTGAGTGTTTTCTGTCTGACTGCTCAGAGTCATCAGGAGAGGAAGGATCTGGCTCTACTGGAGCTCAGTAATCAGAGTAAAGTCTTAGTGCAGGAACGAGTCTTCTTCAGGTCACAAACTGTAGTTTATTAAAACTGTCAGTTTTAATAAACTCTGATTGATTGATCTGTGATCTCTGATAGATCTCTGATAGATCTGTGATTCATCTGTGATTGATTTCTGTGTATCTATACGTGATAGTTGAGCTGTGTATTCTCTGTCACACTCTGATGGGCTGAACTTTAGCACTGGCGGATGTTTGTGTGCTTTCAGGCGCGTTGCCATGATGAGGAATCTGCTGGCTCCGTATGAACAGAGACCCTGGGCCCAGACCAACTGGATCCTGGTCCGGCTGTGGAGGGTGAGCACCAACACCAGCTTCCCAGCTGTTTATAAGATAGAATATATAGACCTGACTCCTCCTTTGTAACAGAGTATGTGTATAGTGTGGTAATAATATATTATAATATATTCCACCAGCGCTGCTCGTACGTGATAAAGCGCCGTCTGAGCTTTCTGTGTTGTTTTTCAGGGTTGTGGTTTTGGCTACAGATACACTCGTCTTCCTCACCTCCTGAAAACCAAACCTGAGGACGCCAACCTCCCCAGTCTTCAGAGTAGGTGGTCTCTCTCTCTCTCTCTCTCTCTCTCTCTCTGTGTTTATTTCTTTATACGCTGGCTGTTTGTGAGCAGCGGGGAGGCTCCAGTCCACAGACAACCAGCAGCGTGTTCTCAGCTGTCCGTGGCCCTAAGAAGAGTTTAGCTCAAATGAATAAATCAATAATATTTCCTTCCCTCACTTTCTCTTGCTGTTCGTCTGTTTCGAACTCTCTTTTCGGCAAATCCCCTTGATCCTCTTTCTTTTTCCTTTCTTGTTCCTGGTTCAAATTTCCATGTCTGGATAAGTATGGAAAAAACTAAAGAGATGCAAAAATGTTTGTATTTCCCCGATTCTGTTTACTTAAATATAAAATTTAGGTATGGAGTGGAATGTGAATGGAGTTATCAGAAAGGTAAATGTAAACCTTTTTGTGTAAGGGAACCTTTATGGCAGCGTTCAATGTCGTTTCCATGGATACAGTGAATAAACAAAGTTGCACAGACCAGGTTTGGAGTTAATTGATTTATAAAAGCTCCAGTGCAGAGCTACAATCTTCTGGCAGTTATTAGGCAACATAACAGGATACATTGAAGGATTCAAGGTCATTTTATTGTCTTTAACAATATGGCTGCACAGATGATCCAAATATTATCAATACTGCAATGTGTGATAAAATAACAATATAATGAAGTTCTGCCTACAAATCTTCTCCAGATTGTAGAAAACATGTTGGTTTACTACAGAGACCAAACATGTCACATGATCATAATTTTTATACTTTTTTTCAGTCCAAATAAAAATAATCATTCCCACAATAATCATGAATCATATCACAAGATCAAACTAATCACAATATAATGTTTTTACCATATACTTTATATATATATACTTTATACCTATTTTATTTTCCCTATAGACCAGTTTGGGCTGGTTGACACGGGGACGCTAACATTACTGTGAAGCTTGTGGAACATATTGTCTGACTTTGGCTTTATGTTACATATTGTTGCTTTAACTGTTCAGACAGTTACAGATTGTACTAGGCTACTTATTCTTTTAAGAATAGATTTAAAGATTTAAACTTTAACAACCCTAAGCTGCTGAGTCCTCAAAGAAAGGTCTCTTAACCATCCCAGAGCTGAAGACTGTTCAGACCGCGAAAGATCCAGTTTAGTTTAATTCTGCTCCCTTTATCTAAGTCTTTTTGTCTTGTTTTATTCTTTTTGGGCTGTCGTCATCATCATCATCATCATCATCATCATCATCATCATATTTTATGTCATCACCCTTAAAAAAATAAAAACTCCTCAAGAGAGTGAATGAGGAGAGGGAGCGCATTAGTGAGAACAAAGCAGTAAATCAGACAAACAAAACTTTATTTTCTGATTCACAGTGGTCACGTTCTAAAGCACAAATAAACACAGACACACCTGCAGGAAATGTTTTATACATTCTTTATAGAGTCCCTTGGAAACTGCGATTCATTTGACCCAAGAAAAAAGAGACTTTAAATAAATAACTAAATAACATAACTGTATAACCTGCAGCAGCAACAACTGAACAACAAACAGTGCTCGGTTTAATGTGGACGTTGTGGAGACAATATTAGCTTCTAATGTTAGCAGTGTTAGCAAGTACCGTTGTGACGAAAAGATAAGCAGCTCATAACAAACGGTGACTGGAGATATTCTCCCACTAAACCAGCTGAATGTTGGTCTGGAGTGCAAGCTAACGTCACGGAGAGCTACTATAGGAGGGGAGACGATGTGTGCAGTGAAACTGAATGAACTGGTGTAGCCCACAGAGAAAGTAAACCAGCCAAATGTGTTCGACAACCCTCACCCCACTTGCATTTCACTTGGTCGATAATTTCAGACCATATTCTTATGTTTTCTTTTCCGAGTACTCAGAGATGGAAATGACTCCTTTCAGTCTATCAGAGCTCAGATAACCTGTCCTCGTACTCTGTCCGCTCAACCAAAGTCAGGATGAATTTGCCTTCTGATGTAAAGTTTTGGACTTATTGGAAAACATATTTTTTATTTCCTCCTGCTTCCAGTCTTTGTGCTACGCTAGGCTAACCACTGTGTCGTTGCCCTCTATCTCGTTTTGTGGTCCTGTTTCTTGTGGTTTTCTGCTTCCTGCATGATAATTGACTATCATCTGTGTGCCTTCTCATTTGCATGTCTTTCAGGGGATCTGTCCATTGCTAGTTTCCAAAGTAAGTTCTTTTCCATCATCGCCATTTTTGTTCAGCTGTCTTCATTTATTTTAGCTCTTTTGGTACCAGTTGTCCCCTTCGTGTCTCACATGAAGCTCCTCTGTCTCATTAATAGTTAGCACCAGTGATCCTAGTTAGTGAATGTTAGGATGTGACATCCCATCATCAGTAGACGTCTATCTTTTTATAGTTCATGCTCTCCTTTTTTATGCAAAGTGCAGAAGCACTCATTTGTTATGTTAATGATATATAACTAACCCTTTCTAAGTCCCGCCTCTTTTTGCTCCTTACTCCAATAACCGTAGAGCAAGCCACCTTCAGACGCTCGGTCAACTTCCTCCTCTCATGTACTTAGATATGCTATGTGCTAGGCTAATCCTTCTTCAAAATGTGGTTGTCTTTATAACATAGATTAGTTTAGGAAGTACAGGAAAGGAGGAAGCTGAGTGAGTTTCTGACCTGACCAGTAGCATGAGCAGAGTCATAGTCAGTGAAGTGAATAATATCCATCTGAAGCTGCTAACATTAGCTGCTGGCTGTAGCAGACCCAGTGAAGATGAGTGTGTTGAACTGAGTAAGGGAGCATTTTATTACTTATTAAACATTTAATGTTAAAGAGACAAATGTCTCCTTTCAAAAGCTTTATCGCTTCACTTCCCTTCAGGAAAAAACAGAAATATTGCAAAATAAAAATACTCCAATAAAAGTAAAAGTCCTGCGAACATATACTTTCTATACAGTTAGCTAATCTCTAACAGTCATCTGTGTTTTTATGTTCAACCTGTAAGGATAAATGTAGTAAGAAGTATAAAGTATAATACAGTATAATTTCTCCTCTTTGACCTCTGGGTATGGTTGGGTTTATAAACTGTCCTTCAGGCCTTTAGAAGGGTTGATTGGATCCTTGTGGGATGCAGTCGGAGGACGGGAGGACAAACTGGGATTATTAGACTTAATAAACCCTTCACAGTGTTCCCATCACGTCTCCCACAGGAGAGCTTCTCTTCTCTATGCACCTCTGTTCCTCCTCCTCTGTCGCTCTCTCTCTCCTGCTAATCCTTTCCCCCTCTTCCCTCCTGTTTCCTCTCTTGTCTCAGTATGATGGAGATGGTGGATTATTTCATTCTGATCCCAAAATATTCCTCTTGTCTCATCTTATCTGTTATTTCATATTTATTTATTGGTTTATTGAACAGGGACAGTTCACATCAATAAACCTTCCTGTAGATGGTCCAGAGGTAACATCTGTCCAGGACTACAGCTGTTACACAATAAAAAAGTCCCTCCAGGATTTCATAGGTTCATAGGTTCATATTCTTTAACAGTTTCATTTATCAGTGTTTGATCTATTAGCAGTATACGGCTGAAATATGTTTCGGGGCTCCACACTGATTGTTATTTTTTATTTTTGGTGCTAAAATGGCTCTTTTAATAGTTAAGGTTGCTGACCAGCTGACCACCGCCTGGAAGGCGAGCTGTAGTCAGCTGGTTGCAATCTGCAACTTGACCACTAGATGCTACTGAATCCTACAGACTGGACCTTTAAGCATGAACACTAATAATCTTTTTACACCGGGGCCGGGGCTCTATGGTGGATCTCTAGCCCAGGAAAAATTAAACCAGTTCTTAGAAAGTTCTCAGGATCCGGACTAGCATTAGCCCAGAACTAGCACTAGGTTCATGCTGGTGGACGGACTGTATAACTGTTTTAATCCAGGTTCAAGCTGACGTTTTATTAAACGTCTGGTTCATGTCTCTACCTCCATTTAAAGGACCAGCGTGTAGGATTCAGTGGCATCTAGTGGTGAAGTTGTAGATTACAACCAACTGAATATAGCTCAGCCTTCCCAGCCTGTAGGAGAAACTATGGCTCATGAAAGACCATATATAGATCCAGTGTTTGTTTGGTTCAAATGGCTCCACCAGAAGAGGACCCGCTCCCTTGGTAGATAAAAACGTCTCGTTCTAAGGTAACAAACACACAACAGTTCTTATATTCAGGTGATTAAACACTAATGGAAACCTTCCTATGGATATTATATGACAGTGATGTTTAAAAGGGAGCTCACAGTTGCTTCCTGAGCTTTTTCTATGGAAACCCTGAACCCTGGTAAAACCCTCCACTGCTAGGAGGGTGCTAGCAGCTCTGTGCCATGGAGAGCCAGCAGGTTGTCCACTTCTGCTGTGTCCCCCTCCCGTCCTCCTCTGAGGAACACGCAGTTAAAAATCAAACATTTACTGTCTTGTTTGTTGACCTGTCTTCTTCCCCTGTCTGATTGGTTTAGAGCCATGTCCGTCGTTGCTGCTACAGAGACACATGGCAGAGCTGCTTAGCATGGACAAAGACATGGCTGCCTCTTTCCTCAACAGTGTCCTCAACCAGCTCAACTGGGCCTTCTCCGAGTTCATCGGCATGATCCAAGAGGTTAGAGAACATCGCATGGTCCGATTTATACTCCTCACGCTGGACATCAACAGTAGCACCACATTTCTCCAATTCTAACAAGAGACGTTTAAAACTTTAATGTTGTTAGCATCTTTATGTGAACAGAGGAGTGGTTTGGCTCCTTCAGTCGGTCATACAGTGTGTAGATGAGCTCAGGTTGCAGTAGAACAGTTACTTTTTGTGTAGAAAAGATACAAAAACTTTATGTTACAGTCATGTAACACTAGCTAGAGTTAGTTAGAGCTATGAGTCAGGCTAAAGACAATTAAAATAAAACCAGAGGTCTCGCTGTGGGTGGAGGAAGTATTCAGGTCCATTCAGTACTAATAACCAAATACTGTGTTATAAACCTCACTGAGGTCAAAGTATTAAAGTGACATTCACTGAAAGGAGTCCCAGTGCAATAAATGTTCCTGTAGTGTTTATTATCTGATGTTACTGGATTAATATTACTGCTTTATTATGTTTTTATATACTGTACATTTCGGCTGCGATGCTCCAATAAATTTGTATTTATCAAAGGCCAAAAAAAGAACACTAGAAGCCTCCATCAATCAGTGTTGGTATAAGAGCGGATGCAGTCCACATTTAAAAATAGAGTAAAGCGCTGTGTTTGTTTCCTCTAATGAGATTATTTTGGGTTTTAGATAAATCCTCATTAATACTCTGTGAATCATCCAACTTAGCACCACTTAGTATCCTAATTGATCCTATTCCTGTGGGAAAGTGTATTTTCAGCACAGCAGCTGAACTATTTACTGTTCTCTCAGTGATACACAGCAAACTGAAGCTTTGTGTTTCTTTTCTGTCACTTTTTAGCCTCGTTAGCCTCGTTAGCTGTCAGTCCAGACTGAAAAACTGTTGGATGGATTAAATGTGGTTCAGGATGAAGTGTTAACTTTATTGATCCTCTGCCATTACCACGTCAGTGTTTACAACCAGATACCATCAGAACTAATTCTCCAATCCAACCAGCCTCAGCTGCACTTTGTTTACCGCTAATCAGTTAATGTTTGCATGCTAACACGCTGAACCAGGGGTTAGCAACCTTCATCCTTTAACAAAGGAGCAATTTAAAAGCCACAAAACATATTTGAGCCTCATTATTATGCTAATTTCTTGACAGATGATTCTTAATGTTGGTCCTGCCCCCCCCCCCCCCCCCCCCATGAGCTCTTATTAGCTTCAATATTCTGGATTAAGGCTGTTTTTCCTCTCACTCATTTTCCAGGCCAGATCTTTAAATTAGCAAAATATAAAATGACAAACAAAACGTGGTGACTATATTTGTGCCAATATAGCAGATATTGAGCTTGTAACAGAAAGAAGTGAATTATCAACACAGGAGACCATTAAAACTGGAAACTGTTTTTATTTCAGATATTTTAGTATTTTTATTTTGTGACTGTTTGTGATTTGAATTCTGTTGAACTGTTGTTTCCTCCAGATACACATTTAATGATGATTTCTCTCACTGTGTCCTTTCTTTTTCTTTCAGATCCAACAGGCTGCAGAGCGTCCAGAGAGAACTTTGGTGGACACTCGTCAGCTGAAGGTAGTCAGTCATAAACATGTCTGTGGTCTCCGCCTCTCCACACAACAATACGCCTCAAAGTTCAATAATTTTACAATCATCCTTTTTACTGCAAATGGGGCAAATTGTGCATATTTGCCCCATTGGTTAATTTGCATGACATTCGTATGTAACTTCCTTATGCAAATAATTGCATTCACATTGGTGGGAACACACAGCGTGATGTTTAATCAATGAATAATTTAGTTTGATTTTTGTATAAGCAATAATACCTTTGTTACAGAGGTCAGTGCTGTAGATACAAGGGCATAAGTCAAATAGTTTTAAGTGAAATCCATATTTGGCATATTATATAATTTTGCACTAATTGTCTTTCAGACACAGTTAATACATATTTGATTCAGTCCAATTTGATAAATTAATACAAGTTACAGAAGACAGGGTACAGGTCAGTGCTGTAGATACAAAGCAGAGGTCAGACTTTAGATATAGGTCAGAAGTCTGTACGTTTTTTGGGTCGATACCTCTTGAACAACCAAATTTTCGGAGCCTATCTTCAGATGAGTCACAAACCAGTTTTTCAGGAAATGCTGATATTTTTAGTTTTGTGTTGGAAATTCTTTATTATTAGTATGTGTTGTACATCTCGTCTTCCTCTCAGTCTCATTGACATGAAGAACCGTAAATATCGAGACAGAATCAGAGATCAATACTTTAGGACAGAGCATGAAAACGGTTTGATTCAATTCATAGTTTGTGGTTTTAAGTCATTGGAATGCTTTAGAGTAACATTTTATTAATGTACAGCAGGTGGGAAGATGATGTGAGGGAATATTTACAGGTGGATTGTTCCAGTAATGAAGCACTTTCTTCTATTGACTAATACAAACTGTGTAGAAAGGAAACTGCCTTGGTTGTGAGACTTGGTTTCAATGACATTCGTTTTCCAACCCTTCACTGAATGGCTCTGGCCCGCTGGCTGAGCTCAAACTGTGCATGTATGTTGGTTCCAAGGTGTGTGTCGACCTGCTTTCGCCCTGTCGGTCAGTCTGCTGCGAGTGCTGGAGTTGACGGTCAATCTGGTCCCAGAGACTTCCTGGACTGGTCGGCCCTCTGCAGAGCTGCTGCTCAAGCGACTCGTCAGGTGGAGTCACTTCCCTGCGCTCGGTGCTTCTCCACGCTGACAGTGATTGTATAATGAAACTATAATTGAAGCTGAAACTGGGTCAGTTGGTGTCCACTGTGGCCTGCAGGTGGCGCACTGCTGGAAACTTCACTAGACTTCTGTAGAGTGACTGAGATCAATGTTTCCCCTCCTGCAGCTGCTGAACCAGGTGTTAAACCAGAGTGCAGCAGAGAAGAACCTGTTCGAATCCGGGTCGTCACCTGAGACTGCAGGTAGACAGCAACACACCACACACACACACACACACACCACAGTTATTTAGCAGCTGATTAGCTATTAATTTTTTAAACTGCAATTATATTGATTAGAAGGGCACCAACGTTGAAGATAATAATAAGTTCAGCATTTACTATGAATTTACATATCAACAATAAGTTTTTACCGGTTGCCAGTCTGTGGCGTCATATTGCTTTACTAACAGATGCACTTTTCTGTGTGTGGTGTGTGTGTGTGTGTGTGTGCAGGTTGGAAGTGTAGACACTACCCCATCCTGGTAGCTGTTACGGGCATCCTGGTTCGGATCTGGTGGATGAGAGAACAGGGGTTAAGGTGTTTTCTTTTTATGTGTTTGACCTATGAGCTTGGCTTTTACCCTTAATGCACCTGTCATCCAGTGGATGCTGGTCCAGAACCTGGGCAGCTGACGCTGGACCTCTGCAGGGAGATTGTTTGTAGTTAGTGAGCCTCATACAGACAGCAGTGATGTTCCTTGTGTCGCGTCTGTGAGATTCGAGTCTCGTTTGAACGGTTCTTTGGTGGTTTTGTGGAGTGTTTGTTGGTCTGCTTACGTTAGATCTGTGAATATAACACTTAAATTATTGAAAAGGTATATAAATCCAGCATGGCTCCTGGATAAAGTGTGTGGCTGCTCTGCTTTTTCATTCTGTCGGCGTCAGCTTTAACCAACATTCCACATCTAAGTCAGGTTTCTTCCACCCTCCTGTCTGCCCTACAGCAGAGATCCCACGAGGGCATGTTTGGCTTCCTGTTCATAGCAGTATATACAGTATATAAAGTATATAGCTATGATAAAGTGTTATATATTATAGTATATAGCTTTAATACAACAACAGTGCGAGAATGCAAGATGCTAAAATAGGATGAAATGAAGCAGGGATGTTGTACAAGGAACAAAGGAGCTTTCAGTCCTGTTGACTTTGGTTCTCTACATCTGCAGCCTGATGCAAGAGATTCAAGGTGCAGGACCTGATCTGTACAGTCCAGTATGGCCTGATCTGTACAAGTCAGTATGGAGCTGATCTGTACAGTCGCAGTATTTGACTATTCGTAGCAGTCCAGTATGGACCTGGTCTTGTGGAGAACTTGCTACTAGTCTGTGGGACAGGTTCCTGAACAATGTGGTCCAGGTGGTTTTGATCCTTTATGTTCCAGTTACCGTTACTTACAGACTGCATGTTCACTGAGTCCAGTACCAGGTCCGTGGGTCCTCCTGAAACCACTATATGTGTTTAATATGAGGAAGACATTGATCCCGGTTCCTATTACACAGATAAACATGCTGTCAGCGATATGCGTCACATGCTACGTCTATAAGCTAGCTATAGAGTCAGCGCTGCTGGCTTCCCGATAATTATTATTAATGATTAATATAATTATTATTAATTATTAGCTTTATAATATGTTGTTATATTGATTGAACCATGTGGAATAAAGGCAGTGTTTATATTGGTTCCAGCTTTGGTATGGAGCTGAAATATACAGCAGATATCAGAATGCTAATAAGCGTGATGTCATTAAATGAGGATATAATTGATCTGAAGATGTCACTCTGATCGTCTGTGGCTGTCGGCTTTTCATCACAGTTTGATTGAGCTTTAATTAACCAGACGGTTCCTCCGCTGACGTCAATCCAAAGTCGTTAGCGGTGAGCTGACCTCAGCATGAAAAGGGGCGAGAAGAAATGAGTTTGTTTTAATGGCGGTTTGGAAGAGAACCCCTTCAGGCCACCGTACTTTAAAGTGTGTCTGCTGTGTGGAGGATTGTGGAAAGAGTTGAACAAAAACTGAGAGAGACTGAGAGCTGTTTGTCTCTGTGGATAATTCACTTTAATCTGTGGACAACATTTACACACACACACACAATATCCTGATTATTTAATCACACATGGTCACCTTTAGTGAATCTTTACAAAAATAAAGAGCAAGTACAAATTTACATATGAGAAAAACACATCGTGGGCCGTTCGGCGGTCGCTCAGAGGCCGTTCGGAGGCCGTTCAGAGGCCGTTCATTGGCACAGAGGGAACGAGACACTTCCAGATTGACTGACTGCAGATCTGTGCTGAGCATTGGCCAGTGCCGGAGAAACAGTGGATATCAGACATCAGTGATGCATGTGGATTGTGGAAGGATCAATAGCTTTATTGACGATAAACCGAACAAGCTCACGTGTTTGTGGATGTTTGTTCTCTCCAGTGAGCGGCTCTGGTTGTTCATTCTAGATTAAAAAGAATTGAATTAGTGTGGATCAGTTGGCTCTCCTCCCCATGCTGTTACATCATACTATAAGATCAATAGGCCATAGGTGGATCAGTGTCCTGATCACTTTGTGCTGATGGATCTGATCGGTTGGTTCGTGTTATTGTGTTTAAACAAACAGGGAATATCCGGAGCTTTGCCTCGCCTCGGAGGAGCCGGCCCCGCTGTGGACCACACTAATGCCTTTATTCATTTCAACAATTACGTTACTGGTCACACAGAGTCCATTAATGGGCAGTGAGCCTTCCTGTGGTATCCCATCATCCCATCAGCACTCTGCTGTACTGCTGCCCGACACTCAGCTCTCACTAACAGCATCACACTCATTTATATACAACTTACAGACAGTCACGAGCTCTCCAGCAGACAGAAACACAGCACCGAGTCAAACTGATATACAGGCTCATACATATATACGTATACTGTACTGTATTGTACAGTTCATATATATACTCTACTATATAATTCAATTCGGTTTTATTTGTATAGATCCAATTCATAACAGA